>NC_045449.1:65509338-65587776 GCF_002776525.5 Piliocolobus tephrosceles | reverse complement strand
TCTTTCTTTCTTTCTTTCTTTCTTTCTTTCTTTCTTTCTTTCTTTCTTTCTTTCTTTCTTTCTTTCTGTCTCTCCTCTTTCTCTCTTCCTCTGTTCTCTTTTTTTCTTTCTCTTTTCCTTTCCTTCTCTTTCTCTTTTTTCTGTTTGTTTCTCCTCTTTCTCTTTTTCTTTTTCTCTTTCTCTTTTTCTTTCTCTTTCTATTTTTCTCTTTTCTCTCTTTCTCCTCTCTCTTCCCCATTGATGCAGCTTCCTCCACACACTCCTTGGAACTTAGCCTTGAGACAAGTCTAAAATAAGTACTCAAGAAATTATGCTAACTTAGATGGAAAGTCTCCAGCTGCATATTATTTTTATATTAAACATTCTATTGAAATTTAAACAGTAAAACCAAAAGACAGGATGGCATCTCTTTTTTACATATATTCTTTTCAACAATGGTGAATAACTTACCAAATTTTCTTTAGTATTGCATTCTTGGTGAGACCAATTATAATAAATGACTTGGATTATTTCCATTTATTTGTTGCCACTAACATTTGGGGAATGGATTTGTATTTGTATGCTCATGTGCAGAAGTCTGGGTAGTCCTTGAAGAATTTATCTTAAGCTCAGCTAGAGATGTAAAGGCTCTGGAAAGCTAAAATGCGATTCTTAGACCAAAACTGAAATATCGACAGAAATTTCTAAAGTGAACATATCTCATCAATTGTATTTTGAGGATATTTCCCTAATCATTTTGCTTCTTTATGGATCTCATTCTAGAAAGTGGAGGATGTGCATTCCACATCTTTATGATCTCAGCTGAGATGTTACATAAATGATTTCACCTTTTTAAGGGTTCCCTCTGTGTGTTGGATAGCTGTCTATCAGCTCCAGGAGAAACCTCCTGAATCTTTCTCTAGCTCTGGATGTTTTGAATGAGGTGTTTTGACTTGGAATGGGGATAGATCTGTGATTGGGTCTCACAACTCAGCAGAGTACAAGAGTTATTGGCCTCAGGATTCTGGGGTTTGAGGTGCTTGGTTGAGAGTGACAGAGGGTTGAGGTGCTTGGTTGAGAGGTGCTTGGTTGAGAGTGACAGAAAGGGGGGAATCCAGGACACGAAAAGGATAATGCTGGCAATGCTGGGGGAATTCAGATAGGTGAGGAGTGGGGAGGATTCCAGTGTGCTCCAAATAAGGCTCCCTTAAAATAACTGGGCAGTTGCCTGTCTTGAGTTCCTGGATTCCATTCTCAATATGCATGCTGAATCATTTCATTTGCTTCCTAAGGCTTTTCAGTTTGCCTTCCAGGATTACAAATTGATTTTATCTGCTAAGGCAGACTCAGGCTTGTTGGTACCAAAATTATTCAATGTTGCCAAGTGGCCATGAGATCTTGGGAAAAGTATAATAGAGAATTACTGAAGCATTGATTTGTGTCATCTCAATGAAAATTCTCCTTCTCCCAAGTATCTAGCTATCTTTGGTAGTTTTTTTCCTGAGTTATCAGTGAGTCAGACACCCAGGATTACCTATTGATGATGTGGCTTGAGCTATAAATAATCCAGATAAGTGCCTGTATTCCTTTTCCATGTGCTAATACAACATACTTTCTTGTAGCCTATTTATTAAATGCATTCTCTTTGAATTCCAGCCAGTTTTCATAATTAAGAATTAAGGTGAATGACATGAAAAACTTAGGATAAGACAGTAGAGGACTTGAAATCAAGTTTCCGATTTACTAATAACCAGCTGTATGACCTTAGAAAAGTCATCTAATTTTTCTGAAGGTCTGAGATGTTCAACGGGAATTGGATGGGCTAAGATACCATGTAGGAAAACCATGGAAGGTGCCACTGATTTCTATGTCACCCTCTCTTAGTTCTTCTTTTTGCAAATATTTTTTAATAAAAGAGTTAATCACACTCTAGCCATGACATGGAGGTGAGAAGGTATAATTTCCTAGAGGGAATGGTAAATACAAGTAACTTGGAGCTGGGATTTAAGATTGCCCTATCACAGCAATCTATTTCTCCCCTAACACTCATCTCCTTCCTAGGCTATTCTTGGGCTTCCTTGAGATTTATTCATCTGGATGAACGAATTTCTTTCTCTGGAGCCTTCTGTGCTTGCCTGTATTAGTTTTCTATAGCTGCCGTAACAAATTACCGTAAACCTAGTGGTTTAAAACAACACACGTTTATTATCTCCTAATTTCTGTAAGTAAAAAGTCCAACATGGGTCTCACTGGGCTAAAATCAAGGTATTGGCAGGGCTGTTTCTTACTAGAGGCTCTGGGGAAGAATCAAGTTCATTCAGATTGTTGTCAAATTCATTTCCTTGCAGTTACAGGATGGAGGCCCCTGTTTCCCTGCTGGCTGTCAGCCGGGTCACCTGCACTCCTTGGCTCCTGTCTCTCTTGCTCCTCCTTCAGAGCTAGCAAGTCAAGTCAAAATTCTCATTTTGACCTCAGCTTTGGCTTCCTCACTCGCACATGCCTCTTCCTTCCTCCTCTTTTAAGGGCTCATGTGATTACATTGAGCCTACCTGGATAATCCAGGCTACTCTCCCTACTATAAGGTCAGCTGATTAGCAACCTTAATTGCATCTTCAAAGTCCCTTCACAGAAATACCAAGGTGAGTGTTTGAATAACCAAGGGACAGGAATCTTGGGATGAAGAAAAGGATCTTTACAATCCTTTGTACTGCACCACACTACAAAGTAATGTATCAAGTAATTATCAGTCACTAACACCTTTGTGGAATGAGCCTAATGGGTGGATTTCTGGTTTCACTACCAGCTAAAAGGAGTATGATGATTTTTTTAATAATTGCTACATTATAAAAAAATTGCTATATGTAGCAATTTTTTATAATTGCTACATATAAGAAATTACATGGGAGATGAATTCAGTGTTTGAGATGGTCAGGGGTTAGAAAGTTTTGGCAAGAGCACGTGAGGGCAGTGGGGTTCTAAGCTAGGTAGCATAGAGGGAGAAATTTTCCCTAGAGCAACACAAAATGATGAGAGATTTTTTCCAAAGGGAAAAACAGTCATTTACTTAACACTGCTCTAATGTGTTTGAGGTTGAGAAGTACCTCCTGATATATAAATAATACAAGACTGTTGAAATATACATTATCTTCATTTGAAGTATAGCTTTTAAAATGAAGAAAAAACTGAATTTCTTAAACATTTGAGAAAATGTTTGAAGACATTTGCATGAACTGGGTATAGAAGAAATCCTTTTCTTTTCCCTTTTCCCTTTCTTAGTTTTAAAAGTTGAGTTCTATTACAACTTAAGCCTAGTCACATGAAATGTACTCTTTGTAGTATTGTGCAAGTAACTTTATAGATACAGATAATGTTAGCATATAATATCTGCTGCTGCAAAATATCTGCAGGGGCAAAAATATACTGCCTTGTTTGGTGATATAACATACACATATACTTTATATATATTTCCCTTTGTCCATATTTCTACCTATAGAGACATATTTCTGTCTCTCTCTATATAGGTATATATGTGTATATGTGTATATATGTATATGTGTCTATATATATGTGTATATATATGGCTAAATGTCAAAGTCTATATAATACATGCATGTTATTATATGAACATAATAAATACTAGACTTTGCATTCTTGAACAAAAGCAATTGTAGTATTACATAAGTATTGCACAAGTAACTGCAATATTACAAGTTTTATTTTCACTCAGATTCCATTATTACATGACTCTTAATTCTCCTTGGAATGGATGTAGGTCTCATCCAAATATCCAAGCACAATCACTTCCTAATTGCAAGTCCTTTCTAGGGCAATGGAAAATATATTATTCTTACATGTTCATTTTGTGGTCATCAAGGTTTCCCATCCACGGTCTTTCTGTGAATTCCCTTTGGGCCTAGTTTGGCCCAAAGGAGTGTTCGCAGGAGTGACTGGAAGACAGGCTTGCTTTTGATAAAGGCATATCATTTCATCAGGTTTGACACATTCAGAATCCGACCCACCCTCAGTACCTGGGGTTTTTCAAATCATACATTAATCTGTGTCAAGCTGACTATTGTCCGGTATGTTCAGGCCCCTTGACTGGAAGTAACGGGGCTGAGGGAGAAAAGAAATCATATCCTGTCAATAAGAGCTGAAAATATTTAGTGTGGCAAGCTCTGTATTTTCTTTCTTATGAAAAGCTGATTAATATTCAGTGGTTGAAGGTTAATACCCCATTCATTTTATTCACTTTACATCCTGCACACAGCAGTGACTGTTCCAATTTCAACCCCTAATTCATACAAATCTGGTTCCAATCAGGAGATTAGTAACTTACTGCCTAAGCAGAAACAAATCACACAATTGCTAAGCTTATCTTTCTACCCATGCACAGACACGTACATGTGCTTGAAATGGACTCATTCATGGGCAGATGCAGATTCATATAGACCAGCAAAGCTTCATCGATGTGGATATAGCTAGGAAATTTCATTTGCTGGCACAGCATGTGATAGGGACAGATACATGAAACTGACACGAAGAAGGCATTGTCTACATATATTCAGATGCGCCCAAGTCTTGAAACTGATTCAATAATTGTGCCCCATTACATCTTCTATATCACAAATATTTCTGTACTGAATCATATATTAAACACATTAGGATGAGTCATTATTAAAAGACTCCCTACACTTTGTTCTTTCGCAGACTATGACTTTATTCTGTGAGTTAACTACCACAGCTCAGTATATTTGTTTACAAAGTCATTTTTATGTTCAAAGGGTTTCCATATAATTGGACACCACTTTTTTTAAGGAGGTGAAATTGCAGCAGGATGAACCTGACAGTAATGATAAGGAAAGTTTTTCTGATTATATACGTAAAACTTCAACACAAGTCACCAAGGTAGGAAGGGAATTCACATTTCCTGAAGATCTTTTGAAATCATATCTCATTTGTCTGGAAAGGATTAAGATCAGCCCTGCAGAGGTCTGTTCTGTGGCTCCTTCTTGTTTAGTGAGTCTGTGATTTAGGAATACCTGTCCATGGTCATTCTGCGGGAAAGATGAGGGTAGGTGGGCATCTGCACTCAGGGTAGGAGGGGAGGGAGGGCAGGTATGTGAAGCAGTTTGCTCTTTAGATGATGGCACATAGAAGCTGACCTAAAGTATGAATCACCACAGCAACTGGCTATCAGATGGTGAGAATAATGGTGATCGTTGTATTGTTTTTAAACATTGTATTTAGTTTTGCTCAACACATATGTTGTGCTGCTAAAAAACGGACACAGACTAAAAATATGTCTTAGTGTTTCATACTACCAGTGCTTTATTTAGGGGACTTGATTTTGATTCCTTACTAAAAAGGATGTTTCCCAAAGATTCGGAGAGATTGGAATGAATGGGATGCTATTATAACTTATTTGAAAGCCTAAAATTGATTCGTCACCTAGAGACCTCCGGGATTTCATCCTCCTCTCCTTTCCTTTTTGACTCCTATATTACAGAAAAAGGCAAAATACCTGATTTGGAGCTTACAAAACAATTACAAAAGCAAAAAACCCCACAAAAATCACCACCACCGTCACCACTGAACAACCCTGTCTTGGAATCATAACTCTTTCACTTGCTGGTTAAATGGCCTTGACTTCTCTGAGCCTCTTAATCTAGATGGAAAATGAAGTAATGCAAACATGGTGCTTAGAACATCACAGGACCCCAACGGTGGCCATTAATTACGGGTTTGATGTGAGGACTATGGAATTCGTATTTGTGAAAATATTTGGAAATCTATGCATTGTTAAATTATGCATTGTTACTGTTTCTTGGTGCAATTATATATATATATATATTTAACCTTTACGTTCAGGGGTGCGAGTGCAGGTTTGTTTCATGGATAAATTTGTGTCATGGGGGTTTGTGGTACAAATTATTTTATGACCAAAGTATTAAGCCTTGTACCCATGGGTTATTTTTCCTGATCCTCTCCCTCCTCCCACTCTCCATCCTCCAAAAGGCTCCAGTGTGTGTTGTTCTTCTCTGTGTCCATGTGTTCTCATAATTGAGCTCCCACTTATAAATGAGAACATGCAGTATTTGGTTTTCTGTTCCTGTGTTAGTTTGCTAAGGATAATGAAGTCCAGCTCTATCCATGTCCCTGCAAAGGGCATGATCTCATTCGTTTTTATGGCTGTGCAGTATTCCATCGTGTATACATACCACAGTTTCTTTATCCAATCTATCTTCGGTGGGCTTTTAGGTTGATTCCATGTCTTTGCTATTGTGAAGAGTGGTGCAAAAACATGTATCTTTATAACAGAATGATTTATATTCCTTTGGATATATACCCAGTAATGGGATTTCTGGGTCAAATGGTATTTTTGTCTTTAGATCTTTGAGGAAACACCGCACCGTCTTCCATTATGGTTGACACACCTACCAACAGTGGATGAGCATTCCTGTTTCTCCATAACCTTGCCAGCATCTGTTATTTTTTGACTTTTTAATAATAGTCTAGTCTGGTAGTAGACTGGTATTAGATGGTATCTCATTGTGGTTTTGATTTGCATTTCTCTAATGTTCAGTGATACTGAGTTTTTTTTTTCCATATGATTGTTGGCCACACGTATATCTTCTTTTGAAAAGAGTCTGTTTATGTCCTTGGTGCAATTATATTTCAAATGGCCTTAGGTGGGTTTTTACCTGCCTGTGTCTACCTACTTGATATGGTTTGACTATATCTTCACCCAAATCTCATTTTGAATTATAGTTACCATAATCCCCAAGTGTTGTGGGAGGGACCCAGTGGGAGGTGACTAGATCATGGGGGCTGTTCTCATGAGATCTGATGGTTTTATAAGAGGCTTTCCCTCCTTCAGTCTGCACTTTTCTGTGCTGCCATGTGAGGAAGGATGTGTTTGCTTCCCTTTCTGCCAGACTGTAAGTTTCCTGTGGCCTCCCCAGCCCTGCAGAACTGCAAGTCAATTAAGCCTCTTTCCTTTGTAAATTATGGAGTCTTGGGTATTTCGTCATAGCAGTGTGAGAAAGGACTAATACACTACTCTCCCCAACCAAGCTTCAGCCCTAGCCTACCACCTGCTGTGTTCTTTGAATTGGAGGAAACACATCACCTTCAATTTTAGGTAAATCTTAAGCATCTTACAGCTACTGCTAAAGGCCTGGGTCAGCAAGAGCCTGAGGAGCTGGGGAAGTTTCTATCAGCAGGAATTGCAGTTCTAATGAAATTCGTAACATGCCTGTCATAAAGTGCTTGAGAATATGGAGGCCCAGATCTCAGATTAATACCCAGAAAGCCACATTTTATTCATGAATGCCAAATCACACTAACCTGGGGAAGTCCTTGGAGTCTTAACTGGGACTTTCCTGACCACTTTCTGACCTGAACCATCTTTTTTTAACTGTGGTAAAATACACACACCGTAAATTTATCATCTTAACAATGTTTAAGTGTAGAATTCAGTGGAATTAAGTATATTTACATTGTTGTGCAACCATCACCACTATCCATCTCCAGAATGCTTTTCATCTTGCAAAACTGAAATTCTGTACTCATCAAACACTAATTACCTATTCCTCTTCCCTCAGCCCCTGGCAGCCACCACTCTACTTTCTATCTCTATAGATTTGTCTATTCTCAGCCCCTCATATAAGTGGAATCATACATGATTTCTCCTTTTGTGACTTATTTCATTTAGCATCATGTTCGAAAGGTTCATCCTTGGGACATGCATCACCCCTTTTTGAATGAGGAGTAAGCGGTAGCTGCACTCCTAGAAGCATTTAGGGGGTGTCGAGGAACCAACACATTTAGAGTCTCCGTGAGGTCATTGGGTACTGACAACAATCCAAGGTGAGATATCAACGCCAGCCTTACTTGTAATTGGTGATGATAAACCACGATCAGCAGCTCTCAACATTCCAGGGGTTCTGAAAAGAATTCTAGGAGACAAGGACTCCCAGCAGAAAAGCACGTGCCCTCAGCTCTTACGTGCAGGCAGTCACTACATGCAAACTTGCGATAGGGCTTCTCACTGCAGAGGAAGGCTCACCATGGCAACGCGTTCTCTTTTTATTTCACAGATGCCATCAGGAGAGATCTTTGGCTTGGGGAAGCACTGTTTTCTCTTCCTGCCTTTGGGTGACTGTACAAATTAAAAAAAAAAAAAAAAACCCTCCAGCTTCAGCGCAGCTCCACACAGGGTGTCTAGCCAAAATGCAAAGTTTTACCACAGTGCACAAGCAGACAGTGTTTTTCAAGTGCGGGAACAGAGTGAGGTGCCTTTCAGCACCTTTTTCGGCACTTCTTTAAAAAATGATTTAAATTGGAGGCAATAGCACCAAATGCTGAACATCTGACACGCAGACAAGACTTAATGAATCATACACTTCATACACTTTAACAACATCACTCTTCTCCAGCCACTTGACTTGGCGTCCATGGTTGTTGGTTTTATCCCCCCCACAAAAACATTTGTTCTGCAGACCATTTGCTTGTTAGAGTGTCCTGGGCAACTCTTCATATTCATGGCAGGGAGAACTGGCCCAGGAAAACCTGCAGACCTGAGTCCTCTTTGAGTCTTCTCTCTCTCTCTGGATCTGAATTTCAGAGGGAAAGGACAGCAGTGCTCCTTAGAGACTGGACTTAGAACCACCTTTGGTCTATCCTCAGCTTAATCTCTTGCAGAATATTCAAGTTGCACAACCAAATGTTTTCAACCCTGCAACATCCAGCAGCATCATGACTGATTTGAATCAAAATAACAAAAAGGCACATCATTTCGTGGGTGGAAGAATTCTAATTCAGAGGAAAAGACAGTAATTCTGAGTATTGCGTTGGAGCGAATCGTTGTCCTTGGTGTCATAAATTAAATGTCACTTGGCAGGGGATGGTAGTCTAGCTCACAGCTTGCCTGATAATTGCCAAGGGCACAGGCAGAGTGGGCAGAGGCTGCCCAGCTTTGACAAGGATTGTGCAGTAGTGTCTCACCTGCCTTTCTGATGGGTAACTGTCCGATCATTATTCTGCTGGCACTCAGCACCATGGGCAGGGAGGATGATGAGGCCATTCCTTCTGTGACTGCAATGCATGCAAACAATTTAATCTTCCACTCCAATTCTCAATGTAAATGTTTAATATAAACCTGATGTTAACATGATGTACACGAATTTACTGGCAGGCAAAGCTGGGATTTACATTGTGCTGAAAATCAGATGTTCTTTGCAGCCGGGGTTGGGAAAACCTTTAAAGATGGCAAAGATTTCTTTTTCAATGGCAGGTGTACCATGCCCATGACATCATTGGGGACGAGCCACTCACCAATGCTGACTCTGTGACTAACAGTTAGAATTTAGCTAATGTCAAAAGAGTACAATGGTTCAGTAAAAATATGAATTTCTATGTCTAAAATTTTCTATGTCTTCCTCTGACACAGAAAATGTCTACTCTTGGCTGTGATGGAACATACCATTGGATGATTATTGGATCACCCCACACCCAAATCCAATAATTTCTTTGCAGACTGTTCCATGAATAACAACCTAGACTCTAGACCACCAGCTGACAAACTAAAGTCCGTGGGCCAAATCAGGTCCATAGCTTGTTTCTGTATGGCCGCAAGCTAAGAATAGTTTTTACATTTTTAAATGGTTGGAGGAAAAAAACAATATTTTATGGCATGTAAAAATTATATGAAATTCAAATGGCAGTCTCCATAAATAAAGTTTCATTGGCACACAGCCATACTCATTCATTTATGTACTGTCTATGGCTGCTTTTGCACCATGATTGCAGAGCTGAATAGTGATGACAGTGTAGATAAGCCAACAAAAACTAAAAGATTTACTATTTGTCTCTTTACATAAAATGTTGGCACAGCCTTGCTCTAGATGGCCCATACACTATGATGCTATTGATGATGATAACAGTAGCTAGCAACTGCGGATTGCTTTTTTGTACCAGGTGTGTATATTGACAACCCCATTGGCACATGTAGTATACAAAATTACTTTTAAAAAATTGTTTATAGCATTGTCATCTACCCTTTTCTGCTGCTTTAGATTTAGGCTCTTCTACACATTAATGGTTATCGGGAAGGAGATTTGTAAAAATCCTTCAAAGTTTAACATATTCCCAGATGTTTGATGCTTTATAAATCAGGTAAGTATTTCACAAAACTGGCTGATCATCAGTATCACCAGAGGATCTTAAAAGATGCCTGTGCTGGCCCGGCGCAGTGGCTCATGCCTGTAATCCCAGCACTTTGGGAGGCCAAGGCGGGTGGATCACCTGAGGTCAGGAGTTTAGACCAGCCTGGTCAACATGGTGAAACCCCATCCCTACTAAAAATACAAAACATTAGCTGGCATGGCAGTGCGCGCCTGTAGTCCCAGCTACTCAGGAGGCTGAGGCATGAGAATTGCCTCAAACCAGGGAGGCAGACGTTGCAGTGAGCTGAGATCATGCCACTGCATTCCAGCCTGGGCAACAGAGTGAGACTCCATCTTGTGGGTTTGGAGACAGGGGGTTGGAGCCTGCGCTTAATGAAGCAGGATCTGGGGATGGAACCCAGGACTTTCATTTGATTTTTGTAAGTTCCACCAGTGATGCTAAGAATCGGCCTGATTTGGAAACAACTGGACAAGCTACAGTCATGCACCATATGACAGCCTTTTGGTCAATGGCAGACTGTGTGTATGACAATGGTCCCATTAGATTATAATGGAGCCGAAAATTCCAATCACCTGGTGACTTTGTAGTCACCACAGCATAAGACACTCTTCATATGTTTGTGGCGATGCTGATGTAAAGAAACCTACACTGCCAATAATATAAAGCTCTAGCATGTACAAGTATGTATGGTACCTAATACTTGATAGTGATAAAAAAAGACCGTTATTGATTTATGTATTTACTATACTATGCTTCTATCACTCTTTTAGAGAGTACTCCTTTTACTTACAGTTTTTGGAAAAGTGAACTGTAAAACAGCCTCTGGTCTTTCAGGAGGTGCTCCATGTCTTTCAGGAGGTGCTCCATGTCTTTCAGGAGGTGCTCCATAAGGCAGCATTGCTATCACAGGAGATGCCAGGTCCATGCATGTTATTGCCCCTGAAGACTTTCCAGTGGGACAAGATGTGGATGTGGAAGAGAGTGGTATTTATAACCGCAATCCTGTGTTAGGCCTAAGCTAATGTGTGTGTTTGTGTCTTAGTTTTTAACAAAAGTGTTTTAAAAGCCAAAAAGAAATAAAACTTCAAAATAGAAAAAAGGCTTATAAAATAACGACATAAAATATTTTTATACAGCTATACAATGTGTGTTTTTAATCTAAGTGCTATTACAAAATAGTCAAAGTTTTAAAAAATTGGAATGTTTATAAAGTAAGAAGTTATAGTAAGCTAAAGTTCACTTATTATTAAAGAAATAAAAACTCTTATATTTTATTTTATTTGAGGCAGTCTTGCTCTGTTGCCCAAGCTGGAGTGCAATGGCATGATCTCGGCTCACTGCAACCTCTGCCTCCTGGGTCCAAGCAATTCTCCTGCCTCAGCCTCCCGAGTAGCTGGGATTACAGGCATGCGCCACCACATCCAGCTAATTTTTATATTTTTAGTAGAGATGGGGTTTCGTCATGTTGGCCAGGTTGGTCTTGAACTCCTGGCCTCAGGTGATCTGCCTGCCTCAGCCTCCCAAAGTGCTGGGATTACAGGCGTGAGTCACAGCACCCGGCCCGAGAGACACTTTTTAAAATAAATTTAGTGCAGCCTAAGTGTAGTGTTTATAAAGTGTATAGTCATGTACAGTAATGTCCTAGTCCCTCACATTCACTTACCAGTGACCCACAGCCACTTCCAGTCCTGCAAGCTCTCTGTTCATGTGTAAGTGCCTTATACAGGTGTACCATCTTTTTCTCTTTTATACCATATTTTACTGAACCTTTTCTATGTTTTGATATATTTGCATATACAAATACTGGTCATTGTGTTACAATTGCCTACTTCATTCAGCACAGTAATATATTGTATAGGATTGTAGCTTAGGAGAAATAATTCTCAGAATGGATCTCTGTCATTAAATGACACAGAACTATTTTATGTTTCAGAGAGATATGTCATGTATGGTAGATAGCACCTGATTTGAAACTCCTTCAGAGAGAAACTGATTTCCCTGTTAAAAAAAAAATCTATAGCCTTTCAGTCTCTTTCTATCTATTATTATTATTATTGTTATTATTATTATTATTTTGAGATGGAGTGTCACTCAGGCTGGAGTGCAGTGGCATGCTCTTGGCTCACTGCAAGCTCCGTCTCCTGGGTTCACGCCATTCTCCTGCCTCAGCCTCCCGAGTAGCTAGGACTACAGGTGCCTGCCACCACTCCTGGCTAATTTTTTGTATTTTTAGTAGAGATGGGGTTTCACCATGTTAGCTAGGATGGTCTCGATCTCCTGACCTCGTGATTCGCCCACCTAGGCCTCCCAAAGTGCTGGGATTACAGGCATGGGCCACCATGCCCAGCCTTCTATCCCTTATTGAAGTAGCAAGATAGGACCCTGTATACAGAGTGCCTAAACCTAGTAACTTGAATGACTAGATAGCATGATTGCTGAAGACATGTATTGACTCCCTTCCCCTTCTTATGAAAGAATTCCCCTATGCAAACAACATTGCACCCATAGAACTTTGAATTCTTAGATGAAGATATTATGGCAGCCTAGTACTTACCTTGTTAGAGCACTCCTGTTCCCAGCCAAATTTTCACTAGAGAGCCAGATTGATCTTAACTGAGAATGAAATTTACCTGGTCTTAGTGTAACCTCCTAGGAGGGTGAGGTGAAATTATCAGCAAATTCAATATCTGCACTTTTATGATGGGAACCTAATTTTTTCCTCTAAGCTTTTAGGATTAATTTCTCTAGTTTATAGGCTGTATGGAAATGTCCCAAGGTCCCTTTGGCTCCCTGAATGAAATAATTAGCTGCACATGCTATCCAACACTCTTCTATACTTTGGCCCCTCATTAGTTTCAAATCTCAGTTTAACTTCCAGGAGAAATAGTTCAGGGTTTCCTGAGACTTAGCAATTGAATCTGACTGACTGCAGGGGGTCTCATACCCAGACTGCCTTTTTCCTGATTCTCCACCCACCTTTCGTCACCTTTTCCCCCCAATCAGATCTCCATAAGATGCAGTTTTGCTGCCTCTTGTGCGTGCAAATGGGACAGACCAGAAATTGTTTCCTGAAAGCCAAATGCTTCTATTTGCTCTCTTCCTAATTGCTCCTGGAGTTTGATTTGAAACGAGTAGCTTTCTGGCATAGGTTTTCTTAAGTCTATCCATGATAAAGTGATGCAACTCTAGAATCAAGCGGTTAGGCTGTTAACTAAGAAAAATGATGCTAATTCATGTCATTTATTCATTTGATGTGAATGATATGTAAATACCAGGATTTTTTTTTTTTTTTTTTTTTTTTTTTTTTTTTTTAACATTGTAAACCTGAACTGTATGGTTAGTGCTTTTTTTGGTTTCAACCTTTATATGCATGCTGTGGGTTTGACCAGCCTAGAGAAAAATGAGAGGTTAGATCTCATCAGGGCATTTTGAATCCCGTTTTCAGCACCAAGTCAAGTACATAGTAGATCTTAAATAAGACAAAACTATTTGAAGATAACATTCTGTTATTGTGATAAAGTTTCAGGTTTTAAAAACTACTTCAATTAACTCATATATTACTCTTCAAGGAAATGTAACAAAATGAAAAGATATATTCCATATATTCTATTACTTTGGGTAAAAGTTCTTGAAGTTCTTCCCTGGACGATTTGTTAGCTCAGATGTTAGATTAATTAGGCTACTTTTTGAAAAACGTCTATTTATAGAGACAGGGTCTTGCTATGTTGCCCAGGCTGGTCTTGAACCTCTAGGCTCAAGAGATCCACCCACCTCGACCTTTCAAAGTCCTGGGCTTACAGGTGTGAGCCACCACACCCAGCCCCAATTAAGTTTACACTGTGACTTTGGACAAATTATTTAATTTCTCTGATACTTACTTTTCTCATCTATAAGATGGGAGTAGTAATACCCTAAACTACAGAGTTCAAATGAGAATGAAATAAAAACTTATTTAAATACAGATTTTGGCATACAAATACATTTCCACTCTTCCGTACCCCAACCCCCTCCATCCCATGTCTTCATTCCAGGAAAACAAAGTTTTAATGGGAGACTTCTAGGTGACTTTATCGTAAGTTATGCATTCAATTCCTTGGAATCAGCTCTGCCCCAATTTCCTTTTGTACGATGGCTTGAAGAGTTGGGTTACAACAACTATATCTGGGCAGGTAAACCCTTGTTAGATGGGCTGAAGGCAGACTGCAGATAAACTGGCTGAGTTCTCCCATATACCTATTTTCATCAGTCACATGCCTTACCAAATCTTTCTCTTAAATTGTTAAAAAAAAAAAAAATTAATGTGATGGCTAATCCAGGATGGTGTTTAGAGAGCCTACTTTTCCTCTGGATTTATAAAAATAAGCAAATAATGTGGAAATTTTGAGATGTTAGCAAGCCATGAGAGATAATATATAAGGAAGAGATATAAGAAATGGTCTTGTACTGTTTTGCAAAATGACATTACGCTGGCCATTTTTCATGTCTAGGAAAATATAAACATACTAAAGTGAAGTGCTTTGCGTATGATTTACATAAGAAGTGGGGAGGTGAACTGGGTGAACACACTCCAGTAAGTACTACTTCTGGACGTGTCTTTTGCATCTTTGATATAGATTATTTTTTCCTCCTGGCATTTGAGACCTCTGATAATTATATTTTTTGACAAGTAGAGATACGCTGGAAAACGTGAATTTTAGTATCAAGGAGAAATAAATTGGATTTTGAATTCTGTTTATCAGCTGTGCCCAATTAGGCGAGGGTCTCAAATTTGTTGACCCTTAATTCCCTCATAGCTATATTTTTTCCTATGTTTGTATTGAGAATTAATGGGTTAATGTATGTGTACACTCAGCATACACTAGCTGCTTAGTTCCATGTCAGGGTTCGTATTTCAGTGTTCAAAATGTGGCCAGTTTTGTTTTAGGCACTTAAGTCTTCCTTATGCTGTCCTGGATGTATTGTGGGCTTGTATTTGTTTGCTTGTTTGTCTTTTGCTTCTGCTGGATGGCTTTCCTCCTGTTGAATCACCTACTCAAAATGATCTTCTTACCGAAGTCAGTAACTTCAGTCTTTAGATTCAGAGTCATCAATTCATTCACAACCTAGTTCAATGCCTAAATCCTCCAAAAAGCTTTGCTTGACCAACTACATTTTATGACCCATCATTTATTCATTGTTGCATTCATACTTCTGTGCATATTTTGGACTATAATACTCTTGCTTTCTTTCCAGCTATAATTATTTGACACATACCTATTTTCTCTTCTCTTTCAGACAATCATTCAAAAGGCAGGGATTATGGCCTAATGCTATGTCAATCAAAGGAATGATAATATCTAAGACCATGCCAATCATACAATAGGCAACTACCTAATGCTTGTTAGTGTGAATTTACCTGATTTCATATTAAAAATGACTACAAAATTACTTATTGGTCTTGTCCTTCTATTGCTTGGTTTATAACTTTGTTGCTTACTTGATACTGGCTGAGAATGGAGGGTATTGATTAAAAGTTGCCATTGTTATGTATCAAGACCAGCAAAGCAGTTAGTTCTCAAATATCCAGCTTATTTTTTTTTTTTTGTAAATTTTTGTGGGTATGCAGTAGGTGTGTACATTTATGAGGTATATGAGATATTTTGATACAGGCATACAATGCATAATAATCACATCAGGGTAAATGGGGTATCCATCACTTCAAGTGTTTGTCATTTCTTTGTGTTACAAACAATCCATCGATACTTTTTTCATTATCTTAAAGTGTATATAATTATGACTGTAGCCTCTGGTAACCATCATTCTATCTTGATGAGTTCAATTGTTTTAAGTTTTAGCACCCACAAATAAGTGAGAACATGCAAAGCTTGTCTTTCTGTGATGTCAGATTTATTCTAGAAGCAGAGTTTGGCTTCTTGAAGTTGAAAAAAGATGAAAGTGGAATCTGGTTACTTTCCCAGAGGTTCATTCCAGCTTCTGGCCTGCTGATTTCCACCAGAATGAAATTACTGGCCTCAGGATGACACTCTTATGCCCCATTCCTTCCTGGTAGCTTGTGGGTTGTGATACAAATTGTGAGATACTAACTTGGTAAATTCTCCCCAAACTAATAGAACATTTTTGGAGTGATGTTACATTGAATTTCAGTTGCCATGGTAACTCAAGTCCCCTTTCCTCCCACATATTCCCCACTGCAGGTCTTCATCTTTGATCTTCTGCAGTCTTGAATCAGAGTGATCATCCTAGAAATGGACAAAAAGAGAGACTTGTATCAGGATCCCCTTAGGCTCAGGGGAAAAAAAAAATGTGACAGGACTGTCTCAATAAGAAAGATTAAGTCATACAATAAAATACCCTATGGATAGGGAAATGTAGGTTTAATTAATTCTTCAGTTGAGAGACATTCTTCAGGGACTTGGGTTCTTTGCGACTGCTTTGTCATTCTCTCTCTATATATACACACACACATATATATACACATATACATATATACGTATACACATAGAGATTTTATATATAGAGAAAAAATTTATATATAAAATATATTTTAAAATATATATAAATATGTATAAAATTTATTTATATATAATATTTTTTTCCAGGACGAAGTCTTTCTCTGTCACACAGGCTGGAGTGCAGTGGCGCAATCTTGGCTCACTGCAACCTCCGCCTTCTGAGTTTAAGCAATTCTCCTACCTCAGCCTCCCAAGTAGCTGGGATTACAGGTGTGCACCACCACAATTGGCTAATTTTTGTATTTTTAGTAGAAACGAGGTTTTACCACATTGACCAGGCTGGTCTCTAACTGGCTGGTCTTGAACTCTTGGCCTCGTGATCCGCCTGCCTCGGCCTCCCAAAGTGCTGGGATTACAGGCATGAGCCATCCCGCCCAGCCCATTCTTAGCATATTATCTTTGTCCAGCTTTCCTGGCATGTACAAGATGGGTCCTGCAGTTTCAAGGGTCATAGACATTAACCTATACAAAAAGGAGCCTTTGCTTTCTAGTTCTTTATAGTAACAAAAACTTTCCCTGAAACGTTTCCCCTCAGACTTTCCTTATGTCTCATTAGTAAGAATTGAGTCATACATTCTTTTTCAAATCAATCCCTCTCAAGGAGAAAAGGAATACCATAATAGAGTTGGATTAGTCAATATTCATCACTTTTGAGTCACATGTAGGAGGAATGAAGAGCTGAACAAAATAGGGGCAAACCAGCATGGAAGGGTGGGAAAGGGTCAGTGATGTGGCCAATAAAGGAGAGTTGGCTGCTTTACAGCACAATGTACAATAAAGGGTGCTTATGGGATGTTTTCACTGATATGGGTAAAAACAGTTCTTCTGAAAGATGACAAAGGTTATTTAACTTAGCCAGGTATCCTTCCTGAAATACTCAGGACTGTATGCTTAGATTAGTGGATTCTGAATTCCATATTATTTGACTGCCCTTGTCTGTCCTTATTAGACTATGACATTGGTTTTCTGGGTAATGCTACTGGAAGTGTCATTGAATTCTTGCAATTTTGTCATTGAAAAAGCCATAACATGATGAATCAGTGTCCTTTCAATGTTTTGGTGGAGACCTGTTTCTAACAGGAGCAACAGTAGCAATACTGTGTAAGACCTGCATCAGGACTCAAGTTGGGTTTAATGCCAAATCCACAAAAAGAAAAGAGGAAAATATAATTGGGAAATAGATATTTAGGAGTATAGACCTCATATTGAGTTGTTTTCATTGGATGGAATTATGCATGGCTTATTTTCCTCTTTATGGAACAAAACATACTACATTTCTTTACAATTAAATTAAGGCTAAGGAATGACAAAGACATTATCGTTCATATGATGTATTTAAAAGATATTATTTGTGTTTTACCGGAATAGAGTGCAGAATGCCTTTACTTTGTTGCTTTAGGCAATGCCAAGTTTTCAGGGCAAATCCTATTAAGGGGTTTTAGTTCCCATTTGATATTTTGCTTTCTTCTCTGCTAACTGCCAGTGCATGGAGATGCCTCAGGATTCTTTAGGCTGTGGTTGGACTGAGTTTAGAAATGCAAACTACTAAATTGAGATTATTTGCCCACTTATTAATTCTATCTGTCAAATATCTATCATATCTATAATCATTGACTTACTTCTTACAATTGTCTGCTCACTTGCAATTTTCCTCCACTAGTCTGTAAGCTTCTGGTGAAACTTGTTTCTAGTGTCTCTTCAATGTCTGACATATTTACTGAGTGATGGGTGCTTGGTAAATACTTATTCAGCATTTGAACTCTCAGTGAGCTTTTACTCTAGGAAGAAGATAAGACATGTAAGCAAAATAATATGCTGGGTAATACACTGTCATAAGAGATGGACAGAGATTTATTGAAATTTTGAAGCTAGAAATCACATGTAATATACTCATTCATATTTTGAAACAATTCCATCTAGTTGCTTAGATAGCACACTGTAGTCCTCTATCCATAAACAAACCAAATCAATTGTTTAAAAAAAGTTCACAGAATCTAAATATTGGTATTTATTGTTAGTGCTTTTTCTTCAGCTTGGTCTTTGCTGTTAAAACTTCTGGTTTTATTATGAAAATTGTGTAGTGAGTTTTTCAGCTGTATCAGATGACTTTATTTCTTCCTTAAAAAGACTGTCTTTCAGCTCTTGTATTATTTTATTTGATTCCTTAGATTTCTTGGATTGGTTTCAACTTTCTTCTGAATCTCAATCATTTTTGTTGCTATTCAGATTCTGAATTCTGTGTCTGTCATTTCAGCCATTCCATCCTGGTTAAGAACCATTGCTAGGGTGCTAGTACAGTCATCTGGAGGGAAGACACTGGCTTTTTGAGTGGCCAGAGATTTTACACTGGTTCATTCTCATCTCTGTGGAGCGATATTCTTTTAATCTTTGAAGCTGCTGTCCTCTGGATAGGATATTTTGCTTTTATATTCTTTAAGGGCTTTGAGGGTTTGACTGTGGTAAAAGTTGAGTTCAGTTGACTGGCTTCATTTCTGGATGATATTGGGGTCCAGTGCTCAACTCTGCCTTCCAGGCCGTGTGCTCTAACAGTAGCACCAGACCCACAGCTTTGTTCCCTGTTCCTCCTGAGGTAAAGCACCCGCTGTGCTGGCAGCAGTGTCAGCATGCCTGCGGTCATGCCGCTGGCAGCTATGTGGTGGTGCCCATGCATGTGCATGGTGGAGGGAGTGCAGCCAGGATTGTGCATGTGCAGATGGGGGTGGGGCAACGGGCTATACACACTCGTGCCAGTGGTGGTGGGGTGGCGGGGTCTTGCACATGCACATTCCCACCAGTGTCAGTGGGGCACTGGGGCCCGCACACGCGCATTCATGCCGGTGCTGGGAGAGCTGTGATGTCTATGTATGTACTGGCAAAGCAGTGTGGGGAGGCTGCACGTGAATGCATGCTGGCCAAGCAGTGAGGGGAGGCTGCAGGTTAGTGCATGCCAGCCAAGCAGTTGGGGGAGACTGCTGGTGATTGTGCACCTGCCAAGCAGTGGGAAGAGGCTGCAGGGGGGTGCTTCTCAGTGAAGACTGCCCCGCTGAAGCTCTGATTGTTAGGTGGTGTATGCTGGGACAGGAGCTGTGGTGGTGGCCACTAGGAAGAACCTCAGTTAGGCATCTGAGGCTGCGCTGCAAATGGGTGTGGCCAAGCAGGAACTCCAGGAAAGGCTGGCAGATGGGGACACTCAGATCACACTGGTTCCATCCAATGGGAAAAATAACCCTGCTCTATTCAGGTCTGACAGTCGACAAGGGTCAAAACCACCTAGGGGTACGTTGCAAGCTTTGGAGGATGGGCATCCCTGACCATGCTCCACTGCAGCCTTTCCTATGCCAAACCCTCTGGGCTCTTCACAGGCTGGAGTTCTGTCCCTGCCACTTGTCCAAGCAGCTCTCTCTGTCAGATCAAATATCCATGGGGGTCATGGGGTCTCCTGTAGCTAGGATTCTGGAGTCTGTGGTGAGAATGGGCCACTCCTCACCTACTGAACTCACCCCTTCCCCAGGAGTCGCTGGGGGCCAGGAATGAGTCTTTATGTTCAGCAGCCCTGTGCAGGGTTCCCAGCTTCCTCCCACTTCAGCCCTCAGTCTACGTCTTCCTTCTGTTCACTCTCAATGCCTTCCTCCTGAAGATCTGCTCAGAGTGCCCATCTTCTTGATGGTTTGGTATCCTGGTGAAAGATGCTTTTCCTGGCTGCAAGTATTCAGCCATCTTGGGTTCCTTCCCTCCATTTTTATATCACTATAAAAGAATACATGAAGCTTGTTAATTCATAAGTAAAAGAGGTTTATTTTGCCTCACAGTTCTGCAGGCTGTACAAGAAGCATGCTGCCAGCATCTGCATCTGGAGGACTTGAAGCTGCTTCCATTCATGGTGGAAGGCAAAGGGGAGCCAGGGTGTGCAGAGATAATATGGAGAAGAGAGGAAGCAAGAGACAGGGGAGGTGCCTGATTCTCTTCAACAACCAGCTTTCATGGGAACTAAGTAAATGAGAACCCACTCATTACCCGAAGGCCAGCACCAAGAAATTCATGAGGAATCTGCCCCATGACCTCCCATTAGGCCCCACGTACAACACTGGGGATCAAATTTCAACATGAGATTTGGAGAATCAAATATTCAAACCCATAGCAGTGATCTCTAAAGGCTTGATTTTTATTGAGAACTTCAAAATAGTCTGTGTCCAAAGCCTCATGGAGTCTCACCATGCACATTTACAGCACAGCCCTTAGCTGGGGTCTTGCAGAGAACCCTACACAGACCTCTCATGCCACTCCTTACTTTCCCCAACACATGCACTTCCACTTTTTCTAGGATATTGCCCTGAAATGTCCATTTTCATTAGTATTCCCAAACTCAGATCATTGCCTCCTCAGCTCAGCAGGAATGCTATGCTCTTTGGGTTCTACTTCCATGTGCCACAGTTGGGAAATTGTCCCTGGCAGAGAGCCCAGGCGAACATGGGGCTTACTTTATCCATTTCCCTTATTTCAAGAATCTCATCTGTAATCCTAGGGCAAGCCGAGGTGGACGGATCATGAGGTCAGGGGATCGAGACCATCTTGGCTAACACGGTGAAACCCCATCTCTACTAAAAATACAAAAAATTACCCAGACATGGTGGCGGACACCTATAGTCCCAGCTACTCGGGAGGCTGAGGTAGGAGAATGGCGTGAACCCAGGAGGTGGAGCTTGCAGTGAGCCAAGATCACGCCACTGCACTCCAGCCTGAGCGACAGAGCAAGACCCTGTCAAAAAGAAAAAAAGAAAAGTCTCAGTAGAGGGCTGTCTAGTTTGCTGTGCCTAGAAACAGGTGCCTTATATGTGTTATTCAATTATATCATTGCTTACAGAGGAGAGCAATTCCAATATGAGTTATCTATCAGCTTGAAGCAGAAGCCTTCTCTCATTATTTAAAAGTAAAAAGCAGATGGCTATGCTGTAATAAGAAGACTAAGCACGTACAAATTCTGAATAATGTGAGGAGAGCTCAGAGCCAGCAGAGTCTGGGTTTGGTTCTCTTTATCACGTTCTGTAGTGATTACTGATGTCCTCCACACTCTCCCAGCCTAAAACAGATGCTTTTATGGGAGTTGTGATCTTTTCAGGATTTGAATGATGGCTCCTAGTTAGAAGTCAATATATCATCAAGAAATTCTAGAGGATTATAATGGATTAAAACTCACCATAACATGTATCTGTTGGATATTTATTTTTTTGGGACAGAGTCTCGCTCTGTTGCCCAGAGTGGAGTGCACTGGTGTAGTCTTGGCTCACTGCAACCTCTGCATCCCAGGTTCAAGTGATTCTCCTACTTCAGCCTTACAAGTAGCTGGAGCTACAGGCATGCACCACCATGCTTGGCTAATTTTTGTATTTTTAGTAGAGATGGGGTTTCACCATGTTGGACAGGCTGGTCTTGAACTCCTGACCTCAGATGATCCGCCTGCCTCAGCCTCCCAAAGTGCTGGGATTAAAGTGTGAGCCACCATCTCTGGCCATCTGTTGGATATTTGATGACATATCTCTACCTACTAATTCCATGAGAACAAACATTTTAAAGTACCTTCTAAGGGCTAGGTCATATACTAGATTCTAAAAAAAGGTAGAAGAAGGCACAGCGCCTCAAAGACTTCCTAGTCTAAGAAGAGAAAACAGATATGTAAAAAGAGTATTATGATGTGAAAAATCTGATATGTGAGACTGGACAAGTTGGAAAACGCCTGAGCTAAGCCTTTACTAGTTAGTAGCAATTCATCACACAGTAGGTCCATGTATGTATGATGGGCTTTTCAGGTAGAGTAGAGCTCCTGAGCAGAGCCAACCAAGGAGTGGAAGGAGAGCACGTGCCGTATGCTTGAAGTTGATAGGGAAGAGGTAGTGGGGGAAGAGACTAGATTGGCATACAGGGTACAGCTCATGAAAAACCTAACAGAACATAATAGGGAATTCATATTTTACCCTTAAACAATGAGAAGCCATTGAAGGACCATTGAGAAGGGAAGTGATATGATCAGATTTAGATCAACATGGTAAATTAGCAAGGTTCAATTGAGTGGAAGGGATTGAAATCAAGAGGGATGATCTTTGTGGTGCACAAAGAGGGTTCTTTGAACTAAGTCAGTGACCCAGAGACAGTGGGGAGGGGTTACATTTCAGAAATGCTTCAGAAGAAAATTTTGGAGGATAATTTTATAATGGGTTTAAGTAAGAGAAGTACCTAGGATGAAACCCAGCTTTTTGGTTGGAGTAATTGGGTAAATGGCGGCAACATTTGCCAAGGTGGAGGAAGAAGGGGGAAGTCTAGAGGGGAATGATGATTCATGGATTCATTCACTCATTCATCTGTTCAACACATTTAGTGAAGGCCCACTACATGTCAGCACTGCTCCAACGTAATATTAACTAAGGTGGGCAAAGTTGCTGCTGTCGTTGGGGGGAATAAGGTATTTTTAAAAGGAACAAGAGCTTTTGATATTGAAGATAACATAAATAAGATAAATCAGGGTACAGCAATAGAGAGGGAAAGAGGAGCCTGTGGAAAAAGAAAATCCTCTTGGAAGAGCTTCCTTTGAGCTGAGACTTGTGTGGTTATCAGAGCACAGACATGTAAATATTAGAGAAGCATCTAGAAAGTGAACTGCAAATGCAAAGTCTTCCTGGTTGGAGTGATCCAGACTTGTGAATGTAATGAAGGTCCCATGTGCTTGGGGCAGAGTGAGTGTGAGGGAGGGCAAGAGAAGATAAGGAGGGATCTTGTAGGATATGATAGGAAAGGGTTAGGGGTTGGATGTTATTTGAACTGCAGACTCTCCCTTAATATATATGCCATGAGGCTCTAATTCTCCTTGTGAAGCAGACTTCGGTTTGGCATGATAGATATTAAATTTGAGGTGCTTGTCAGACACCTAAATGGAGATGTTTACCAGACAGTCAGATGAACTTGTAGAATTTTGCAGAAATATAAGAACTGGAAAAAATAGATTGGAGACTTGTCAACCAACAGCATACAAGTGACAGTTAAAGCTGAGGGTGTGCATACATTTTCACAGCATGAGTGTGTAGAAGCAGAGAATCTCAAATTAGCTGCCTCATATGTACAGTGTGAAGACAGGCATTGTTTAGTGTTAAAAGACAATGCAAGATGGCCTGTCATCTTTAGTTGCAACATAAGTAGCTGGTCATCTCTCTTTTATACCTGGTTTGTTCCATGCATTTAAAAGAAGTACACATCCTCTGCAGGCATTTGTGTTTAATGAAGAGTAAGGAAGAGAAGCAGGTTAAAAATGGAGTGTTACAGAACACATTGCAGACTGGCCAGACTGTACGTGATAATCTGGTGTAAAAGTTAAGTAGCTCATATATTTGAAATTCTATTTTACCGCTTTACTAAAGCAATTAATGCCTTACTCAAACTACTATCTTACCCTGTCAAATGTAGCATCACATGGATTAAAAAAAGAAGCTAGCTTGTGTGTACTGTATAGCTTCAGACAGTAGTCTTAACACATGGTGTGTATCTCAGCAGAGTATTTTCCTTAATTCTTGCAGGCTGTTGCTGAGACTTTAGCATTGATTCCATGTATCTCTCTTATGGTGAGACTTCAGCCAAGTTGTTTTACTTTAGTAAAGGCTTCTTTAATTTATCTTCAATGTCCCACCTCTCTGGAGTACTAATGATCTGTTTGTATCACTATATCACTTTCCTTTCTTGTGTGTACATGTACACACAATTATAAAAAAATTTCCAAATTAGATACTTTGAATTTTGAGATAATAAACACAATTGCAGATTTTTTTTAAAAAGTTCTGTTTAGTGTTATCATTCTATGTGTTTCTGCTGACGTAGTGGGAATTTCCTCTAAGCCAAACAAAGCCACAGTGTGGCTCCAGTAACTTGGAAAGACCTGGAAGGCAATCTGGTTTATTCATCAATCCTGATTGATTTCTTTCTTCAACTCATTCCATCTAAGGAACATGTTTCTCATCCATTAAATAGATGTAACACACCAAATTAAATCAAGCTTTTCTGTCTTAAAACTTACCTTGAAGTCTGTGATGGTGATATTTTAGGTTTTCATGTATTCTCTTGAAGACTGAAAGTCAAGGAAATGTAAACAGAGAAAGCAGGATGTCAACATACAAGCACCTTTAATAAAGGAGGATGCCTATCAAAGGTGATTATTTCAAATAGTATTACAGACTAGACAGATTCTCCCACCTTAAAAAGTGAGATAAATAATAAATAAGCACACTGCCGTGGGGATGGTGGATTCTGACTGGTTACAAGTACAGCATCTCTAGGGGTCCCCTGGTTGGTATCCATGGCATCTTCCTGCAAGAAGCATGTTGTATTCAGCAGGTTGAGGGAGTGGTAAGGGGGACGTCCTGAACTTTCCACTGGGAGCTCTGCTATTGATTCTGGCATTTAGGCAAATTCCAGTGGCATCTCAGGTCCCCAAGTCTGAGAACAGGATGCTGGTCGGGACTCTAACTGCCTTTGGCAATGACACACCCTTTGGCAGATGCTCTCAGCAGTTGTCAGTTTCAGTTTCAGTGTGGAAATAGACGATTTATTGTCCCTTGAAAATTGGTGGTGGTTTGGGAGGGGGGGGTGGCATTGAAGAGGACCCTGAAAGACAACTCTCTGCGACTTTAAGAACATGCACTGGGCTTGAAAGGTGAGAAAGTGTGCCTTGAGCTTGCTTCTTAAAAAAAAAAAAAAAGTTTCATTTCAGAATAATAGCTTTTTAGGGGAATAGAAGACATAGAGAAATAAATGAAATATGAAAATACTATGGGAAAAATATACAGACCAAAATTGTTTTGTGCACAGTATGTGCTCAATGTTTGTTACTTGTAATACGAGGACTTCAAAAAGGGTGGGAATAGCCTTTACAAGAAAAGGACCTTTATTTCCCCTCTGAAATTTATACATTATGTGATAGAGTTCAATGTAGCTAAAAGTTTGTACACATAGAAATGCATTCTTTTGGCTGGGCGCAGTGGCTCATGCCTGTAATCCCAGCACTTTGGGAGGCCGAGGTGGGTGGATTGTGAGGTCAGGAGATCGAGACCATCCTGTCTAACATGGTGAAACCCCGTCTCTACGAAACACACAAAAAATTAGCTGGGAGGGGTGGTGGGTGCCTGTAGTCCCAGCTACTTGTGAGGCTGAGGTAGGAGAATGGCGTGAACCCAGGAGGCAGAACTTGCAGTGAGCCGAGATCACGCCACTGCACTCCAGCTTGGGCGACAGAGCCAGACTCCGTCCCCCCCCCTCAAAAAAGGGAAAGAAATACATTCTTTTAGTTGTGAACTACATGGCATTGTACATAGTGAGGGCCCTATCTGTAAAATCAACTGGAAGAAAGTTCAGGAAAGAAATGTCATTGATTTTTTTTTTTTTTTTTTTTTTACTGTCTTGAATGATAGAAGCAGCCTGTGGAAAGGAAACATTGGATCAGTTGATGTTAGTTACTTGGGGTTTGTTAATGAGTTCCATGAATTATAGAAATCCATTTCAGAAATTTAACCCTAGATAAACAGTCTTAGCAAGGAAGAACCAGTTCTTTTTATCTTTGAGTTATACTACTAGGCCGGCGGTTGTGGGGAGGGTCAGTGACAAAAGTCAAAGCTATGTTGTGGACTAGATTCAGATGATCTTAACATCATTAAAATCTAGAATTATAGAACTTTAGAATGATAAAAGAAATTATAGTCTATCAATTATTATTTTATATCTTATAGCTTCTTAGAGTCATTATGGGTAAGAGAAGAAATTTAGGACTGTGAGGAGAAACAAAAGGAGATACTCCACATTCCACTTTCCACTTTCCCAGGATGTTTCTAGACTTTCTTGTGAGTCTGATGAAGCATTGAATGCATAAAACAGAAACCAGGCTTAGTGATGCCCTTTTAGAGGTCTCAACATGAACGTAGTATGAATCTAGTATGAATTCATGAATCCTAGAATTCTATGAATCATGAATGTAGTATGAAAAACATCTAAGAGGCAGAGCATAAAAATACAGAAGAATGAATGAGTTTCCCACCTCTTTTTCTTTTTTTTATTATACTTTAAGTTCTAGGGTACATGTGCATAATGTGCAGGTTTGTTACATATGTATACTTGTGCCATGTTGGTGTGCTGCACCCATCAACTTGTCAGCACCCATCAAGTTGTCATTTATATCAGGTATAACTCCCAGTGCAGTCCCTCCCCCCTCCCCCCTCCCCATGATAGGCCCCGATGTGTGATGATCCGCTTCCCGAGTCCAAGTGTTCTCATTGTTCAGTTCCCACCTATGAGTGAGAACATGCGGTGTTTGGTTTTCTTTTCTTGTGATAGTTTGCTAAGAATGATGGTTTCCAGCTGTATCCATGTCCCTATAAATGACGCAAACTCATCCTTTTTTATGGCTGCATAATATTCCATGGTGTATATGTGCCACATTTTCTTAATCCAGTCTGTCACAGATGGACATTTGGGTTGATTCCAAGTCTTTGCTATTGTGAATAGTGCCACAATAAACATACGTGTGCATGTGTCTTTATAGCAGCATGATTTATAATCCTTTGGGTATATACCCAGTAGTGGGATGGCTGGGTCATATGGTACATCTAGTTCTAGATCGTTGAGGAATTGCCATACTGTTTTCCATAATGGTTGAACTAGTTTACAATCCCACCAACAGTGTAAAAGTGTTCTATTTCTCTACATCCTCTCCAGCACCTGTTGTTTCCTGACTTTTTAGTGATTGCCATTCTAACTGGTCCCACCTCTTTTTCTTTCCAGACCCTTCAATCTGCTATTGGAATTGGGCTTGTGAACTGGAGAGTTCCACAACTGGAGGCTTCTAGGTCTTGTGTGATGAGATTTTTTCTAACTTGGTTTAGACTTCTTGGAAAAGTTCCCATCTTCTCTCTGCACTTGACAGAACAGATGGAGGTAGACAGATGCATATCTACAAGAATCAAAGTATAGATGGGGAGTGGAGGAAATAGGGTCTTCATTTTATTCTCCACTGCCAATCAAGTCAAGATAATAGGACCATTTATCCCATTTTTGTGAAGGCCCTACAGAAATGTTGCTCCCTTTGAAGTGAGGTTGAAAAAAATTCTGCCTGGGATCCAATGATTTCATCTTTGACTCTGCCACTTTGAAAGACCTAAGCATGGGCTTTGGACACTGTCTCTATGGATGCAAATAATTTTTGTGTTCAGGTTCCCAGGCAGACTGTGTCTTTAATTCTTAAGGGGAATCTTTCTTGGATGTTGGTTCAGAGGAGGATGTTGGTAACCCAACACGGATGTAAATGGAAGGTTCATGTGTTTTTTTAGTAGGGAGCTGGATGGGTGTTTGGGAAAACCTGACCTCTGTGATATTATCCTCACCAGAGAAAGGGGCTCAGATTCTGAGCTAAACTATGCCATGTTAGCTTCAAAGAACTGCAAAAATGTCCCAGGACATTGGTGACTCCACTGTGTGGTTACAGTCAGGACAAACCAGAACAGCACCCACTGAGAAGCTGGCTCTCCCAAGTGTGATGCTTGGGAAGCACGCTGCAGCCCCGGTGTGAGGCCTTCCCGACCTTTGTGGCCCTTTGTCACCACATATGGGTTGTGATGGTGTCAGACCTCACTCAACAAGCTTGCCTGGGCCAGGGGATACTTGAATAGGAGACTTTCAAGGAATTGTTTAGAAAAAGATGATTTTGTTGAGGGCAGATTGTTCTTGACACGTGCAGCAGTCTATTGGGGAAGGCAACAGAGGACAGTCAATACTTCCCCATCATTCCTGCTACTGCACAGTTTTATTTATGAGAGTTTGGGTCATATGAGGCTTGGCCAAGAAGACATCTAATGGGTGGAGTGATACTCACCTTAACCACACCTCTGGTATGCTGAGACACCCCAAGGAGAATTTGTGTGTGGAGAAGGCAGGCAGGGATGCCACACCCTGAGCCTGCTTCCCTCCCTGCTGTGAGAACCTAAGGAAAAGCTTCTAGAAATCATTCTTGCTTTCCCAGAGGTCTGCCACTGCCTATCTTGGGATATATTTAGGAGGGAGAGGAATGACGCAGAAGAATGTTGTTCTGGGGAGTTAAAGCTTTTTTTTTTTTTTTTTTTTTCTCGGCAGCTATTTATCTGAAAATAGTTGAAGTAGTTCAGATTTCATGGGGCTTTGAACACATTGGCATATGTGATTTGGGCAATAAAGTGTTGGTTGTTTTGATGAGGATCCCATTAACCGCTCTGTAAATGAGATATGTTTTCAAAGGGCATCTACTCTCTCTCTCTCTTCTCTCTCTCCTTTTTTGTCTTCTCTCTCTCTCACTCTTTTGATTCTTTTTTCAGACTTTTGATTTTCTTTTCAGACATGAGTTGAGATAATTTGACAGATGAGTTCTCTTTTTGCTTTCTATCTCCTGGACAATCAAATTTGGCTAAGAGGTAACACTTGTAAGGCACTTATTATGTACTGGACACGTCCCTAGGCACTTTACAAGCAATATGTTTTTTATCCATTTTATGAGGCGAGTGCTGCAATTTTCTCCCTTTGACAAATGAGGAAATCGATACTCAGAAGTTCAGAGTTGCTCATGATCACTCAGTTAATAAGAGATTGTATTTGTAAGAATAAACTAGGTTATGCTGCAGTAATCAAAACCCACCAATAACCCTCAAAACTCACCTACAACCCTCCAATTATATGGCACGATGCAACAGGTTTATTGTTACTTACGTTACACACCTAGACAATTACTCAAAGGCCCAGAATAAGGGAGGCTTTACTACCTTGAAACGTCACAACCTGGGAACATAGCGCCATGGCTGCCGTAGCAGGGAAAAGAGTGCTGGAAAGTCTCACTAGAGGTCATATTCTGGGAATGACACGGACACTTCCATTCACAGCTTATTGGCTGAAACCAGCCGCACGGCCCAAAGGCAAGCTGGTAAGCTGGTACTCCTCCCTCCCCTTCATGAGGAGGCAAACTAAAATGGCAGACTAATAGAAATTCCTACGTCTGAGACAGACTTTGAGCTTTTTTAAATTTTTATTTTTTATTTATTTATTTTTTTGAGACGGAGTCTCGCTCTGTTGCCCAGCTGGAGTGCAGTGGCCAGATCTCAGCTCACTGCAAGCTCTGCCTCCTGGGTTTACGCCATTCTCCTGCCTCAGCCTCCCGAGTAGCTGGGACTACAGGCGCCTGCCACCTCGCCTGGCTAGTTTTTTTTTTTTTTTTTTTGTATTTTTTTAGTAGAGACGGGGTTTCTGCTTTTAACCACTACTTGATACTGCCCTTCAGAAAAATGCTTTCATGCCTGACTAGAGATACAAAGTAGCTGTGTGGGGCTTCATAATTCACTTTCTCCCATCCCATTTTAATGTTACCACACCTACTACTGGATCCCAAGGGGGCATAGTTAGTACCTCCTTTCAAGGGTCCTTCTGGCCCCCACCTAGCTCTTGTACTGCACAAGACCAATACTCAGTGCCCTGTGGCCCGTGTTTAACCTTTGGGATTCATGTAATCAGCACCCACACAGCTAGGAATCACTGAGTCACAGGCTGAGTCGCTGCTTGCATCTTCTGTGCCTGGAAATGAGATCTTGGGCCAGAGTAGCTCTGCCTCCTACACCCCTGGCAGGTTCCCATGGCTCTGTGCAGTCCTGCTGCAGAGTTATATGGGGTATATCTCTGACATCTCAGAGGAGCACTTAACAAATGTCACCATCTGTAGATCACAGCATACTGTAGTCTTAGATCTGAAAGTCCATGAACATCTTGGCAGGAATCTTCATCATGTTTCTGGAGAGGGAGTTGGGGAATGTGTTCATTAACCTGTCCCTCTATAATTCATGGATTTATGGGTTCATTTACATTTTCAATTTACCCTCCAGTTAAGATGCAATTTCATTCAGTCTATAGGTGAATGGTGAGAGCAACTAAGGGAAATTCAAAGGCAGAAGCCACTTGCAAACACTCCTGAGAGACATAAGTCTCTTCATTCCAAGAGAAAGAGGAAAAAAAGACAACATACTTATGGGAGAAAAAAGTCTCACACAAAGAAACTACTTTACCCTGAAAATGAAAGAAAAAGTATACTTCTGGAAATTACTTTCTATAGAAAGCAATATAATTCAAAAAGAGAGAGAAAAAAAAAAAAACACTTTGTTTCTCAGTCTTTTCATTTTAACCTGTTCTTTCCTCCTCTTGGATTTTACTTTTGGTTTCATTGAGTCCAATCATTCTTAATTCCTCTGAGTAGAACAAAGTCAGTAAATAATAAAAAGGAGTTTGAAGAGAAATAGAATAACTGCAAAGAAGCAGAAGTTGTAATATTAGAAATGACGTATGTCTTGGAGATGGTAAAGAGTGGAACTGATATTGTAAAGAATGTAATCAATGATATGAAGCAAATTTAAGAAACTCCTAGACTGCAGAGAGAGAGGTTAAAAGTAGTGAGACAAGACAAAAAGGAAAATGATCCATATGGAGGGGAGAAAACAAAGACCCAATAAAAGAACTATGGCCATTTTTAAACAGAAGGAAATAAGAGGTTCTTTCACTAACCATGATTGATGTAAACATCACACAAAAAGATTTGCATAGGTATTGCTGGGTCAGAAGATTAAATGATTAAGGATGTATATTCTTCCATTATGTTATGATTTAAATAATGTTAATGAAAATCCTAATAGTGTGGATCAAGGTGATTCTAACATTTATCTGGAAGGAGAAATGGTAAAGTAGCCAAGGGAAATTTTTAGAGCTATTATGGTAGATTATAATCAAAACAGCATGGTGGTGGTAGAAAAACTGATAGGCAGAGAAATGTGCAGAGATGTCCCTGCATTATTTAACGATTCTTTCTGCTCTAATTTTGAATGCCAAATGTAATCATAAGCTCATTTTTCTTTGTATACGAAAGTCTATTTTTGGGATAAGTGGTTAAGTATTTGAAGTAAAGTTGGCATCTTTTCTCAAAGCATACACCACAATATAAAGACCAAAAGGGCTAAATAGTCCAATGCACAAAAAGAAACCAAAATAAAACATAGATGGATATATCTCTGATCTTGAGTTTGGATTAGTTTGCCTGTGTATGATGAGATGGGGAAAATTGTATTCACCACAATTCCACTTCTACTTATGAATGGAACTCATTTGTTAGAAAAAGTTCCAGCAACTAGAACGGGAGGCAACTAAGGGGCCTGAGTGTGATAAACTCTCCCTGCTGGAGACAAGGAGAAGAGTTTGCTTGATACTCCAATAAGGAAGGGAGGAAGAAGCCCAAAAGAGAAACAAAAGGAAGGAAAGCAAAGGAGTGTGAAGACATGTGTGTGGAGGGTATTTGGAAGAAGTGACAGGGAAGGGCAAGATACTGAACTATCACCAAGTACCACATTGGAGTTTGGGCTGGATTTCACCAGTCTCCACAGAGCAGAAGCTGCCTCTCAAGTATCTGGGTTACATGCATGTAAAAGCAGTGGAAAAAATCTCAAAGAGGAGCAATTGGTGGGTTTTCTAACGTAAGAATTAAAAATTGTTTACATCAAGGCTCTGCAAACTATGATCCACAGCCCAAATCCAGCCACACCCCTTAGGTTTTGTATCATCTATCCTTGCTTCCCAGCTACAATGGCAGCACTGAGTAGTTGTGATAGAGAACATATGGCCCACAAAGTCTAAAATATTTACTATCTGGCCCTTTACGGAGAAACGCTGCTAATTCATCTTTCAATGAAAAGCATTAAAAAACAATTAAAAGGCAAACAGCAAACTCAGAAACAAAACACTTGACACAAATATAGTAATGGGAAGAATGATATCCTTAAGTATTAAAAAGATCCTTCCAAACTTATTGAAAAAACTGAATTGGCAATAGGCAGAGGGTACGAATAGACATTTCACTGAAGAAAGCACAAAGGTATCAACATACGAACATATAGACGTTTAGCCTCACTAGCTAGCAAAGAACAGCAAAATAAACTAGAATAATGTAACAGTGTTTGGAGTCAGGGTGTCTTGATTTGAACAGTGTCATGTACTGTTGGTGGGGAATGTTCATGTAAAACAATTTGTCAATACACATTAGAACCTTAAAAAGAACAAAAGGTTATACCTTCTGATCTAGAAATAGCACTTCTAAGAAGCTATCTTGAACAACTATTTAGAGATAAAAATATGTAAAGGTGAGAATATTCTCTGAAATGATACCTCTAGGTTCATCTCTTATTAGTTGAGATGACTTTGTGTAAGTTACCAAACCTTGTTAAGCCTCACTTTCCTTATTTTGTAAAATAGGAATTAAAAATATACCCAGTCATAGGAGTGTTATGTAGATTCAACATGTTGATATGTACAAATTTTTAGGAAGAAGATCTTTGGCAAATAGTAAGGGATCAAGAACTACCAACTATTTTACAAAAGTGAAATAATAGGGAAATAGTGAAATCCTCTCATCTAATTTCAGGTTAGTGCCCATGCCATTTTACAGAGGAGAAACCAAGGCCTAGAGAAAGTGCTGCAAATGGTTGAGCAGAACCAGACCCTGAGCCAAGCTCATGGCAGTGACCCTAGAGAGCTTACAATAGTAAGTGCTCTGTCTCCCCTCTCTTTTTCCTACCTCTGGTGGTTGTGGGATAATTCAGAGAATGCATCATTAAAAAGAATTATGTTCCTGTTCTGGGGACACAGGCACCAAAGAGTCATCTCTACCTCCAGGGACAAGGTTTAGGGGACAAGTAAAAATGATAGAAGGGAAGGCCTGTTGAAAGCCTGGCCCAGAGATTTGAGTTTCTGTCTCCTAAGCCAAGAAACCAGTTACCAGATGGGAATGACATTCCATCATCCTAGCCTTGGGTCAAATTTGAGACCCAGGAGCCCACAGGCAATCATCTTTGGGACATGCTTCCCTGATTAAACCATCATGGCATCCTTCTGCTCCTGTAAGTGTGGAGAGAAGGAATGTGTTATGGGGACTCGGTGAATGAATCTTTTTATAGCATGACATTGGATGTGAGAATTTGAATTCCTGAAGACTAACAACACTTTAGTAAACACATATCTTCAATCAAGAGCCTCTTAAATGCCATCCATGTGACATGGAGGAAACAGTCTCAAGGAACTGCAAAGAGGTGCAATGTGTGTAGGCAGAAGGTAGGAACAGTTCGCATCACTGCTGAGGACAGAATAAAAGCAAGTGGGTGGCTGGGCGCAGTGGCTCACGCCTGTAATCTCTGCACTTTGGGAGGTCAAGGTGGGTGGATCACCTGAGGTCAGGAGTTTAAGACCAGCCTGGCCAACATGATGAAACCCAACTTCATCTCCACTAAAAATACAAAAAATTAGCTGGCCATGGTGGTGCACGCCTATAATCCCAGCTACTCAGGAGGCTGAGGCAGGAGAATTGCTTGAATCTGGGAGGCAGAGGTTGCAGTGAGCTGAGATCACACCACTGCACTCCAGCCTGGGCGACAAGAGTGAAACTCCGTCCCCAAAAAACTAAAAAAAACAAAAAAAAAATGCAAGAGGGCTTGAGGGGTCAGAAGGCAAGGTGGGCCAATAGGAGCTGTAGAACCTGTATGATCCACTGTTGATTTTTTTTTTTTTTTTTTTGAGACAGAGTCTGGCTTTGTCACCCAGGCTGGAATGCAGTGGCACCATCTTGGCTCACTAAAACCTCTGCCTCCTGGGTTCAAGCAATTCTACTGCCTCAGCCTCCCAAGTAGCTGGGATTACAGGTGCTCACCTCTGTCAGGTAACTTTTGTATTTTTAGTAGAGACAGGGTTTTGCCATGTTGGCCAGGCTGGTCTCGAACTCCTGACATCAGCTGATCTGCCTGCCTCAGCCTCCCAAAGTACTGGTATTACAGGCGTGAGCCACTGCATCCAGCCTCACTGTTTATTTTTAAAACATAATAGTTCCTGCCATTTTGGGAATTATTTAGGGTCACTTTTAAAGGCAGATGGCTAGATCCTTCATCCCAGTGAAGGATCAGGACCAATATGGGTAATATACCTTAATCTTATACAGACGAGAAGGAATGAAACAAGGAAGTTAATATTCATTGATTATCTGTAATGTGCTAGTCATTTTTCAATCATTTTCTCATTACATCTTCCAAGCCACACAATGAATGTACCATTATTATCTCCCCTTTGCAAAGGAGCCAGATGGGGCTCAAGGAGGCTAAGGGGTCCCACAACCAGGGAGAGGTAGAGAAGAGAAATGGACCACAGGGCTTTGAACTCTTAACTTATGCTGAGAACAAGGACCACTTCCTCATATGCTCATCAGTACGATTGTGTTATAAAATTTAATATTTTCTTAAGGGGAAAAAGTAAGCAAGAAAGCATCTTCTGGCTTACAGTTTATCTGCCAAGCACCAAGTGCCTTTCCATAATTCTGACTTACAGGGTGCTTGCATGGCCTTCCAGGCACAGAGCCTGGAGTTTTGTATATCCTTATGCCCACCTCCGCTGAGGGTTTCCTATGAGTTTCACAGATGGGGTCATGATCACCTTCAGCCTCTATTGACTGCCAAAATTAGCATCATATCAGGTATGACTGCCTGCCCTCTGTCCACAGGTAAGTGGAGAAGATGTCCTGACATCAGTAGTTTCTGGAGGTGCAACCAAACTTGCCTGTTTGATGTCCATGGTCCTGACTTTCTCGAAGAGCTCTGGGCTTTGTGGTTTCTTTTACAGGTTGTGACTTGTTGAAGCTACATTTTGCCAACAAATGGGAGCCATGAGGTCTCTTGTGTGGCACAGCTGTTACCCTGTCCATGTGCTCTACCAGCTGGGCCCCTTAACCTGGTATTGGCCTCAGTGGCAAACCACTGTTAAAAACGATGGAGGGCAGGCAGCAAGGAGCCAGATTCACTAATGCTGATGGGCTCTGGCATAGGAATATCCTGTAAGTGGTCTCAGGGAATTAGCTAGACTGGGAAATTCTCAAAGCCCTCATAGCCATCTTGTTTCGTAACTCACGTGTACAGGCAATTATCCATATATATGCTTGTGGAGTGACCAGTGGGAATTCAGCCAGGGTTATCCAGACTGAAATTTATCCCTCTGTATTAGTTTCAACTAGATGCTGTAACATGAACACAAAATTAACGGCCTAAAACAACCTGAATGTATTATCTTACAGTTCTGGAAGTCAGAACTGAAATGGGTCTCAGTGAGCTGAGATTGGCAGGGCTGTGTTTCTTTCTGGATTCCCTGGGAAGAATTCATTTCCTTGCCTTTTCAACTTCTAGAGGCTGCCTGCATTCCTCAGCTCCTGGCTCCTTCTGCATCTTCAAAGCCACAATGGTGGGCCAAGTCCTTCTCATGCTACCATCTCCCTGGCTTTTAAGGCAGGCAATATTAGAACATGGATCAACTAGCATGCTCTTTTAAGTTTTATCTCTACCCAAAGTATTCATTAAGAAAAAAGGAAGAAAAATATACATCCTTTGATGGGGCAATATTTACCCAGTCTGGTGCAGCTGCTGGAGTCCTCTGATAGTAACTCTTAAGTCCTAAAGTTCTTTTTCTGCCAGGAACTACATATTTGGCTACAATAAGGCAAGTTACTTAACTGCAAGCCACAGCTTATTCATCTTTATAATGGGGATAACCCCCCTGGTCCTGCTCTCTAGGACCACTGGAATGGTAAATGAGATAATGAAACAGTGCCTTAAAAAGCATGTTGTTGAATCAAGCATTTTCTGTGACCTCACTAAGATAGTCAGAAGAGAGGTCTGTGTCTGCACCCACACACTATGCAACACTCTAAATACACCCCCCTTATTTCTTACCAAGCTTATGGGTTGCTCTGTTGTTAGATTTCTTTTTTTACTATACGTATTTGATTTACATATTTAATTTATAGCAATGCTTCATAATAAGGAGGCTATCAGTTGCCACTCAATGAATATTTAATGAGTAAAAAATGAACAAAGGAAAGCAAAAAGAAGAGAAGGGAGGAAGTGGACTGTGGAAAGTTGTATACTCCTCATTGCTCCAGCAGAGGAAGCTCCATTTCCATTCTCCTTGGGAGATGTCTTGAACTTTATCTCCAATCTGGACCCTTCCTATTAGAAAGAAGGGGACAGTCTTGAGGGAACCATGTGTACCACTAAACATAGGTCATGGGGGTCAGAGGGCCACCCCCAGTGCCCAGCCCCGCTTGGTACAGAGGAAAGCACATACCCCTATAGCCTTTTTTTTTTTTTTTTTTTTAAAGCCCTGGTTTCTGGGAATTTGTTCATCAATAAGGCACTATGTTATTTCAGACTCACTTACCAAATGCCTCTCTGTTGTTCAGTAGTAACTAGCAAGCGCATAGTAGGTCCAGAAAATAACATCTGGCATTTTGATGAAGGAATAAGCACAGGAATGATGTGTTGCTGGACAGCTCAAAGAAGCACCAAGAATACACCAAAGCAAATTTAAATAGATCATTTTTTGATGATGGATGGCCTCAGTACTTTAGGCCACTCAGCAGTGTTACCCTGGGTGTTTGCTCTAACCCTGTTCCCCTGGCCTTGCTACCAGGGCTCATGGGGTAAATCTGGTCAGTCTCCAAAGGAAGGAGCTGATCATGTAAATTAGGTGCGTCCTGGGGCCTGCCTGCTGGCCAGAGCCACTCGGCTTCTGAAACCTTCCTGAATCAGGAAACCAGCGCCCGGCACCCTCTGCAACTGCCCTTCTGGGCTCCCTTCCATTGCTCCTCCCGGCCTCTCCCTGGAACTGGGCAGTGCTGCTCCTGGCCAGGAAAAAGGAACCTCCTCTGAGTCAGGGCTGAGTGAGTAGCAGTTGCTTCACCCCCAGCCCCCAGGGCTTGGAGAGAGACCTGCTTTGTCCGCATGAAACTGCAGGCTTGGGCCAGCGCAATAGTTTGATGTGAATAAGCAAAAAGAAAAACAACCAAAAGAAAAAAAAAAAAAAAACCACAACACACATACACACCAACCAAAAAACCCCCCATGTTTCTTCAGATTAGATTTAATTGAAAACAACCATCCACCCCAAGCACTTTTCATATGTTGGGTAGCTTCTCCAGTCCTGGAGTCCAGGGTCTGCGTCTGAGTCAGAGAAGGGAGCAGAGGTTGCCCCCGACCAAATCCAGAAGTGGGGGGCTGGAGTGCAAGAGCTCAGGACTATAGGTCTGTAAAATGCTGTGGGCCTCTGCGCGGCCAGCCCTATCAGTCTCCCTGCATCCTCCACTGAAATGAAACGGAGAGCTGGGCCAAGCAGAGGTGTGGGGGAGCCAGGAAGCCAAGGAGGGAGGCCAGCGGCTCTCTTGCCTCAGCAGACACCCGCAGGCTGAGCGAGAGAGCTTCCCTTCCAAACACTGCAAAGAGTCTCCGAGGAGGAAAAGGATCCTGTAGAAGAGCCAGGAAGCCAGGATTGAAACTGTTGCCGGCATTGGCAGGACCAGGGCTGGGACTGTCTACGCTCCTATCCTCTGGCTCAGTGGGAATCCCATCGCCTCTCTGACATCATGGATGAAAATCAGCCCTGGCTTTCATATGTTGGGACCGCCCCACCCAGCTCAGTCCGGCCAGCTGGACCCTCCCAAAACGGGTTCTCTTTTGTCAGCTGCCTTTTATAGAACTATAAAACTAAAAGTTCAAGTACAAAGCCCTTAGATCCGTCATCAAAAAAGGCAGACTTTGCCTCCCGGACTCCTTCTGCCTCTTTCCCTGCATTGTGGCTTCCTCTCTCCGGCAGAGCTGCTAGGCTGCTGGCTTCCATCTCTCAGCCTCCTAAAGATCCTACAACCCCAAATGGGGCATTAACCTGCCTAGGAGGGCGTTCTGGATCTGTGCTTTGGAATTAAGGGAAAGGGAAGAGAAGAGGGGAGCTTACGCTGCAACTATGTGGGGGAAAGGAAAGATACCTCTGTAATAAAGTGAAATGACATAGAGTTGGAAACTGGAAAAGAGACAACACAGGACCACAGTCGGTGAGGCAGAGTGAGACTTTTGCCAAATAACTGTGACCTTTGAAATTTCAAACTGCCTCTCCAGGCATTTGAATCTTTTGGCCAAAGCATAAGTGAGTAGGGTGGTGGAACACCAGATGATCCCATGCTCAGCAGAGTTTAGAAGGGAGGGAGTATTAAACATGTTGGAGCTTGAGAAAGAGTGGAATTCTCACCTCCTCAGCTCAAGACCTGGGACCTGGGCCATAGTCGGCACTAGATTAATCATGGCTGCAAAAAGAAGTGAATGGCTGACCTCAGTCAGTTTCAATGCCTTAACAAAAAATTGGACTAAGATTATTGATAAAGGTCTTAGGGATTTTTGGATCAATGAGATGACTTCTACAGTTTAGGAAGCTCCATGTACACTCTAAACACATAAGAAAAGTCAAAGCCAAATGGAACTCACCCAATGGTCCAAAATGGTGGCTGGGTCAGCAATGCCGCACCTATGGGATCATCCTGTTCCCTCGTCTTACCTCTGAAGCACGTGGTCTAACTGCAGCTTAAAGGATTAATGTGAAGTCTAAGGAAATGTGTGTAAGTTAAACCATTCTTTGCTCAAATTGGATCAGTTATCTTGCCCTGATAGAGACTTTTTCAAAAGGTCTAATACACGGGACCTTTCTTCTCTTGGCTTGCAATAGGAATGTACATGTTGAGCAGCAACATTCCTGTGGGTCTCTCAGATTCTATCAGGCTGTTATATAACTGGCATTATAATATTGGAAGGGATCTTAAAGATAAGACCTGGGTCAAAGTCTTATTTATGAATGAGGTCGAGGGAGGTTACATGACTTATGCATTGTATGTGCTTACATTTATTCATCCCATCAAAGATAATTATTCCTGTTGCTCATTTTGTTGCTGTTTAGCATCTGTGCACACCAGGCATTATTCTGTGCATTGGGAGTCAATGCTGAACAAAGGGGGTGGGGGACAATAGCTTTTGTGAACCTTATAATTGGAGAAACTAACATTAAGCAGAGGAACAAGTGTGAAAATAATGTTTTTGGAAAATGATGACAACAGTGAAGGAGGTGGCAGTACATTAGGTGTGATGGCCGGGGAAGGCTTTTCTAAGCAGGTGGCCTCCAAGATGAGCTCTCTGTGATGAGAGAGAGCCAGCCATGAGGAAGCTCCGAGAGAGAATATTCTAGGCAAAGGGATGACAAGTGCACAGGCCTTGAGGCTAGAACAACCTAGGTACAGGTTGAGCATCCCTTATCTGAATTGCTTGGGACCAGAAGTGTTTTGGATCTCAGATTGTTTTCCGATTTTTGGGATATTTGCATACATATAATGAGATCTTGGAGACGAGACCCAAACCTAGACAAAAAATGTATGTTTTATATACACCTAGCCTGAAGGTAATTTTATAAAATATTTAAAATGTTGTGCATAAAACAAATTTTTCATTATGTACTTAGGTATGGAAGCTTCCACTTGTGGCCTCATGTCAATGCTCAAAAAGTTTTGGATGTTGGAGCATTTTGGATTTTGGAAAGGTTAGGGCTGCCCAATCTGTAGTCTTTTGAGGCAGAGATAGACAAGTGGAGCTGAAGTATAGTGAGTAGAAGGAACAGGGAGAAGAACAGTGTAAGTTCCTCTGCCTACCACCACACACTTTCTGCAAATAAGGCCCGTAGACGTGTGTTCATCCTGGAATTAATGTATCCTTTCTGAGTCCACTGATCCCCTGTTGTAATATCATTCATCTTACCCTATAAGCTCTTGCAGAAAGCATCCTGAGAAAAAGGGTAGTTGCCTACCCAAGTAACCATCAAGACCCGTTCCATCATGTATTACATTGTAGTTGACCCTCGAAAGTCCAAGCCTACAGAAACATCTCTGGTCACTCAGATCTTGTTATGGGTTTAATTGTGTCCCCCACAAGAGATATGTTAAAGTCCTAACCCCTAACACCTCAGAATGTAACCTTATTTGGAAATAGAGTCTCTACAGATGGCTGTGGTCTGAATGTCTGTGTTCCTCGAAGATGCATACGTTGAGACCCGATAGCCAGTGTGATCATATTAGGAGACAGTCTTTTAGGAGGTGACGAAGTTAGGAAGGTGGACCCCTTATGAATGAAATTCGAGCTCTTATAAAAGGAGCCCAGTGGAACTCATTTTCCCTTTCCACCATGGGGGAATACAATTAGAAGGTCCCCTCTATGAGGAAGGAGGGCTCTCATCAGGCACCAAACCTGCCTGAGCCTTGATCTTAAACTTCCCTTCCTCTAGAACTGTAAGAAATAAACTTCTGTGGCTTATATGCTACTCCATTTATGGTATTTTTATTCTAGCAGCTTGCATAGACTAAGATACAAATTTAACCAAGTTAAGATGAGGTCATGAGGGTGGGCCTAATCTAATATGACTGGTGTCCTTAGAAGTTTAGACACAGACATGTCCAAGGAGAACTGTGTGAAAAGACACAGGTGAAACACCCTGTGAAGATTGGGGCAATGCTGCCACAACCCAAGCAACATCCGGGGCCATCAGAAGCTGGAAGAGGTGAGGAAGTTTCCCCTACAGGTTTTATGTATTTATTTTTTTGAGACAGAGTCTGTATAGGCTGGAGTGCAGCGACACGATCTCGGCTCACTGCAACCTACGTCTCCCGGGTTCTCATGCCTCAGCCTCCCAAGTATCTGGGATTACTGACTTGTGCCATCATACCCAGCTAATTTTTGTATTTTTAGTAGAGGCGGTTTTACCATGTTGGCCATGCTGGTCTCGAACTCCTTACCTAAGGTGATCCGCCCTCCTCAGCCTCCCAAAGTGTTAGGATTACAGGCACAAGCCACTGTGCCCAGACTCCTATAGGTTTTCGAGGGAGTACAGTGCTGCTGACACCTGGATTGCAGAATTTTGGCCTCCAGAGCTGCAAGACATTAAATGTCTGTTGTCCTAAGCCACAGAGATTTTGGTACTCTGTTAGAACAGCCCTAGGAAACAGAGACCTTTATCATCTTCTAGCTCTCTATATCCCCTAATCTAGTAAGTCCCCTGTATTAATCTGTTTTCACACTGCTGATAAAGACATACCCGAGACAGGGCAATTTACAAAAGAAAGAGGCTTAATTGGATTTACAATTCCATATGGCTGAGGAAGCCTCACGATCATGGTGGAAGGCAAGCAGGAGCAAGTCCCATCTTACATGGATAGCAGCAGGCAGAGAGAATGAGGAAGGTACAAATGCGGAAACCCCTGATAAAACCATCAGATCTTGTGAGACTTATTCACTACCACGAAAATAGAAACTGCCCCCATGATTCAATTATATTCCATTGGGCCCCTCCTACAACACGTGGGAATTATGGGAGTACAATTCAAGGGAGATTTGCATGGGGACACAGTGCCAAACCATATTACCCCTGTCCCCATCCCCTACTCCCTCAGAACCTTTTCACTGTGCCTATAGCTCAGAGTTGCTTATCAAAATGGCCCATGTCTTCACCTGTGAATAAGAATATTCTCTTCAAATGCCTGCTGCAACTAAAACCAGTCATCCCTGGAGGTCTGGCTTCCCTTTCAGCCTTCTGAAGCTATGGCTTTTCTTTTTCCGCTATGGAAGTAGGGCCCAGGAGGTGATGATGTGTCATGCTTGCTTCACATCCCATCCTCCCGACTATTTCTCCATCTTCTACCCCATGCCCAACCCCAGTTCCTTTGAAGATCACAGTATTAGACTCCATGCCATAACTACCCTCTGCTTTGGTGAGTTAACCTGGACCTTCCTCTCAGCTATAGAAGACTTTGTACCTGGCTCACTTTCACCCTAAGCACCCCACCTGTTGTCACCCACAGTTGTTTCAACAATCACATAGGTCTTTCACTCTTCAGGCCTCTCAGTCCCTTGTCTGTTCTCTTCCAAGGACCCTGTCCTCTATGCTTCCATCAGCCACTCCTTCTATGGTCCTACCCAGCCATTCAGTGACTGCTGTTTCTCCCAAATCTCATTCTTAAGGATCTCCATCTCCAACAACAACCCACTCTCTTCCAGAGGATTCTCTCTACTATGCTGACCTCAGTGATTCATTGACCCTGCCAAGACCTTTAAGCCATTGTCCCTTCCCTTTGGCACTGTTCCCTCAACACCTTCATGTCCTCATTGTCTTCTTTCTTTTGTTATAATCCCTGCCTTGCCTAGACTCTCAGCTTCCATCTCTCCCTCCTGCCTACAGAGTTGAAAATCTACCATACATCAGCCTGACTTTTCACCTCCTCTGCTCCTGCAAAGTACTTGGATCTGTCTGGAGAAAAACAGAAAGCAGGGCTGTCTGATCACGTGTTGATTTTTGACCGCAAACCTTGCTAGGGCCCCCGCACTGCCTGGCAGTCCTACTGCGCCTCCCTGGTTGATTCATAATCCTGCTCTCCAGGGCTGCTATGTCACAGGCCCTCTCTCCTGACATTCTCTTCCTTACTCTCAGTTGATGACCTCACCTTCAATTCACTGAGAAAACAGAAGCAGGCAGAAGGGAACATGCTCATCCACCTACAAATGAGTCACCCACTACCTCCTTGGGTACCCACATATTCTGTTTTTCCTGCAGACTGCACCTGCTCCCATCAGAGGCCTACTCCATTGCTGGTGGGCCAGATTCACCCTGAATTGCCTGCTAAAGGACTTTGCTCCAGTCATCATCTCTTCTCTCCTCTGTACCATCTTTTCTCTCGTGTCTCATTCTCATCAGCCTGCAAATACACTGGGATCTCTCCCATTCTAGATAATCTCCCCCTTTCCTCATACCTTTTTCCTGCTACCACTTCATTCTCTTTTTGCCCTATAACAAAACTCCTTGAAATCATCCATAAATTCTGCCTCCCCCTCTTCACCTTCCCCTTATGAGCTCTTCTTGACCCTGTCGCAAAAGGGTTTTGTTGCCATTGTTTTTCTCTTGTCTCTGCCCTTGGCCAGATTGAAGGACCAAGTCTGAGTCCTTATCTGGAGCTTGCAGCAGCACTGGGAATGGCAATCTTTCTTCACTTGGCTTCTTGGACGCTACCCTCTTCTGGTTTTCCCATTACCTTAATAGAATCTCTTTCTCAATTTCTTATGTTTTGTTTCGCCTCTTTCTTTCCCCCATTCTCTAATAGTTGCTCACACCAGGGCTTAGCTCTTGGCCCTCTTCTCTCCAATATTTATACTCCCTCACAGAATTCATCAGCTGGATCATGGCTTTACATACCTATCTATATATTGATGACTCAGACATTTTTATCTTCAGAACCAATCTCTCCCCTGAATTCCAGACTCATATATCTAACTGCCTACCAGGCATCTCCACCCTGACATCTCATAGATATGTTAAATATAACATGTCAAAATGGAAATCTTGATTTTTCCCTTCACTCTTCTCCTTAAATACTCTCCTCCCACAGGTTTCCTTGTCTCAGTAAAGGGTGTCACCGTTCTCCTGGGATCTGTTCAGGTATCAAGTAGAGGAGACATCCTTGGCTTCTCTCTTTTCTTCCCATTGCACAGAGAAGTCTATTAAGTATGTCTACAATGCATATAAAGGGAAGGAACTGGTCAACACTATGACACAGGGTGTGGGGATAGAATGTACCAGAATGGAGTGAAAAATGGAAGGTTTTTTTTTTTTTTTTTTTTTTGAGACAGAGTCTCGCTCTGTCACCCAGGCTGGAGTGTAGTGGTACGATCTTGGCACACTGCAAGCTCCACCTCCCAGGTTCATGCCATTCTCCCACCTCAGCCTCCCGAGTAGCTGGGACTACAGGTGCCCGCCACCACGCCTGGCTAAATTTTTTCTTTTTGTATTTTTAGTAGAGACGGGGTTTCACCATGTTAGCCAGGATGGTCTCAATCTCCTAACGTCGTGATCCGCCCACCTCAGCCTCCCAAAGTGCTGGGATTACAGGCTTGAGCCACCTCGCATGGCCACATGGAAGTATTATTTGTTAATCATGGTCAAGGATAGACTCTTTGAGAAAGTGACATTAAAGCAAAGACCTTCCTGAACTGTAGGAAAGCACATGCTTTAGCAGGATATAGGGGAAGGGCAGTCCAGCAGAGAGAACCACAGTGTACAGGTCATAAGGCAGTCAAAAATACATCATGTCTGAAGAAAGCAAGGCTAGAGTGCCCGAAGCCGATTGAGGTGTGCATTAGCTCCGGCTGCCGTAACAAAATACCATAGAATAGGTGGCTTAACAGATGTTTGTTTCCTCACAGTTCTGGCGTCTGGGAAGTCCAAGGTCAATCGAATCTGGCCAATTTGGTTGCCAGTGAGGGCTCTTTTCCATGCTTGCCTATGGCCATCTTCTTGTGTCTCACATGGCCTTTTCTGGTGTGTGCAAGAACAGAGATCTCTGTCCTCCTCTTTTTTAAGGCTCCCAGTCTTATTGGATTAGGGTCCATTCTTATGGGTTCTTTTAACCTTTATTATCTCCTAAAGACCCTGTCTCCACATATAGTCACCTAGGGTGTTAGGGCTTCTACAAATGAATTTTGGGGGGACACATATTTAGGTTCATAACAAGGAGTTACAAAGGTAGACAGAGGCCAGATTGTGAAAGATCTTGGCCTGTAAAAGCCTGATGTTTGTGTTTTATTCTATGCAGTCTTGCTCTGTCACCAGGCTGGAGTGCAGTGGTGTGATCTCAGCTCACTGCAACCTCCGCCTCCTGGTTCAAGCAATTCTCCTACCCCGGCCTCCTGAGTAGCTGGGACTACAGGCGCACACCGCCACGCCCAGCTAATTGTTTGTATTTTTAGTAGAGATGGGGTTTCACCATGTTGACTGGGACGGTCTCTATCTCTTGACCTCATGATCCGCCCACCTTGGCCTCCCTAAGTGCTGGGATTACAGGCATGAGCCACCATGCCCGGCCATTTTATTCTAATTGTCATGGAAACTGATGGGCAGTTTTGAGCAGGAGAGTTTCATGACATGAGTTACGTTTTACAGGTAATGCTAGCTGCCTGGTGTAGAATGGATTTTGAGAGCCCAAGAGGAGCCAGTGTGTCCAGCTAGGAGTTTATTGCAATATATTTTAGAGCAGGGGTGAGCAAAGTTTTTAAAATCATAGTTTAGATTGTAAATATTTCAGCGTTTGCAGGCTGTATTAGTTCGTTTTCACACTCCTGACATACCCAAGGGCAGGTAATTTATAAAGAAAAAGAAGTCTAATGGACTCGTGGTTCCACATGGCTGGGGAGGCCTCACAATCATTGGCAGAAGGTGAAAGGCATGTCTCACATGGTGGCAGACAGGAGGGAATGAGAACCAAGGGAAAGGGGTTTTCCCTTATAAAACCATCAGATGTTGTGAGACTTATTTACTACAATGAGACCAGGAAACTGCCCCTATGATTCAACTGTGATTTGATAAAGTAAGATTGTTATCGATGGAAAAATAAGTGTCCAGTTAACTTAGTGGGAAATAAGGCGAATTCCATCCAGAGGGCCTTGATTTTCTGTGGAAATAAAACATTCTCTTTAAAGCCAATCTTCTATTCCCATCCTACTCAATGGCTCATGCTGGGGGGTGTGTAGATTGATGGTGGGGGTGGTTCTCTTAGATGGAGAGGAATTTTCAGCACTGAAATTGCTTACACTCACCAGTGCAAGGTGCCAATATAAAACAGATTGACTCTTAATTGTTTTCGCAATTACTTTTTTTTTTTAGATAGAATCTTACTCGGTCACCCAGGCTGGAGTGCAGTGGTACGATCTTGGCTCACTGCAACCTCTGCCTCCCGGATTCAAGCAATCCTCCTGCCTCAACCTCCCAAGTAGCTGAGGTTACAAGCATGCACTACCATGCCCGGCTAATTTTTGTACTTTTAGTAGAGACAGGATTTCACTGTATTGGCCAGTCTGGTCTTGAACTCCTGACTGACCTCAAGTGATCCACCCGCCTTGGCTTCCCAAAGTGCTAGGATTACAGGCGTGAGCTGTGGTGCCTGCCTGTTTCCTCAATTACTTTTAAATTCTCTACTTGCAATTCACCTTTTTATTCCTGTGCTCAGGGCAGAGGCATCCACTCTCCTCTGCTCCCTCCATACATCATTGTCCCTTCTGTCCCAAGGAAGCAATAAGGCCCCTTACTCACACCTTTGCATGTAAGTAGGGTGACACAGATACTTGGTCCTCATTCCACCATAATTTTGTGTGTGTGTGAGGATAAGAACAAACTCCCATTAGGGAAAAGAAAAAGAAGAACAAGAGAGCGATAGAAAGATACTCAAAAGTCAAGGAATGGGTTGGATGCCACAAAATATCTGAATATCTAGCATTTGTCCAAGGACAGCAACCAACGGATACAGAGTATTAAATGACAGCAACTGGGACACTTTATATCCTGCTTCCATGAGCGGAATGCCTGGGGGAGAACCCAGAAGGGTAGCCTCTGTCCCCTGCAGCTTTCCCCTCCCTCTTTTTTTTTGCGCCTGTCCAGGTTGCCTTCCCCTGGCTGGGAACACCCTGTGGCGGGTCCGGCTGCAGAGCACTCTCTGTATAGTAATAAAGTGCACACTTGTAATGTTGGGCCGAGTGACAAGAACAACATGAAACAACACTCTACCCACCCACTGAGAAAACCGAGTATGTCACACGCCTCTGTGTCATGGTTTTAAAAATATCTCCACTGACGGTCCAAGTCTCAGGTTGGGCTAGAGGAGTGTTTAATGCCTAGCTGTGCCAGGTGGAAAATGTTTTCATCAGAATCCCAAGGACCCCAGTGACGGACATTTGTTGGCTTGGTGTGTGTGTGCATGCACACGCAGGAGCATGTGTTTAAGAAAAATGGGGCTGGGTGGCGATTTCTTTGCTTTCCCCCCTCCCCTTTTTCTTTCCTTTTTAATTACATGTTCTGACAAAGAGGTGTGGTCCCTGGCATTGCTGCCCAGCCTCTCTGCCACCTCTAACCACATGGGGAGAAGAATACTGCGGGCTTCTCAGCACTCAACATGGTTCCCAGCATCAGTGGAAACATAAACCCAAGGACCCACAAAGAGCTAAAACTTCTGCAGAATGAGGGGTCTAGAAGCCTAGTGAATGTCTGGAGAGAGAGAGAGAGTGTGTGGCTCTTGCAAAGGGTTTATCTCTTGGTTTCCCCCTACCTTGCTTCTTTGTTTGAGAAGAGCACAGCCAAGCTCAAGTCTACTGGAATTTTGTCACAGAGGAGGGGGTTTCAAATAACAGGGAGAACCATTTAACCCCTTTGTGGTTTATTCTTATTTACTTTGGAATCTCCAGTACTTACTAGCAGGGCAACTTTGGCAAGTTGCTTAACCTTTAAGCCTAAGTTTCCTGACTTGTAGAAGGGGATAATAATCATATCTACTTCTTAAGGTTGTTGTGAGGACCAGATGATGTGACTGCAGGCAAGCTCTCAGCACAGAACCTGGCACATTGCAAGCCCACAAGAAATGTTAGCTGTTTTTGTAGCTTCAGAGCTTTACAAGATACACACATAAGAACAAAATCTTTTACTTGAATCTCACACAGGGAAACATGTATGTGGGACCCTGTGTATTCTGGTCCCCACCTCAATCTGATGGGGGCTCCACTTCCCTCCTGAAATTTCTTCATCCACATCAAGCATCTGGGTCTTTGCATCTGTTGTTTCCTCTGCATGGAATATTCTACTCTTACATATCCTCATGGCTTGCTTTGTCACACTATTCTGATATTTGCTCATATTTAATTTATTGGAGAGAGAATTTGCTTTCCAAACAATTTAAAATGACATCCCCACCATCCCAGTCGCCTTCTACCCACTCTCCTGGTACTTATTAATATATTTATTATCTAGCTCCACTACTAGAATGTAAGATTATGAAAGTAGAGGTTTTGTCTTTTGTTGTTCATTGCAGAATTTCTAACATCTAAAACAGTGCCCAAAACAGTTAGCATGCTCTAAATATCAATTAAATGAATGAACAGATAATATATCTACACAATTCTCTGCCTCCTGGGTTCAAGTGATTCTCCTGCGTCAGCTTGGGATTACAGGTTCACACCACTACACCCAGCTAATTTTTGTAGTTTTAGTAGAGATGGGGTTTCACTGTGTTGGCCAGGCGGGTCTTGAACTCCTGACCTCAAGTGATCTGCCCACCTTGGCCTCCCAAAGTGGTGGGATTACAGGCATGAGCCACCATGATCGGCCGATAACTTTTGACCTGACATGACTTTCAACTTAAATCCATGAAATTCACATCTGAATCGTTGTAATCTTTCCTATCCTGGGTATTTTCAACCCATGTCATAGTATATTTGATTGAAGATATTCCACCTATGTATATGGAAAACTTTAAGATTTTTCTTTTTCTATGGACTAGATTCTTCTTATCTATATACCTTCCAAGGGCCTCATGGCTTTTATAAAGCTCCCAGTCATTAGGAGCTCTGACCTGGCACCCTCAGTCACCTTGTCTGAAACAGAAGGCGGCCTCTCATCTATAGTTAGGTCTTCGTACAGAACGCTTCATGCTGAAGGGAAGAGATTTTTCTCACTAAGGCAATATAGTGTCCTGTAAGTTGCATGTATAAATATCCTTCCTGACCTTCTAGGATTTCTGTATAAAGGAGTATATTATGCCAATTCTTAAGTCTGGGAAACTGCAACAAGAGTAAACCTTGGCCTATGACAGTTGTTAAGTAAGATACTGCAGGATTGGATGAGTGAATGAAGGTATTTGCTTGAAGCTCTGAAGACACATAAGATTATTATCATGTTGCTCATTTGTTTCTGTTCAGCTTGAGGATGGCTGACTTGGCTGAGAATGATTCTCACTACCATCAAATGCTAAAAAGTAAACTCCAAGGCCATCATTGGAAAAACCCAGCAGGAAATTGACTAAATGCTCACATGTCTACAAATCATCCCATGCTTTTACTGTGGGTAGCAGAGTTCAGCTCTGGTCCTCACCCACAACAAACCTAATTTTGAATGGACATAATGTGTCTAATTTCCAAAGGTCTCAGCTAAGGGTCAGGTACTATAGGAATATTTTATAGTTTAGTTTAGATTTGTTTAGAAAAGCAGCTTGTCTCACTTTACTCAGGGCATAAGTGTTCTCAAGACTTTTGGGACCTGGTGGATTGAAGACATGGTTTTGCTGGCTGTTTCATTGCATTTTGGACACAGTAAGTCATTTTCTCATTATATCTGAAACAGAAACCTGATTGTTTTACATCTGCACAATAGAACTTGTGATCCTTCAGCAGCTTGGCTTTTTACAATGACCTGTGGGCATTTTCCTCTGCCATTTAACTCATATGTTATAGGAAAGAAGTCTAAATCTTTACCCCCTAGTTCATATCTCTTCCTACTGCTGGAAGTGTTTAGAATGTGTCACATTCAAAAGGAATAAGTAGCAATCAGAGTTCCAAAACCCAAAGATTTCATTAGGAAACTACCTTGGAGGCAAGTTTATTTCATGGATTCTCTTGTCACTCATCCACCTCCCAAATTTCCCAAGCCCATTTACACCATGGCATCTTTGCTAAAATCTACAAAGAGCCCTGCCTCCAATGATGATGGTAGATCAAAAGGCTGCCATCTGGTGACATCAGACCTATTGGCAGTAACCACCATGGCCCTTCTGACAATATGCCAGGAGTTCTAGGAGCCAGACATGAGGTGGGTAGTCCAAATAACCGTTTCTGCCCAAGCTGCCCTCTGCTGGGACAACCCACTACCAATTAAAGGCCATCTGTTTAGACCATACAAGCCATTCTGCCAGAAGCAGGCAGATGTCAGCACATTACTCCAGTCCCTGAACCATTCTTAGGACAGTAACATGGATTATTTATGGGTAGGCTAAGGTGGTTACCCTATATGAGCCTCCTTTCTGGTACAAGGCTTAAGAAATATATATATATGGCACCATTAATTTTGGGTCTTGCCAATTCCAGACATACATGATCTGTAGTGGGGTTCTGGGCCCAGTTCAACAACAATAATTTTAAAAAACACTCCAACATCTCATTTCTCTGTGTTTTCCATGGGCTCTACTTAAGTACAGATATGAATACTCTCTTCATGGGGAGTCACTTGGCAGTTCTTACCAATTTTGTGAACTACCCTCTCTCTCTTTCGATTAGAGAAGGGTGCCAAGTGGGTTCTTTTTTTAGGATTTGGAAGAGAACTGGGGATCATCATTCTTGATGGTGTTGTATTCTCTTTGCTTATCTATAAGTTGCAAGTTGAAATGCTTGTCTATTCAAAGCAGGCACTGGGCCAATCAGTTTACCTCAGGAAGGGAAGAAAATCGAATGAACACAGAACTAAATCGTGAAAGCTGAATTCTAGTGCTATCTACACGTCATGGGAACTTGGTCAAATTGCCTCTACTTTGTAGGTTTCAGATTCTTTTCTATATTCCCAAACTACACATCTTACATAGAATGAATGTCTACAATTAACTTTCAAATGAATATGCATTTTTAATTAAAATATCTTAATAGATTGAATAACACCAATTTGCATTCTGAAATATAAAACAAACAAATTTTGAAAAAAACTTAACTCGACATTGATCTAAGGCAGCAGTTCCCAATCTTTTTGGCACCAGGGACCAGTTTCGTGGAAGACAATTTTTCCATGGACAGTGGGAAGTTGGGGGTGGTTTCAGGATGAGACTGTTCCACCTCAAATCATCAGGCATTAGATTCTCATAGGAGCATACAACCTGTATCCCTTGCATATGCAGTTCACAATAGGATTTGTGCTCCTATGAGAATCTAATACTGCCACTGGTCTGACAGGAGGCAGAGCTTAGACAGTAATGCTCACCTGTTCCCAACAGGCCACTGAATGGTACATCAGGAGTTGAGGACTCCTGATCTAAAGTACTGATATTATTAGTATTTGTCCTACCTATCTCAAAAGAATGTTGCAAAGAGAAAGTGAGATCACCTATGCAATTTTGACTAGATATATTTTTAAAAGGGCTGTCCCAGGGCAAGATGTTATGTTTTTCATCTCTAACTATTTTTTCATGCTTGTGCCATTGTAACGCAATAGCCAAGAGCCCAAAACTTCATTCATACAATATCTCACCCTTACCACCCAACATCGAATCATTATTAGATCATCTAGACTGATAATTTTCAACTTGGGTAGCACCGCTTCTGACAGGGTGGTTTGAAAATGGCTGCGGCACTATCCATTTTGCAATGTATTGGCCCGTGCTTCACAGCAAACAATTGTTCTGAGCCCCACACAACCCTTCAAAGATGTCCTTGAACAGTCATGTAAAAGTTGCTAATAATTATCTGAGCTTACAAGCTAATTCTACTTCACACATAAGTGCAGTTCTTTACGTTTTAATATTCCACGAGTATTCCAGAAATGCAACTTTCATGTAAATTGAAGAAAGGTTATTCTATCTATCTATCATCTATCTATCTATCTATCTATCTATCTATCTATCTATCTATCTATCTATATTTCTTTGAGATGGAGTCTCACACTGTCGCCCAGGCTGGAGTGCAGTGGCGCGATCTGGGCTCACTCCTAGCTCCGCCTCCCGGGTTCACTCTATTCTCCTGCCTCAGCCTCCCAAGGAGCTGGGACTACAGGCACCCACCATCACACCCAGCTAATTTTTTGTATTTTTAGTAGAGACGGGGTTTCACTGTGTTAGTCAGGTTGGTTTCTATCTCCTGACCTCGTGATCCACCCACCTTGGCCTCCCAAAGTGCTGGGATTACAGACGTGAGCCACTGCGCCCGGCACAAGATTATACTTTATATTATTTGAAAATTCCCTAAGAGTTGTTTGCAATTAAAAAAAAAATCATATCAGGAATGGAAACACCACCCTGGTACTTGAGCTGCCAATAAATCACTTTTGTGTTGGGGCTACTACCCAGGGTTGTGCAGTACGCGTGGTCCAGTTTGTTTTCATCTGTAGTTGCAACTGGTGCATTCACAGGTACAGACGTCTGACTAGTTCATTATGTTGGTAGTGGAGTTCTATCTGAGTATTTACATACTAGAACAGAGAGGGCTGGCTTCATGGATGTGAATTCTGCTCTCAGTTGACTGCTCTATTCTTAGTAATTTTTGAAAAAGGAGCCCTCAATTTTACTTTGCAGTGGGTCACACACATTCTGTAGTTATTCCTGACAGAGCTTAGCAATAGTTTTCTGTAAAGGGCCAGATAGTAAATACTTTATGCTTTGCAAATCAGGAACTTACATGATTATTTAAAATATAAGCATTTGATGTGGTTTAGCTGTGTCCCCACCCAAATCTCATCTCGACTTTTAGCTCCCATAATCCCCATGTGTTGTGAGAGGGACCTGGTGGGAGGTAATTGAATCATGGGGGTAGGTCTTTCCCATGCTGTTCTTGTGATACTGAATACGTCTCATGAGATCTGATGGTTTTATAAAGGGCAGTTTGCCTACACATGGTCTCTTGCCTGACGCCATGTTAGACGTGCCTTTGCTCAGTCTTTCTTCATCTTCCACCATGATTGTGAGGTCTCCCCAGCCATGTGGAACTGTGAGTTCATTAAACCTCTTTCCTTTATAAATTACCCAGTGTTGGATATGTCTTTATTAGCAGCATGAGAGCAGGCTAATAAAGCATTTAAAAATGAAACAATGGACAATATAAAAATAGGTGAAAAGTTGTATTGGGTCTGTTTAGATTTGTTTAGAATGGGAGCTTGTCTCACTCTGCTAGGGTGTAAGGCTAGGGTGTAAGTGTTCTCAAGACCTTCAGGACCTGATGGATTGAAGACATGGTTTTGCTGGCTGTTGCATTCCATTTTGGACACAGTAAGTCATTTTCTCATTATATATTGCCAATTTTTATATTGTGCATTTTTATCATAGACAATATAAAAGTAGGTGGAAAGATGTATTGGGTCTATAGTTTGACACTCATAGTAGAATATAAGTTTTATTAAAGAATTTATTTTTTATTTCTATTACAGTTAGAGTTTTATACTAAATTTCCTAGAATTATGTTTATAGGATGATTATGTTCTCTGAATTTCATTTCAAGATAGTAAACTAGCCTTTACAAAAACTAGGTACCAAAAGAGGGTGTTAGATCTGATAGTATTGTTCTAGACCACTTCATTGATGGTCTTGTCCTTATCCCAATTCATCCTACATATTGCTATCAGATTGAGTTTTCTCAAAATGCAGCTTCAATCGTACCACACCACCACTGAAAAATCTTCCTTGCCACATTCACTATTGGATAATTTGTAGACATTTCCAATTTGAATGGAAATTTCTCTGTAAAAATTAGCCCTAAAATATTTTTCTGGTCTTTATGTCCCAGTTCTCTGTTATGTCCCTTCTTATTCAATATCCTTTGAGGCATGTTTTTGAGGTTGGCTCTGCCAAGGAAACCTTGTTCTGGAGCCTCATGGCTCTCTGTATCTTTTTCAGGGTGCTCCTCACCTTCTGTGTTTATTTAATTCCCCCTATTATGCTGGGAACACATTGGAGGCAGAGACTCAATGGTCCCCTGGAATCTTCAAGAGTGTCTTGCTGATTAAAAAGTATTAAATACATACTTGTAAAATTAGACTGAGTTATAATACTTTACTAATCCAGGGTATAAGCCTTGAGATTATCTGTTGGATAAACAACTCATCCTCAAATTTCTGTTCCAAATTCCCTTAACTGACAGGTAGTGTGGTAGGCACTGCATGCATTTTTGGCATTCGGTTTACTGTCTTCCTTCCTAAAAATGAGACAGACACTGAAGCCTGATTTTGTTCCTGTGTCCTCCCTACCTCCCTCTAGAGGGCATTTTGGGTAAGTCTAAATCAATCAGGTCTGGAGTTGGCAGATAAAATGCAGGATGCCCAGTTACGTTTAAATTTCAGATAAACAATCAATGTTATTTTTAGAGAAAGCATGTCCCTAATATTGCATGACCTTCCTTAATTCTTGCAGACCAAAAGAGAAAACTTAAGTTTCGTGCTTTGGAAAGAGATTTTTCTCTCTTATGCTAGGCCTGAGCAAGGGAGCATGAAACTACTTGGAGCCATCTGGTGACCATCAGTCTTAAGCTATAGCAGATATTGAGGGTGGAAACACAAATAAAGATTTGTGGGGTTTTTGAACCAGGGTCTTGCTCTGTTGCCCAGGCTGTAGTGGCATGATCACAACTCACTGCAGCCTCAAACTCCTGGGTTCAAGCAGTCATCCCCCCTCAGCCTCCCAAGTAGTTAGTACTATAGGTGCATACCACCAGGCCTTGCTAAGTTGCTCTGTTTTTGTGTACATGAGGTTTCACTATGTTGGCCAGTCTGGTTTTGAACTCCTGGCCTCAAGCAATCCTCTCGCCTTAGCCTCCCAAAGTGCTGAGATTATAGGCATGAGCCACTGCACCTGGCCAGAAAATAAAGTTTTAACAAATCAGTGCTTACGTATTTTTTGGAACCTGCCCTGTCTCTGTATTCCTAGCTAAATAAGTGAATAAATTTCCTTTTCATTTAAGCCTTTTGAATGTGGGGTTTCTTTTACTTGTCAACTAATACATCCTGATACATTTGCTTTTCCTTTGGTTCTATAGCAGATAGCTATCCCAAGTTTCAGTCTCTGATTATTCATAGTTAGATTACAGGTTTAATTCCCATAAAATACAGTAGACAATGCTGTTCCCTGTGACCAAAAACTCCCCAGCTAACTCCTGTTGGCTGCTCATCAGTAGGAACCAGGCAAGGGAACCTGTCTGAATACAACAGTAGAAAAATCCGTTCCCTACCACTGAACACACAACTCCACGTTAAAATCCCACCGTGGATTTTAGGATGTGAAAATCTGGTTGCAACTTCTAATGCCCCAGCTGTTCTGAATCTTTTGTCAGGTATCTCCTTTTTATTTCTCTCTTTACTCCATTCATACCTTTTGTTGTTGTTGTTGTTGTTGTTGTTGTTGTTGTTGTTGTTGAGATGGAGTCTCGCTCTGTTGCCCCAGCTGGAGTGCAGTGGCCAGATCTCAGCTCACTGCAAGCTCCGCCTGCCGGGTTTACGCCATTCTCCTGCCTCAGCCTCCAGAGTAGCTGGGACTACAGGCGCCTGCCACCTCGCCCGTTAGTTTTTTGTATTTTTAGTAGAGACGGGGTTTCACCATGTTAGCCGGATGGTCTCGATCTCCTGACCTCGTGATCCGCCCGTCTTGGCCTCCCAAAGTGCTGGGATTACAGGCTTGAGCCACCGCGCCCGGCCCATTCATACCTTTTTTTAGTAGAAAGATGGTCTGTTTGCCCGCTCAGCTTCTGTTCTCCCTGCTTCAAATAGCAACACGGTGTTTCCATTATTTCTTGGAAGACTCCTATTGAGTTGTCAGACTCCGTGTTGAGATTGGAGCAGGAAAAGACCACTCTGTCTAACTCAGACTAATTAGCATGTACATTTTTGTAGGTCACAGTGATTAGTTCAAAGGTGAGCGTGTGATCATGTTAGTCTAATGAGAGCAAATTCTGAGATTTTTGATAGAGCTCATTGGAAGAAATTTTTACGCTGTGTATTTTTGAACTAGTATACTGTTATTAGTCGATTTTTGCACTGCTTTAAGGAACTCCCCGAGACTAGGTAATTTATAAAGAAAGGAGGTTTAATTGACTCACAGTTCTGCATGGTTGGGGAGGCCTCAGAAAATTTACAAACTTGGCAGAAGGTGAAAGGGAAGCAAGACACATCTTATATGGTGGCAGGAGAGAAGCTGGAGGTTGGGGGGAACTGCCACACACCTTTTTTTTTCTTAAATGGAGTCCCACTCTGTAGCCCACGCTGGAGTGCAGTGGCGCAATCTCAGCTCACTGCAGCCTCTGCCTCCTGGCTCCTGATTGAAGCAATTCTCCTGCCTTAGCCTCCTGAGTAGCTGCCACCATGCCCAGCTAATTTATTTTTATTTTTATTTTTAGTAGAGATGTGGTTTCACCATGTTGCCCAGGCTGGTCTTGAACTCCTGACCTTGTGATTCACCCACCTCAGTTTCCCAAAGTGCTGGGATTACAGGCATGAGCCACCACGCCTGGCCTGCCACACCCTTTTAAACCATCAGATCTCATGAGAACTCACTCATTATCACCTGCTGTGCTAAACTATTTGAATACTTTCTTCACTCAATCCCTCCCAAAAATATTGTGCATGTAATAGGGGAAGAATTAAAACTCAGAGTTTGGCTAGCTAAAGTCACACAGCTGTGGGACTCGAACTCAGATATGACTTCGAAGCCAGTCCTCACCACCAAAGCCTTCAGGTGTTTGATTAAATCCTTATAATAGTTGGCAAGCTCTCATGTAGGACATCCTGTGTGCCAGGAACTGTTGTAAACACTTGACCCATAAACTCATTTTATCCTCACAAAAACCCTTGTAAGCGGCCGGGTGCGGTGGCTCACCCCTGTAATCCCAGCACTTTGGGAGGCCGAGGTGGGCGGATCACAAGGTCAGGAGATCGAGACCATCCTGGCTAACATGGTGAAACCCTGTCTCTACTAAAAATACAAAAAATTAGCCAGGTGTGGTGGTGGGCGCCTGTAGTCCCAGCTACTCAGGAGGCTGAGGCAGGAGAATGGCATGAACCCAGGAGGCAGAGCTTGCAGTGAGCTGAGATGGCACCATTGCACTCCAGCCTGGATGACAGAGCAAGACTGTCTAAACAAACAAACAAACAAACAACAACAACAACAACAAAAACCCTTGTAAGCATAATTACCCCATTTCATAAATGATAGAAGTATCAACTGATGAATTAAGGTTCCTGAGATTATACGTGTAGTTCGTACATGAGCTAGTCTTTGAACTCAGATAATCTGACTCCACAGCTTAAATTCTAAGATAATTCAATAAACTTTCTCTCTTGGATTTTCCAGATGAATTAACATGGTTCAATAACAATTTCTTTAGACATAAAGGGCTTCACTTAAGCCTTGAGGTTATCTGCTGGATGAAACAACTCACCCTCAAATTTCTGTTCCAGATTCCCTTAACTGACATCTAGTGCAGCAGATACTATTTGCTTTTTTTTTTTTTTTTTTTTTTTTTTGAGACGGAGCCTTGCTCTGTCGTCCAGGCTGGAGTGCAGTGGCACAATCTCGGCTCACTGCAAGCTCTGCCTCCCGGGTTCACACCATTTTCCTGCCTCAGCCTCCTGAGTAGCTGGGACTACAGGCATCCGCCAGCAGGCCCGGCTAATTTTTTTTTTTTTTTTTTAGTAGAGATGGGGTTTCACCATGTTAACCAGGATGGTCTTGATCTCCTGACCTCATGATCAGCCTGCCTCAGCCTCCCAAAGTGCTGGGATTATAGGCGTGAGCCATCGCACCCAGCACTGTTTGCATTTTTAGCATTCGGTTCACATTTTTCGTTTCTAAAAATGAGACAGACATGCAGCCTGATTTCATTCTTGTCTTCTCCCTACCTTTTTGTAGAGTGACAACCAGAAATCAGAGACTATCTGAGGCCAGGGAAGTTTCTGTATCCTTTCAAGATGGATATCTCAAAATCTCACCAATGTGAATTTGAAATACTCTCAAAGAGATAAATAAACCAAGGGCTATATTTAAAAAGAGGTGACACTCACCTGGCCTAGATATTTCTTCCTGGTTTTGTGTACCAGACAATTTATGAGAGAGATGCCCTGAGGAGGAACAGCCTATGAACCCTGTACTCCAACCCCACTGGTGAGCTAGCAGAGAAGTAGAGAGATGTGGTTTCTCCTGAATGGCGTAGATATTTACACATTGTTCTGAAAGTCTCTCTGCAAGGCTTCTTCTTCTTTATGATATTTTTTTGTTTGTTAGTTGTTCTCAAGCATTACAAATGACATATCTAAAATCTAACATTTATTGTTAACCCTGTACCAGTGTGTTTTATTTGTTTTTAGCCAGCCTATTAAATGGGAAGCACAGTCTTAACATGAACAATCTTAGAAAACACAAACCTTCTCTTTCCATGGGCCACTTGTGTTAGGAATAGGCTATTTTGCGGAGTAGCAAGCATTTGCCAACGTTTCAGTAGTGTGACGTGGTAAAAGTCTGTTTCTTGCGTTTTTAAAGTTCACTTCAGGTCCAGGCTACTCTACAGGACTGCTCTCTTCCATTGGGAACTCAGCATTCTAGATGGTTTCAGTGTTGTGACCCCTCTACCTCCACCCAGGCATTGTTTTCCTATTATCATGGCAGAGGAGGAGAACATGGACAGTCTCTTGCCCCTCAAATCACACATATAACTTGTGCTTACATCTCCTTGGCCCTAGCTATTGACATGACCCTTCTTAATGCAGGGGGGCACAAGGAAGTGTCATTCTTCATATGTCCGAAAAGAGAGGAGAAGAAGATATTGGTGAATAATACTGTTTGCTATCTGCCAACTTCGAAAGGACCTGGAAGAGCAAAGGATTACCATTCCTTTGACTTTAGAGCAATAAAACCTCCAAACAATCCTACAAAGTCTAGACGGCTAACACATAAGAAATTTCAAAACTTCCGTTAGTAATCATTACAACATTTTTTAAATACTGTAATTTATTGAGGTTAAATTCATAGAATATAAACATTTTAAAGTGACCATTAAGTAGCATTTATTACATTCACGATGTTGTGCACTTTTATCTAGTTCTGTAATATTTTTGTCACCCCAAAGGAAAACACATTGAGCAATTATTCTTTAGTTTGCACTCCCTTTATCCCCTGATTATCATCAATCTGTGTTCTATCTCTCTACATTTATCTATTCTAGATGTTTTATGTATTAGGTAGGTGCAAAAGAAACCACAATTTCTTTTGCACCAACGTCATACGTGTGTGTGTGTGTGTGTGTAGAGAGAGAGAGAGAGTGCATAGAATCACATAGCAGATGATCTTCTGTGTCTAGCTTCTTTCATTTAGTGTGTTTTAGAGGTTCATCCATGTTGTAGCATGTGTCAGTACCTGATATGGCCTGGATTTGTGTCCCTGGCCAAATCTCATGTCAAATTGCAATCCCCAGTGTTGGAGGAGGGACCTGGTGGGAGGTGATTGGCTTCTGGGGGTGGATTTCCCCCTTGCTGTTCTCCTGATAATGAATGAGTTCTCAGGAGATCTGGTGTGTGTGTGTGTGCGTGCGCACGCACGCATGTGCGCGCGTGTGTGTGTGTGTGTTTAGCACCTCCGTCTTCTTTCTCTTCCTCTGGCTCTGGCCATCTGAGACATGCCTGATTAAGTTTCCTGAGGCCTCCACAGCTGTGCTTCCTGTACAGCCTGCAGAACCATAAGCCAATTAAACCTCTTTTCTGTATAAGTTACCCAGTTTCAGGTATTTCTTTACAGCAGTGTGAGAATGAACTAGTACAGTACTTCATTCCTTTTTGTGACTGAGTAATATCCTAGTATATACATTTATTACAATTAGTTTATCCATTTATTAACTGATGGACATTAGGGCTATTCCACCTTTTGGTTACTGTGAATACTGCTCTTATGAACATGTGTGTACACGTATGTGTTTGAGCTTGTTTTCAGTTTTTTGGAGTATATATAGGAGCGAAATCTCAGGGTCATATGCTAATTTTATGTTTAACATTTTAGGAACCAGCAAACCATCACAGCTATATTTGTAAAATGAACCATTTTGCATTCCTACCAGCAATGTACAAGAGTACTCCTTTCTCCATACCCCCACCAACACTGGTGGAGATTCTTTTTCTTATATTACAGCCATCTTAGTGGGTGTGAAGTAGTATCTCATTGTGGCATTGATTTACATTGCCCTAATGGCAAATATGTTAAGCATATTTTCATGTACATGTTGGCCATTTATATATCTTCTTTGGGAAAATGTCTATTCAAGTCCTTTGCCCATTTTCTATTGATTTGTCTTTTTATTGTTGAATTATAAGTATTTTAAGATATTATGGATTCTTGATTCTTATAAGTGATTTGGAAATATTTTTTCCCATTCTGTGGATTTGCTCTCCACTTTCATGATAATGTCTCTTGATGCACAAAAGTTTTGAATTTTGGCTAGATGTGGTGGCTCACACCTGTCATCTCTGCGGTAGGGTTGCTTGAACACAGGAAGTCAAGATCAACGTGGGCAACATAGCAAGACCTTGTCTCTACAAAAAGAAAGAAAGAAAGAAAATTTAGCCAGGTGTGGTGTGTGGTGGCACTCACCTGTAGTCCCAGCTACTTAGGCTGAGGTGGGAGAATCACTCAAGCCCAGGAGGTTGAGGCTGCAAGTGAGCTGCGATAGCACCACTGCACTCTAGCCTGGGTGACAGAGGAAGACCCTGTCTCAAAAAAAAAAGAAGTGTGAATTTTGATGCAGTCTAGTTTATCTGTCCTATCTTTTGTTGCTCATGTTCTTGGTGTCATATATAAGAATCGATGAAGAAGAATCGATGAAGAAGAATCGATGAAGAAGAATCGATGGAGAAATCCAAGGTGATGAAGATTTAACTCTGTGTTTTCTTCTCAGAGTTTTATGGTTTTAGCTTTTATATTTAAGTCATTAATTCATTTTGAGTTAAGTTTTGTATATGGTCTGAGGTAGGAGTCCAAGTTTATTTTTTCACCTATGGGTATCCAGTTGTCCCAGTACTTCTTGTAGAAGAAACTATTCTTTCCCTCTTTGAATGGTCTTGGCACCCTTGTCAAGAATCAATTGGCCAGAAATGTTCGGGTTTTAGTAGCCATTTCTAACATACAATAAGCCTTACAATTATTAAAAAAAAAATTTGTTTATATCATACTTATAAAAATATTTGTTTACCTCAAACTTGAATCTCTCAACTCTCAGTTTAAGACATTTTCTCTTCTTGTAGTCTTCAGAGAAAATTGGGAAAAATTGGCCCTCTAAATATACGTAAACTATAACAATTATAATTACCCAAATTGACATTCAGCTAACATTTGTAGGCAGCCTCCTAAATGAAAATAATGTACTTGGCCAGGTGCGGTGGCTCACGCCTGTAATCCCAGCACTTTGGGAGGCCTAGGCGGGTGGATCACAAGGTCAGGAGATCGAGACCATCCTGACGAACACGGTGAAACCCTGTTTATACTAATAATACAAAAAATTAGCTGGGTGTGGTGGCGGGCGCCTGTAGTCCCAGTTACTTGGGAGGCTGAGGCAGGAGAATGGTGTGAACCCAGGAGGCAGAGGTTGTAGCGAGCCGAGATCGTGCCACTGCACTCCAGCCTGGGCGACAGAGCCAGAATTTGTCTCAAAAAAAAAAAAAAAAAAAAAAAAAAAAAAGAAAATAATGTACTTAATTCTGGGGGATAAAATGTGAATAATAAATATTTTATGGAAATATCACAGTCCCATGGGGGAGAAAAACATATATGAAAATAACTATGCTTGTCGTTTACAGAGGCAGTAAGGAAAGAATGATTCATTTTGACTGTGAGTGCTGGGAAAGATAATCATGAAATGGAGAGTGTGTAGTAGTAAGTGTTACAGCATGAGGTATCTTGGGTAATATAAAAAAAACCTTTTTCTGATGATTTTATTCAAAAATTCTAAAACAGGTTATGTTATGCTAGCACTCACCTTAGATGCTATTAGAATGGCCAACATGCTAAATATTTCAATTGTTGCATCCAGAACACAGTTATGTAATTGGTACATAAGGAGTTAAATCTTTCGCAGTTTTCTCCTGATTTGAATATTTCAGGAAAAAAATGCTTCAATATAAAAAGAAAACATATTTTTAATAGTACATTTCTCTTGATGTTTGTGTTATTAGCAAGAGAAAACAAAACTTTGATTTGTAGCATGGATCTAGGTAATTTCCAGGTGACTCTGAGATGGAGATTTGCTTACATGTGATTTATTGGAGAAGGCTCATGAGGCTACCATCTGTGAAGGAGTAAGAAAAGCAGAATTGGACAAAGGGAGGAACTGGATTGAAATGTAGTTATCAGCTGATCCCATTGGGATCTAGAGCTGGGATAGCACTTCAGAGATCCCAAATTGAGGTAAAAAGACTGGATCTCTGTATTGTACATACATCAGTCTTCGGATGTGGGCTATTTTTGGTAAGGGTATATGAGCTTGGGCAAGGTGTTGCTTTAGGCTGAGGGCAATTCCTGGAGACAGACTTGCCTGTGAGCTGTCAGCAGGCAATATTTCCTTGCTAAGTGTGATGGCTTATGCCTGTAAGACAAACTAGTTGGGAGGCTAAGGCAGGAGAATCACTTGAGCCCAAGAGTTCAAGGCTACACTGAGCTATGATAGCACCACTGTACTTCAGCCTGGGTGGTAGAATAAGGCCCTGTCTGTAAAATTATTTTAATTAAAAAAATTTAAAATAATCATTTCCTCCACCTAGAAAATAATTATCTTGGTCTTGAATGGGAGTCTGAGCCACATATTACAGCATTCACTACATCCAGTATGGATGTAGCCATACACTACAGCATCTACTAAAGCCAGTATTATCACAATTAACATTTTAGATGAGGAGAGTGAAACTCAGTAGTTGACTGTGTGCCTGAAGTCCTACATCTATGAATGGCAGAGTTAGTACTAAAACTGAGGTCTTTTAATTCCAAGCCAGATTGTTTTTAAGCAACATTATTGTCCCTCAAAATACACAGTACCATTTCATCTCAAAAATATTTAAATGCAGTTGAACTTCAGTCAGTTAGATTTCACAACTCACACACGGGATTCCCCCTTTTCCTTCCAAAACAAAATTCAGTTCTCAACTTGCCTGTGTCGAGGAATTCTTCTGAACCTCCAACCCTAAAAATGAGGCGGTCTTTTTTTACACACAAACGTGTGCATTTATGCAAACTTTAAAAGAGGCATATAGGATGAAAGCAAAATAGTTTTGGAATTATCATTAATGGAACAACACAGCATCCAGACATCTATGCCATTTTCAGGCTACAGTATAAGAAAAAACTATATGTGTGTGTGCATGTGTGTGAATGTGTGTGTTAACAAAGGAGGATATGCATGAAGACTGGGGGAGGCATGCACAAAGTGGTCACAATGTCAGCTTGAGGCAAGAAGTAACTGACTGGAAAGCCAGAAAGAATGAAGGCTTTCCAAGCAATGTTCCCTTTATTTCTGACATGCTGCCCTGAGAGCCAAGAGGAAAACAAGGCAAGCCTTTGCCTCCAAGGGCCTGAAATCCAGTTCCTGGCTGCTGAAGTTCCAGCACTTGAGAATCTCTCATGTTGGAATTTAGAAAATCATTGCATTATACTTGCAATCTGCATCCAAGCACATTAGAGGACAGTAGGAAACAGTGACCAAGGATGAGGACTTAAAAAAAAGAGTTTGGATCTTTACTTCACCACTTCTTAGATGTATGACTGGGACAAGGGTGGGCTGGGTTGCTTGAACACAGGAAGTCAAGACCAACATGGGCAACATAGCAAGACACTGTCTCTACAAGAAAGAAAGAAAGGAAGGAAGGAAGGAGGGAGGGAGGGAGGGAAGGAAGGAAGGAAGGAAGGAAGGAAGGAAGGAAGGAAGGAAGGAAGGAAGGAAGGAAGGAAGGAAAATAATTAGCCAGGTGTGGTGTGTGCTGGCATACACCTGTAGTCCCAGCTACTTGGGAGGCAGAGGTGGGAGAATCACTCGAGCCCAGGAGGTTGAGGCTGCAAGTGAGCTGCAAAAGGCTGCAAGTATCACTTGAAAAAATGAAGATTTCTTTTTTGTTGTTGTTTCAGTTAATTTAGAAAGTTTAATTTGCCAAGGTTGAGGATGTGTGCCTGTGACACAGCTTTCAGAGGTCCTGCTGACAATTTCCCAAAGTGGTCAGAGCGCAGTTTGGTTTTATACATTCTAGGGAGATATGAGACATCAATCAACATATGCAAGATGAACATTGGTTCCGTTTGGAAAGGCAGGACAACTCAAAGCAAAGGTGGGAAGACTCGAAACGGGGAGGGGGCTTCTAGGTCATAGGTAGATAAGAGACAAATGGTGTTCTTTGGAGTTTCTGATTAGCCTCTCCAAAGGAGGCAATCAGATATGCATTTAACTCAGTGAGCAGAGGGGTAACTTTGAAAACTAAGATTTCTTAACTATAAATGGAATGATTACAACAATTTCATAAAGTTATTGTAATTATAACTTTGATGTAATATGCATTAATGTCCTTGTACTAAAGCCCTTATGGTATGACTGATTTAGTACTCTGTTAGCTCTAGGGTATATTTTATTTACATATGTGTGTGCGTGTTCATTGAACCTAAAAAGATTGGAATATATTATAACATTTTAGAGCAACAAGGTGCAAATAAACTTTTTTGATGATGGGAATATTCCTTATCTCTACTGTCCAATATGGTAGGCACTAGCCACATGTGGCTACTGAACACTTGAAATGTGGCTAGTGTGACCTAGGAACTGAATTTTAATTTAATTTAAATTTATTTAAGTGTAAGTTTAAATAGAAGCATGTAGTAGCAGCTACCACAATGGAGTATTCAAGATGGAAGATATGTTAGATATTATCTAATCCAAAGTGATCATTAACAGGGGAGAATGTACATATTTCAGAGAGATGTGAAGTAACATGCTCAGAGTTTCACAATCCCTAAGGGGGCAGAGCCAACATTTGATCAAGCTCCAGGATTCTAGATCCAAGGCATCATATTGCCACATGGCGTTACAAAGTTAATAACTTAAAGATATGAGAAGGTTAACAGCAGATGCAGGGCTAGGCCTTCCAAACTTCAAAAGATATAATTATCATCAGTACCATAATCACATTAACTCTCAATTTCTGAGCATCTACTCTTTGTTTAGTAGAGAATAGCCAAGACTGCTGTCTTGACCTCTGTGCTAAAATGCCTCCCTGCTGGGACCCTAAAAACTTTACTGACATGGCAGGCCCCTGTATCTCTGTAGGATTTTCCACTTATCCTCCGAGCACGTGGATCTTACCATGGCCTCCAGTGTGCTGGTTATTTCTTGATCATCTGGTCTGATTAGCATATTGTCATAAATATCATGGACCAGTGTGTAATTCCGTAATTCTGTGAACTGTCTAAATGGCCCAGATCTCCTCAGACTGTGATGACAGAGGGTGAGGGAGTTAACATACACTTTGAGCAAAACTGTGAATTTATCTTGTTATCCCTTCAAGACAAGCAAACGCTTTCTTTCTCTCTCTCTCTTTCTCTCTCTCTCTCTTTCTTTCTTTCTTTTTGAGATGGAGTCTTGCTCTGTCACCCAGGCTGGAGTGCAGTGGCGTGATCGTGGCTCACTGCAAGCTCTGCCTCCCAGGTTCATGCCATTCTCCTGCCTCAGCCTCCCAAGTAGCTGGGATTACAGGCACCTGCCACCATGCCTGGCTAATTTTTTGTATTTTTAATAGAAATGGGGTTTCACCGTGTTAGACAGGATGGTTTGACCTTGTGATCCGCCCGCCTCGGCCTCCCAAAGTGCTGGGATTACAGGCGTCAGCCACCGTGCCCGGCCAAGCAAACTGTTTCTAACCCTCTTTTCTAATAAAAGAGGAGCAGAACACGTTCCTCAGGACAATGACCACATACCATCTCCAGGACCCATGTTAATCTGCTCTAGCAAAGCTACCACATTTGGCAAAGTAGCTGCAAACTGGGCTACTACTGGTTGAGTTTGTAGTAGTTTACTGTTAACCTCCATGATCTCTCTGTTTTGTGCAAAAGACAGACTGGTAAATAAAAAGAGAAAAGATGGGCACCCCTCTTTAATTTAGAGCTTGGCAAACATTTCTTGTAAACTGCCAGCTAGTAAATATTTTAGCTTTTGTGAGCCAAGCATCAAAACGGAGGTTATTATGTAGGTACTTACATCATCATTTAAAATGCAACCAATCAAAAGTGTAAAGCTCAGAGGTAGCACGCCAGGGTGGTCTATAGTTTGCTGACCCCTGATTTAATTATTTACGTCTTCAAAGTTGCACTAATTTCTGCTGAACTTGTTAAGATAATATACTCATTTTGATTTATTATCTTGTCCAGGAGGACAGTTTCAGAGGCTTCTATCTGTCCTTCCCTACTTTAATGGGTCTTGTCTCATAAGTAAAGAATCCACCTTGAGAATTTGGGCCAAATACCTAGTGTATCTATTCCATTCATACATTCAGGGACTGGAAAAATGACCACAGTGTTAGGCCATTCTTGCATTGCTATAAAGAAATGCTTTATATATAAAGAGACTGTGAATTTATAAAGAAAAGAGATTTAACTGGTTTACGGTTCTGCAGGTTGTACAAGCATGGCAGCAACATCTGCTTGATTTCTTATGAGGGCCTCAGGAACCTTATAATCATAGTGGAAGGCAAAGAGGAAGCAGGTGTGTTACATGGCAAGAGCAGGAGCAAGACAGAGAGGGAGGAGGCAGCATACACTTTTAAACAATCAGATCTTGTGAGAATTCACTATTACGAGGACAGCATCAAGCCACGAGGCATCCACCCCATGACCAAAACACCTCCTACCAGGCTCCACCTCCAACACTGGGGATTACCTTTCAACATGAGATCTGGGTGGAGACAAATATCCAAATCATATTAACCAACCAGAGATGCTGAAGACATCAGTGAATTCTTTGTTACCTCAACTTGAGCCAGGACCATACTGATTTCCCGGTCTCCTTTTGCTCTTATTCTAACAGTGGAGGCCATGAGTCTGTTTCAGATGTGTGGATAATCTATGTCAGCGCAGACTCGATGTCCAACAATCCTCAAAATGTGTGGGGATTCCCTTTTCTCCTGTGTACAGTGCCTGAGTAAATGGCAATAGGCTCCTCGGAAGAACTGGGGAATCATTACTGCGTACACTTATGGTGGTGTTGCAGCATCTTTCCTAGTGAGGATCCTGCTTCTTCCTCAATCTGTAGGTTCCAGGGCCCCAAACTGGCTCAGATTAGAAAGGTAGGCAAGAGATTATGACTTGTTATGGGGCAATTGGCCTCATCTCATCAGCCTTCTTTGATCTATTTTTATTATAAAAGTTGAGTATGCTCTTGTTGGCTTCTCCTTTCTTTTTCCACGTCCATCAGTTTCTTGCAGTCTCTTCAAGCTAGGGTACCTTGGCTGCCCTTTCACTTTGCTGCTTGTGATGTTAATTGTATCCACCTGACTTCTGGCAGCAAAGCATTATCACCTGGCCTCTATAGTTTTGTAGTCTTATCCTCCTATTGCTATTAGTGCGTCCAGTTTTGAATCAGCATCTTCTCCCATTGTCTCTGTCCCACAGGGAAGAGTCACCACTGAACTTCTTAGAGAGGCTGGTGTCCATCTCAGCAGAACATTCCTCATTGCTTTGAAAACGGTCATTCTTCTGGGTTGTTTCATGAACATTGTCCCCCTGGTTGGACTTTGAGCCACTTTAAGGTGCCCCCTTCTCTGGCTTTTTAGCTCTTCTTCCAATGCCTGCCATGGCAATTCTGGCACTTCTACCTCATTCAGTGGGGGGGGCCATCTCTTTCCTATACACCTGGGAGCCATACTAACAATGCATGCATGCCATCTCCCAGGGGTCCTTCCAGGGAGTTAAATCCTATTTTCTGAAAGAGTACACCCCATCCCAATAAGACAGGAGGATTGCTTGAGCCCAGGAAGTCAAGACCAGCCTGGGCAACATAGCAAGACCCCATCTGTATTAGTTTGTTTTCACACTGCTGATAACGATATACCGAGGACTAGGCAATTTACAAAAGAAAAAGGTTTAATTTGACTTACAGTTCCACGTGGCTGGGGAAGCCCCACAATCATGGCAGAAGGCAAGGAAGAGCAAGCCACATCTTACATTGATGGCAGGAGGCAAAGAGAGAGAGCTTGTGCAGGGACCACCCCCCCACACACTATAAAACCATCAGATCTCATGAGACTTATTCACTATCACAAGATCAACATGGGAAAGACTTGCCCCCATGATTCAGTGACCTCCTACCAGGTCCCTCCCACATCACGTGAGAATTCAAGATGAGATTTGGGTGTGGACACAGCCAAACCATATCATTCCGCCCCTGGTCCCTCCAAAATCTCATGTCCTCACATTTCAAAACCAATCATGTCTTCCCAACAGTCCCCCAAAGTCTTAACTCATTTCAGCATTAACTTAAAAGTCTAGTCCAAAGTCTCATCCAAGACAAGGGAAGTCCCTTCTGCCTATGAGCTGGTAAAATCAAAAGCAAATTAGTTACTTCATAGATACCATAAAGTTATAGGCATTGGGTAAAAATACAGCCATTCTGAATAGGAGATATTGGCCAAAACAAAGGGGCTGCAGGCCCCATACAAGTCTGAAATCCAATGGGGCAGTCAAGTCTTAAAGCCCCAAAATGATCTCCTTTGATTCCATGTCTCACATCCAGGTCACACTGATGCAAGAAGTGGGTTCCCAGGGTCTTGGGCAGCTCTGCCCCTGTGGCTTTGCAGGGTACAGCCCCCATCCTGGCTGCTTTCTTTTTTTTTTTTTGTTTTTTTTTTTTTTTGAGACAGAGTCTCGCTCTGCCGCCCAGGCTGGAGTGCTGTGGCCAGATCTCAGCTCACTGCAAGCTCTGCCTCCTGGGTTTACGCCATTCTCCTGCCTCAGCCTCCAGAGTAGCTGGGACTACAGGTGCCCGCCACATCGCCTGGCTAATTTTTTTGTATTTTTTTTAGTGCAGACGGGGTTTCACCGTGTTAGCCAGATGGTCTCGATCTCCTGACCTCGTGATCCGCCCGTCTCGGCCTCCCAAAGTGCTGGGATTACAGGCTTGAGCCACCACGCCCGGCCCCGGCTGCTTTCATGGGCTGGCTTTGAGTGTCTACAGCTTTTCCAGGTGCAGGGTGCAAGCTGTCAGTAGATATACCACTCTGGGGTCTGGAGGATGGTGGCTGTCCCTGGTAGGGACTCTGGGGATTCCTACCCCACATTTCCCTTTCACACTACCCTAGCAGAGGTTCTTCATGAAAGAGCCCCACCCCTGCAACAAACTTCTGCCTGGACATCCAGGCGTTTCTGTACATCTTCTGAAATCTGGGCAGAGGTCCCCAAACCTCAGTTATTGACTTTTGCACACTCACAGGCTAAACACCACATGGAAGCTGCCAAGGCTTGAGGCTTGTACCCTCTGAAGCCATGGCCCAAGCTCTATGTTGGCCTCTTTCAGGCCTGGGACCCTAGGCCTGGCCAGCAAAACAACTTTTTTCCTCCTAGGCCTCCAGGCCTGTGATGGAAGGGGCTGCTGTGAAGATGTCTGATATGCCCTGGAGACATTTTCCCCCTTGTTTTGGGGATGAACATTTGGCTCCTTGTTACTTATGCAAATTCCTGCAGCTGGTTTGAATTTCTCCTCAGAAAATGGGATTTTCTTTTCTATAGCATTGTCAGGGTGCAAATTTTCCAAACTTTTATGATTTGCTTCCCTTATAAAACTTAATGCTTTTAACAGCACTCAAGTCACATCTTGAATGCTTTGCTGCTTAGAAATTTCTTCTGCCAGATACCCTAAATCATCTCTCTCAAGTTCAAAGTTCCACAAATCTCTAGGGGAGGGACAAAATGCTACTGGTCTCTTTGCTAAAACATAACAAGAGTCGTCTTTGCTCCAGTTCTCAACAAGTTCCTCATCTCCATCTGAAACCACCTCAGCCTGGAACTTATTGTTCATCTCACTATCAGCATTTTTGTCAAAGTCATTCAACAAATCTCTAGGAGATTCCACACTTTCCCACATTTTCCTGTCTTTGAGCCCTCCAAACTGTTTCAACCTCTGCCTGTTACCCAGTTCCAAAGTCGCTTCCACATTTTTGGGTATCTTTTCAACAACACCCCACTCTACTGGTACCAATTTACTGTATTAGTCCATTTTCATGCTGCTGATATAGATATACATGAGACTGAGAAATTTACAAAAGAAAGAAGTTTAATTGTACTTACAGTTCCATGTGGCTCGGGAAGCCCCACAATCATGGCATAAGGGAAAGAGCAAGTCACATCTTACATGGATGGCAAAAGGCAAAGAGAGAGCGAGCTTGTGCAGGAAAATGCTCCTTGTATAACCATCAGATTTTGTGAGACTTATTTACTATTATGAGATCAGCATGGGAAAGACCTGCCCCCATGATTCAATTACCTCCCACTGGTCCCTCCCACAGCATGTGGGAATTCCAGATGAGATTTGGCTAGGCACACAGCCAAACCATATCACCATCTCTATATAAAAACAAAATGCCACAACTATCTTTTATCTAAATTTATGTTCTGCTTCCTTATTCTAGTACTCATCTGCCTGTCTCATGAGTCCTCTTTTAACTCTTGCCTGGAGATATTGATGAGGTCCTAGAATGCCTTTAGGGTATAATCCTTTTCCTCCTTCATCAGGTTCAGTACATCTCTGACTGGGCTGTGCTGTGACTCTACCCTAGTGATTAACCCACTAACCACGACAGGAGGGGGGAACAGATCCTGAGGATGACACATGCTGTCTTGCAGGAAAAAGGACTGGGAATTGCATTTAAGCAAGGGGCAGGCATTAGCCCATTTCTGAAGAGTGAACAACTTTTTCAAGATCAAAGAGTTCAGGGGAACCTGGGGATCCAAGATTTGTGAGTATCATCAACCCAGATGTCCTCATCTTATGAGTTGAGGCCTCATTCTTTCCAACAGGGGCTGGGGCCATGGCCTTGCATAGCCACTCTGACTTGGTTGGGAATTAACCATCTTTGGCCCAGTCTTCTGCTTTCTTTACCTTTTTCTAGAGGCAACAAGAGCCTCTTTTGATGTGACCAGGGAAGTCCTCTGGTTTTCCCACTTAGCTTTTAATTGCTGATTCATCACACTCAGCTTTTTTTTGTTGTTGTTTTCTGGAGTGTCAGTCAAGCAGAGCAACGGCCTCCCAACTCCACTGTCCTATGGTTGCCCCTTTTCAAAGGTCTCATACATTGCATTGACTGGCATAGTCCCTTCCACAGCTACACCACCCCAGACCACCAGTGGTGAAGGTTTAAAAATAGCACTGCTCCATGTGCCAGGGCTACCTGTACTTCACCTGTCACCAGTGAAGGGGTCCTCACTGCCAGTTGGGTGAAAGGGGATCAAGTTCCAAAGTCTCATCTTAGTGTCTGCTATCTCAGCCCATTCGTGGCACCAATTGTCATAGACTGAGTTCCCTGGGAAGCAGACTCCAAGACAGAGATTAGAGTGCAGGATAGGAATGACAGAGAGCTCCTGGGATCAACATCTTGTGACCAAAAGGGGAAGTGAGGAGGGTTGGGCAGAAGGAAATGCTGGGCTGTAATGCAGAAGCAACCACAGGAAGCTCTGGAGTTAGAATTGCCTTCTGAATTGGCCAGGGCTGGGGGGAGGAGGTTGGGCCTTTGAACTTCATGTCGATGAGTCGCTGGTATGAACTTCTCTGGGATAAGACACAACCTTCAGTGAGGCAGCTTTCTCCAGTGGAGGCACTTCTGGAAGAAGGCTGACAGCTGAAGTCCATCCCAGCACAACCTTCAGCTGAAGAAATCAAGCTTCCATTCCTGAAGGGAGGTCTGAGCGGCACATGACAGCGTCCACTTCAGATAATTATGAGGAATTACTGGCATATTTCATTTGTTAATAAAAGTCCAAACAGAGAGCCTCAGTGAGACTATAATTTGAACTGTGACAGGCCCAATCAGCAGTGAACACTGCCCTGGTGAGGAAAGAAGCATTTTGAGTAAAAGGGTCAGTTGACAGAGCATGGAAAAAGAACACAGGACATGGAAAAAGTTTTATAAATCAAACAAAGGGAGATGAGGTGTGGAGAGGAGGCGGGAATGAGGGTGTGTGTGTGAGGGTGGGTGGGGGAATGTAGCCTACAAACCACTATAAAGAAATCTTTTTTTACAGCAGCCCCAGGAAACTTATTGAGACCTCATAAAATAAAGAGAACCAAGGAAACAACACCCAATGCTAAGTGTCTCTTTTGCTGTTTTACAGACTGTAGTAGGATTTTATGAGCTATTTGACTTTCCCTTTGGATGCCTCCTTAGGAGAAGTTCCTGGTTCTTTAGCCAGTTATTTTAACTTTTGGCCAGGGAGTGAGAAGCCTTCAAAATAGGATAATAACCATTTAGGCTTTCTGGTAACATTCTTCAGTTGTTGACCACAGCAGGCACTTAATTAGCAGGTACTTAATTAGCCCACGTGGAATATTTGAATTTGCCAACATTAGACTTCTACTCCTAGGTCCTCTTGGATAGGAAGATAAAGTCCAGTGGCTGTGGGAATATGACCTTGAGGGGCTCCCTCCATTCTTTCAATGAGATCCAGCACTAAAATGCTTTGTTTAGAGACAAATCAGCAGACTACATTTACAAGCTTCCTAGATGCTGAACCAGCCTCAAGATGGGAAGTGAAGTTGTAAGCTCTAAGAACTTAACATCCTCATCTTTGAAAATGATTTGGCCATCAAAATTGGCTTATTCTATTCGGCCAGGCAAGGAGGAAAAGAGAAACCCACTTCCTTTCTGTATCTACACAAAAAAAGAAAGCGATGGTGTTTTCATGAGTAGTTTTTTAGTTTGTTCTAAATTGATCTAGTTTAAAAAATTTGAGGGTCATTTTGATATTCAATGTACCTCCTCAATTGTTTAAGAATTTCTGGCCAGGCATGGTGGCCACGCCTGTAATCCCAGCACTTTGGGAGACCGAGGTGGGTGGATCATGAGGTCAGGAGTTCGAGACCAGTCTGACCAACATGGTGAAACCCCGTCTCTACCAAAAATACAAAAAATTGCCAGGCATGATGTCGCGTGCCTGTAATCCCAGCTACTCAGGAGGCTGAGGCAGGAGAATTGCTTGAACCCAGGAGGCGGAGGGTGCAGAGAGCCGAGATTGTGCCATTGCACTCCAGCCTGGGCGACAGAGCGAAACCCTGTCCCAAAAAAAAAAAAAAAAAAAAAAAAAAAAGAATTTCCAAAGCACATGGGTTACCAATACTCTTTTTTATTTGTTTGTTTTTGAGACAGACTCTCACTCTGTCACCCAGGCTGGAGTGCAGTGGCGCAATCTCGGCTCACTGCAACCTTTACCTCCGGGTTCAAGTGATTCTCCTGCCTCAGCCTCCCAAATAGCTGGGATTACAGGCATGTGCCACCATGCCTGGCTAATTTTTGTGTTTTTAGTAGAGACAGGGTTTCACCATGTTGGTCAGGCTGATCTTGAACTCCTGACCTCGTGATCCACCCTCCTTGGCCTCTCAAAGTGCTGGGACCGATGCTCTTAGATAATGGTTTTGCCATTAAAAACATCAAGCAAGTGTGGCACATTAGTACTCCAAAGGGCAAATGAATCCTAGACCTAGTTTTGGGCCCTCACATTAATTCAGTTTCCCCACTTAGATAGAATTCTCTGTTCATGGTCACAGATAAAGGAATCCGTATAACTCTCACCTCTGTTCATCAACATATCATGCAGTTTCCTAGATCAAAAACTGATCTCAATCCCCTTTTCACCCAGAGATATTCTGCGTTTATTCCTAGCTTCAGGAATATAATATTTCCATGACCTTGGGCAAACAAGACTTGGCAGTAGCAAAAATGTCTAGGACATTTTTAATGACATTCAAAGTGCCCCCCTATCACTTGCCAAAAGGGCCTATTCTTATCATTTAACTTTTTTTATTTTAGAGATAGGATCTCAATATGTTGCCCAAACTGGTCTCTAACTTCTGGTCTCAAGTGATCCTACTGCCTCAGCCTCCTGCCCAACATTTAACTCTTCTAGCCTCACTTCTCTACATCACTTTCTAACTTGGACCAACACCTTTTTCACTATCAACATCACAAGATTTTTTTTTTTTTTGTGCAGATCAAGTGATTTTTATATTAGGTGGATGCTAAAATAAGTTATCATTTTATTACCACTCTAATCACTTGATTTGGCCCTGGGTTTTGAATTGCAAAACATGAGTTTATATTCAAAAGAAAATAAAAAAGAGGAAGAGAAGCCTTTAAAAAAACAAAACGTCAATGAAATCTCTAATCATGCTCAATGTGACTTTATTATACTCTCCAATGGCTTTGTACCATCTAGCATGAAATCTACCGTATGTCCAATTCTGTATATTTCTCTGCTCTGCACAAGATCTCGGGCTGCTCAGAACTGAAAGCTACAAGGAGATGGTATTTGTATAACTTTCTCTGGATAAGATCATTTACACACTGATTTTTGGAAGAATCTATTTGTTTTAAAAAGAGATTTATTTATCAAATGCTTTTTTTGTTTATTTTAAAAACCCATTGTATATGTGATTTGGGTTCAAACCTTTAGGGGGAGAAAAGCCATTCTGAACAATTATATTTAATTAAAAACACACAATGAGATCATGTGCCATAGGATGACAAAGTTGGAGAGGACCTTGGGTATTATTTAACCTTTTTTTTTTTTTTTCTTGGAGAGGTAAAGCAACTAAGGGCTGTTAAGAGGTATTGAGACCAAGCAACTGTTTAGTAGCAAAACCTTAGGCAGAAACTTTGCCTGCCTTATTCACTGCTGTATTCCTAACCTCTAGAGAAGCAGTTGTCAGCTTGGGTCATTCTGCCCTGTTAGGGGACATTTGGCAGGGTCTGGAGACGTTTTTGGTTGTTACAAAGGAGAATGGGCACCTAGAAGCCAGGGATGCTGCCGAACACCCTCCATCGCACAGGACGGCACCTACAACAAAGAATTGTCTGCCCCAAATGTCAATGGTACGAAGGTTGAGAAACTGCTTTATGGAGGATAAACAAATTCACCGTAGACACATAACCTGACTCCCAGGGACTAAGGGGCTGGCACATGCATTCTCAAGAAGGGAGATAAATACTACCAAGAGGACAAAATTTGGTTCTTTGTGACTGAGTGTAAAAACATATATATCCATTTATCTGTGGCATTAAATTTCATGGGGAGGAAGGCAATGAGGGGAAGAAAAATCTAAAAGGTTTTCTTGAGAGGGAGGTAACAAAGGAAAAAAAACCTGGGAAATACTGAGAAAGCATGATTGCAAGCGTGGGTTTTCTTCCTCCACCCTCTGCACTGCGACCAGCATTTGAACAAATGTCACTGGCATGCACGTCCAGTTCAACTTCCAGCTGTGCTGTCACTAGGGTGCTGCTCATTCTCTATTTCTCTTCCTGCCACTCTGCATCCTAGGAAGCAAAGAAACATTTTCAGATTATTCTTTGACTGCCTGTCCTTTTGTTTTCTGAGAACTGAAGATACAGAAAACGGGGGGAATAGGGAGTGGGAGTGAGAAGGGACTTGCAGTTACAGTATTTTGGCTACCTCCCAAATCAGGACACATAAGGAAGAGAGGCTGCTGTTTTCTGTCTGGTGTGACTCTTGGGTCCTGGGTGGTGTTGGCTAACGGTTGGGCAGGTCAGTGTGCACCGTGGCTTCACAAGATGACTCAGGGGCATGCTTTTCCTTGTTTTATTTTCTCAGCCCACCTGTAGAATCTCATCACTTTGGGGCCTTCAGGAATAATTGGGTAATAGTGAGAGTCTTCTGCAAAATGTTACTTGAATGTTTTACTTTTTAGTTGAGATTTTAAAAGTGTGTCTGGCTGGCAGAGCGAGACCCTGTCACAGACAAAAAGTATGCTTGGATTCATTTTGAATTTGTGGGTAAACTCAAGCTCCCCTTTTGTTTGAAAGGATTAGCATAGTTTTGTGGCTTCTAGAACATTTTGGGCATCAAGTACGCAAGCCTGGGCTTCTTCAGATAACCACGAGTGAGTATCTTGAAGTCAGTCTCTTAAATCTAAGCAAGTATCCCAAATCCAGTGGGAGGAGAGAGATGTGTCTGTGGCCATCACTGTAAATATGTTTGACTTGAGAGGTTTCCAGAAATGTATGTAGAGTATGTTCCATAGAGATTTAGGGGTGGAGAGGGAATGTTGAAGGGACATTCTTTTTCTGACATTCCCTCCCCCAACATGGAACCCGTGATGAGTTTATAAATAGCAGAGCCTATTTAGCCACAAAAACCTAGAGAAACAAGGCAGTAAAAAATAATGAAATGCAATATTCAGAATACATGGAAAAGCCATGATTTACTTTAATCCTAGGGACTAGGAATAATACACCTGCCTTGGAACAGGGGATGGTATAATGTTGGCATAACATCAGGGGTTTAATAATTTTTGACCACATTTTATAGGCGCTTTCCTGCAATTAATGCTAAATAAAGTCAACAACTTCTCCACCTGCTGCTGTGTTTGGGGCTTTCATCGAGTGCGTCCCACTCTCCTTCATTACCCCAGGCTATCACAGTTCCTGCTGAACTTGTTCATTTTTCATTCTTTTCCCTCGATAATCCCCAGGACTATCACATGTGCTGCTTGTGGTATATACAGCTTTCCATTCTTTTCTTGCAAGAGTTAAGCTAATTGAATTCAGCGCCACTATTCTCTTTGCTGTGATCATCAGGCCACCTCTGCAGAGGCAGTGCATCTCTATCTTTTTTCCCATAAGGATTGGGTATAATTTTTCTTTCATTTTATTTTATTTTATTTATTTATTTATTTTGAGATGGAGTCTCGTTCTGTTGCCCAGGCTGGAGTGCAGTGGCGCGATATCGGCTCACTGCAACCTCCACCTCCTGGGTTCACGCCATTCTCCTGCCTCAGCCTCCCAAGTAGCTGGGACTACAGATGCCTGCCACCATGCCTGGCTACTTTTCTTGTACTGTTTTTAGTAGAGATGGGGTTTCACCGTGGTAGCCAGGATGGTCTTGATCTCCTGACCTCGTGATCTACCCGCCTTAGCCTCCCAAAGTGCTGGGATTACAGGCTCATTTTATTTTTTAATGAAAACAAATTAACACGATGTGGTGGGAATGCAGATATGTTGGTCAAAGGGTACAAAGGTCAAGTTAGACAGGATGAATAAGTTCTATGGGTCTATTGTATGACATGGTGACTATGTTAGAGGCGTTGGAACCAGAATGAACAGGGGTTCCTGTTCGAGGTTCCATCTTGAGCAGCGACTGGGTAGAATGAGGCTGAGACCTGTTGGACTGCATTCCCAGCAGGTTAGGCATTCTTAGAGGATGAAATGGGAGGTCAGCGCAAGATCCAGGTCACAAAAACCCTGCTGATAAAACAGGATGTGGTAAAGAAGCCAGCCGAAACCCACCAAATCCAAGATGTCAAGGAAAGCAACCTCTGGTTGTCCTCATCGCTCATTATACAGTAATTATAATGCATTAGCTTCCTAACAGACACTGCCACTAGTGCCATGACAGTTTATAGATGCCATGGTAATATCTGGAAGTTGCTCTATATGGTCTAAAAAGGTCGCGGGTGCAGGGGGGTTCCCCTCAGTTCTGAGAATTGCCAGCTACTTTCTCAGAAAATTCATGAATTTTCAAGAAATAACTATAAATATAGCCAACCACAAGCCCACGGTACTGCTCTGTCTATGGCGTAGCCATTCTTTTATTCCTTAACTTTTCTAATAAACTTGCTTTTGCTTTACTCCGTGGACTCTCCCTGAGATCCAAGGACCCCCTCTTGGAGTCTGAATTGGAACCCCTTTCCAGCAACAACTATACTGTTGTTGTATTGTATGCCTGAAAATTGCTAGGAGAGTAGATCTTAAGTGTTGCCACCACACACACAAAAAAGATATTGAGGTGATGGCTAATTAGTGTGACTTAACCATTTCACAATGTATGCATCTATCAAAACAATCATATAGGACACCATAAATATTGACAATTTTTATTTGTCAACTATATCTTGACGAAGCTGGGAAAAAAGATTTTTAAAAAATTAATATGATAGGCTTTACACACACACACACACACACACACACACACACACACACACACACACAC
>NC_045449.1:65471096-65509328 GCF_002776525.5 Piliocolobus tephrosceles | reverse complement strand
ACACACACACACACACACACACACACACACACACACACACACACACAAAATGGCCTAAAAACAATGGAAAACATCCAATGTTAACGAAAATGAAAGAAATGAAAATTAACGTGACATTCTGTTTTCACCAATCATTGGTGATTTTTAAACGATTTTTAAATGTCAATTTTAAGTTCAGCCTGGCTGCAATGTGATGGCCAGTTGTCTGTTCTTGCGTCGGTACCTCTTTTTAAAGTTACTATGGCCCAATGATACATTGTATTACCTGGTAGTTTGGTCCCTAAATTGTTTATTTCTGTTTTTCAGAAAATTATTGGTTCTTCTTGCACATCCCCCGCTGCCCACCAGATACACTTTAGAATCACTCTTTCGAGTTTCAGAGTATAGTTTTGGTGTTTTGATTGGGCAAACATTAACCACATTGATTAACTACAGATTAACTTAGAAAGAAAAGACACATTTATAATATTGTCGTCCATCTTCAAAGCTATATTGCTTGTTTGTGTATTTATTGGTCCTTCAACTCCTCATATCATCCAGAACAAGGAACACCTTACTGGCAGGGGCACTGGAGATGGAGCTCTTGTGAGGGTGACTAGCACATCTTAGTAAACAAATGATCGTTAAATAAATAAATTTGGCTGGGCACCGTGGCTCACATTGTAATTCCAGCACTTTGGGAGACCAAGGTGGGCGGATCACGAGGTCAGGAGTTCCAGATCAGCCTGACTAACATGGTGAAACCCCATCTCTATTAAAAATACAAAAATTAGCCGGGCATCATCATGCCTGTAATCTCAGCTACTCAGGAGGCTGAGGCAGGAGAATCGCTTGAACCTGGGAGGTGAAGATTGCAGTGAGCCAAGATCATGCCACTGCATTCTAGTCTGGGTGACAGAGTGAGCCTCTGTCTCCCAGAGCACCAAAAAAAAAAAAAAAAAAATTAAATAAAATTCATAAATGAAGGAATGATCCAAACAACAAAAAGTGAACTCATCCCCACTCAGTCACCGTCTAGCTTGAGCTTAATCCTGGCCTCAGACACCTGGGCACCCTGTGCCCTTCTGTTCTTGCACATGTTGGGCTCTCTTACTCCCCTGAGCCTGGGTACCTGCTGTTGCTTTGGCAGAAGAACTCCCCTCTACTGCCTCCACCTGTAGCAAACTTCATTTATTTCTTATTTGACTATCAGGTTATTTCCTCCAGAAAGCCTTTACAGATCTTATACTGAAAACTGAATTTGGCATCCTCCCCATAGCATCAGTATTTCCCTTTTGATCAAACATGCACCACCCCCGCCCCTACTTTTCTTTCTTTCTTTCTCTCTCTCTTTTCTTTCTTTCTTTCTTTCTTTCTTTCTTTCTTTCTTTCTTTCTTTCTTTCTTTCTTTCTTTCTTTCTTTCTTTCTTTCTTTCTTTCTTTCCTTCCTTCCTTCCTTCTTTCTTTCTTTCCTTTCTGTCTGTATTTCTTTCTTTCTTTCTTTCCTTTCTGTCTGTCTGTCTGTCTGTCTTTTCTGAGTCTCGCTGTGTTGCCCAGGCTGGAGTGTAGTGGCCGTGATCTCGGCTCACTGGAAGCTCCGCCTCCCGGGTTCATGCTGTTCTCCTGCCTCAGCCTCCTGAGCAGCTGGTACTACAGGCACCCGCCACCAAGCCTGGCTAATTTTTTGTATTTTACTAGAGATGGGGTTTTACCATGTTAGCCAGGATGGTCTCGATCTCCTGACCTTGTGATCTGCCTGCCTCGGCCTCCCAAAATGCTGGGATTACAGGCATGAGCCACCGCGCCCAGCCTCTCTTTTTCTTCCTTCCTTCCTTCCTTCCTTCCTTCCTTCCTTCCTTCCTTCCTTCCTTCCTTCCTTCCTTCCTTCCTTCCCTTTCCTTCCCTTTTCTTTCTTTTCTTTCTCTCTCTCTCTCCTTTCGTTTTTTTTTTTTTTTTTTTTGAGACAGGATCTTGCTCTATCTACCAGGCTGGAACTAGAGTGCAGTGGTGCAATCTGGGCTCACTGCAACCTCTGCCTCCCGGGTTCAAGCAATTCTCCTGCCACAGCCTCCCGAGTAGCTGGGATTATGGGCCTGTGCCACCACGCCCAGCTAATTTTCGTATTTTTAGTAGAGACAGGGTTTTACAGTGTTGGCCAAGCTGGTCTCGAACTCCTGACCTCAGGTGATTTGCCTGCCTCGGTCTCCCAAAGTGCTGTGATTACAGGCGTGAGCCACCCCGCCTGGCCCTCCCCTCCTTTTCTAAAAGACAGGCAAGCACTATGACTAAGAGATGAAGCTTGAGGCCAAGATGCCTGGATGCACAACACGGTCTCTTCATGTGCTAGTTTCAGGACTTTGGGGAAAACTCCATTCTTCTCATATAGAGGGGTACAACAGGGTAATAAAAGTACCTTCTAGTAGGATCGTCGTGAAGTTCAAATACATTAACATACATAAAATGCTTAGAACAAAACTTGGCATGTAGCACAAAAACTGCTTACTATCATTACTTGTGCAAGCTATCCTTACACAACCTATTCTATTACAAGCTGCCAAAACATAGTCCATTTTATTCATTATTTTATCCCTAATGCCTACAGCCATGCTAGGTATATAATAAATATTCAATAAACATTTGTTAAACTAATGTCTTGGTGTATTAGCTCAACGTCGGTTCTGCTCCCCTTAAAGGCAATGTTTTATTTATTTAACAGATTATTTCTTCATGTAACAATCCTGGTAAAATGCCATTTTGTATTCTTGGTAACTTGTCTATTCTCTACATTGAAGTTGAGTTGGAGACTTTTTTTTCTTTCTTATTACTCTTCTGGACTGTAGCTTTTAAAATTCAAAGCTGCCTAATGGGCTGTTTAGGAGGTAGTGAGACCTCTATCGCTAGAGACATTTAAACACCTGATAAGGAGTTGGACTGGATGACCGTTTCCAAGTCTGCAATTTGTGATTCTATATCCTGTGTTCTCAGTGCACTTAATAAGGGCAGTTAAATGAAACATTTAGTTTAAACAGTTATCCACTTATAGCCTATATTAGGCTAAATGCATTTTGCATATGTTTAAGATGACTCTTATTATGGTAAATAAAACCTTAACATTTTTCTGATGCTCACAGGAGATTCTGTGACATCAGGTACTGGAAATGCATTTAAGCTCACTCAGCAATTGTTTGGTGCTATACCACGTGTTTTACCAGTCATTTAACTGGATCAATTTTTAATAATACAAATATATTGTATAAAGTGACACTGCAATTTAGACAAGGGCACATAATATTTTACAAACCTCAAATCTGGAAAAGAGAAAGTGCCTTTTTCTCCTTGCTACCCACAGATACAAAAATAAATGCTTTAGCAAGGATTCCGGGTAAGGAATCGGAAAGCTGAGTCCTAGTCTTGGTTCTTCTGTTGGTAAGAAGGACTGGGGGCTTTACGTTTTGCTCTGTGTATGGAAATTCAAGTGCAAAATAGTAGTATAGTTTATCAGATACCAGGAGCTGGGCCCCTCTTGCACAATGCCATTCATAGTAAACCTATGAAGCATCAAGGGGCTGTTAAAATAGTTCCCAACCCAGCACAGAGACCCAGGGCTGGAAGGAACATTCTGACTATGCAGATGAGTTCAGAGCCTGGGAGAAAACCTGGGAGAAAACAGGATGTGGGCTCCTGAGAATTGTAATACAGACCGAAAGCATTTGCCTCCAGCTTCAGGGCTTCTGGGTGAGGTTCTGCTTCAGTCACCTGATATCCCTTCACCATGACGTAAGCAGAGAGAATTCTTCCCACCCGATGGCAGAAACTCACTGATAGTTACTCCATGGCTTTATGGTAGATGCCTCATGTTGACTTCCAGTTCAGAAAGCCTCCGTCTACTCTCTCTCGTTGATTCTGTTTTCTCAGTGGAATCCTGTATCCCATTTACCTGGAGAAAAATAAAGTTCTTTCAAGCAAGATAAAAATTAGAAATCCAATGAATCAATCAACCCTCACTCCTTTGCTCATTCAGACTGTCTTTTATGTCACTTTTGTGAGATTTTGAGAGTGCGATGGAAAATAAGGTGTTTGCAACGTGTTCAGACCTTTGCTGATACCTTTCCCCTCTCTACCTTATCTACATTAGGTCCTCCCACTTCATGCTGTCACAATACCCAGCACTTGCCCTTCACAGTACTTGACACATTTGGATGACTATTTCCTGAATGACTTTCTCACTCTCTAGATGAAAAACCTGTAAAACCAATGATCATGCCTCTCTTGTTTACCAGCTTTTATTCACCCAGCAGCCAGCATAGTGCTTAGAACAGTAGGCACCCAGGAAGTATGTGGTTCAGACACTTATTCTGGTATCTGTTTTATTTCAGCATACAGCAGTGTTGGGTTAGGTGGGGTTGGTGTGTGTGATGTGGTTTACTTAAGCAGTCAATGAGAATGTTCTGATCAAGATAAGACTTCACACTTCTCCCACTGACTTATTGATATCAAGTAAGTTCTAATTCTTTTGGAATTCCTGTCTTGTCATTTGTCTGCTAAGGTAAATGTGGATGAAGAAAAAACTGTTATAACAATTATACAGTGAAATGCATTGAGGAAAAAAAATTGTACTATGACTAACATTTATATCCTCTGGACATACAGTAAGTCTCAGTGTGCTACTGACAGGTCAGTTTTTGAGAGTCTCCTAAGAAAGCGAAAGAGATTTGGAATTCAGTTTGAAACAAGTGGAAGAGAGCTTAGAGTAGGTTCTTTTATCCCTCTTAAGTTAATTCAGTGTGCTACTTGTAGCTTGGGTTTGATCTGAGGTATGAATCATCCATTAGGTAAATGGCTTAAAGGGGCTGGATCTAAGTCATGCACGTTGCACTGTGGTTGGTGAAAATATCAGATTCTTAGCGGTGATTGGTGGAAATATATCACCTCTTTCTTATAATGTACCATTTTTTTTTTTTTTTTTTAGACGGAGTTTTGCTCTGGTCACCCAGGCTGGAGTGCAATGGCACAATCTCGGCTCACTGCAACCTCCGCCTCCTGGGTTTAAGTGATTCTCTTACCTCAGCCTCCCAAGTAGCTGGGATTACCGGCACACATCACCATGCTGGGTTAATTTTTGTATTTTTAGTAGATACGGGGTTTCACCATGTTGGCCAGGATGGTCTTGATCGCTTGACCTCGTGATCCACCTGCCTCGGCCTCCCAAAATGCTGGGATTACAGGCATGAGCCACTGTGCCTGGCCAATAATTTTTATTTATTTCTTTTCCTCTTGTCTACCTCCCCCCACTCCTCTTCCCCGCTTCTCTTCCTGCACTCCCTAATCTTTCTTCTTCTTTTTTCATTCCCTTTCCCACCCCCTACCTCCTGAGTTGGCCTTTTCTGGCTGTATAGGACAAATAACAGGTAATATTCAAAACATGCTCTGAAATATTCTATAATTCAGAGACTTGGCCAAATCAATTTTGGTCATTTTTGATCAGGATGGCGGATATTCAGTTCCCAAACTCAGAATGCATTACGAGGATAAACCTGTGTGGAGTCCTTTAAATTCCTTAAATAGCCAGAAACAGGCAGTTAGATCTTTCTTCCTTTCTTTTTCTTTTGTTCAAGTGACTGCAACTACCATGCTAAACTTATTATATCATTTCCTAATTTATTTGGAATGTATATTTGTAGAGCTATACGTGTACACATGTCTATCTGTACTTTTAAGGAAAATGAAGTCAATAGTCACCAGTTTTTTTTTTTTTAAGTCAAATAATTCCAAATGTAGTAGACCTTTGCCAAATGCATAAGAACCTGAGAAGGGTTGATTTGCATGCTCTGAGGATCTGATTTTATAGATCGCTTACTTCATTCACTTCACCTCCATCTTGGGGCTTGGATCATGCCTGATAAGGTGCTTGGACAATTGGTTCTGGTTTTAACTGAAGTCTTGTAGCCCTACTTTATTTATTTAGATTTTGTTGTTGTTATTGTTAAATATTACAGTCTGCTAATGCCAGTTTCAAAGACGAAGTTTTTATTTTCCAGGTTTTCTGTCTTTCGTTTTCTGTGGTCTACACCTTCTCCTGAAATAGGGACTGTTTTGTCCCACTAGCAAATACACTGATAAATGCTAAATGGGGCTTGCCATGAATCATTTGGTCACAGGATCTTAAGGCATCACTAGGCATAATTATTGTCTACAACTGGTCTAGCCTGAGGCGCTCTGTTAACGTTCCTTTAAAAGATCAAGACATGGAATAGTGTGATGGATATAATCACTCTATAATGAAGTTCTTTTGTCATATTAGAAACAAGGGTTTATTTTGGGGGTAGAAACCAAGATAGTCCTATTTGTGTTGTATTCAGCCTCATGTAAGACTTTTTATTTCTTTAAAAAACAACCAAGCCATAAGGACTCTTTATTTTCTTTCCATATTTGAAACAACTGGTGATCAAGAAACAGTTTAACCCAAATTCCAAATCTTTGAACAGATATAGGAAATATCCTGCTTTCAAAGGGGGCTGGGCAGAATTCAGTGGGCCCTAAGGAGCCTACATTCTATTTCTACCCTGCATCTCCATCTCTGTCCCTATCTCTATCTCTATCTGTATCTCTCTCTCTCTCTCTCTCTCTCTGTCTCTCTATCTCCATCTCCATCTCTATTCCCTGTCTTTTCCTTTTGTTCCCTACTATAATGAGGAAGAAGGATAAAAAAAAAGTGATTTGGCTGGAACAGATCGGAACTGAGTAAAGTTGAACAAACACAAATCTTCCACAATGAAATGTAAATTTGTCTAAGCTATAATGCCAAATATGTTTTCTTTTTTCTTTCCTTCTCAATGGTAGCAATAACAGAGAAGCAGATTGGCCCCATGATCAAGAGGGAACTTTGCCCAACTCCTGGTCTTAATGAAACAGAGACTTAAAAACAACAGCAAGCTTCACATGGTCTGGCAGAGATTCAGAGTCTCAATCTGAGCAAGGCTTCAGGGAACCTCTCTACCCACTTTGCTCTGATTTTTTCTTTTCTTTTTCCTTTTCTATCCTTTATCTACTGTACCATCAGTGTTTTCTGTGTGAAATTTTCTTGATATTTCTTAATGAGGGAATCAATTTGACTTGAGACTGCATCAGATCCAAAGCATAAAGACTGGTACCCCTTGGTTATATCCACTTTGATAAGGTTACCCAAGAGTTTCCCTTCCATGAAAGGCAGGCACAGGAATTCTGCATTCTCATTATTTGTCTTTGATCTATGTGCCCCCCCCCCCCCCGCCACCTCCACCGAGGAGTGAAGCTGAGAGTTTTGATTTGAGAAAATGAGGTTTTGCATCCTGATGAGATGAAATAGATCAACAGACCTGGGCAATTACACACCTGGATCATGTACCCTACTGCATCCTGTGTTTCAGTTTGCTTGTATCTACTGAGCTTGACTGTGAGAAGACCCTATGGCCTGGGTGGTTGGTGTTGATTAAATAGACCAGGCATTTCTCTTGTTCCTGACCATACTTGGCATGTTGAAAGTGTCGTGGATTTGAGGCATCTGGTTGTTTGGTTGAGGAACATGGAACATAGGACATTGATATCCCAAGACAGTGCCAGTGATTTTCAATGTTTCTGAAGTAGCAGATCCCTCAGCTGTGTTTTTAAGCCCTGGAACACCAAAATCCAGTGAGCTGTTGTGGCAAGATGTGGGTAGATGATAGAATAGAAATGAATACAGGTCACTGTACATTGAATTGAAAGCCCCCTGACATGAAATTCAAATAATCTTAGGAAATAAAGCATCACTCTGGTTATCCCTATTTGCCCAGTGAGAATTTTACCCAATTCACTACAAGTGAATGATTATTTAGTTTTCTTTAGAAGTAGTTCTGGAGAAAAACAAATTTTAGGATATACTTTGGACACTCTTATTTGGAAATGTCTCTTAATATGAAGCCATTGGCCTTTTGTAGCATTTTTTCCTTCTTTCTAAGTGAAAGATCTCATGTTTTAACACTTTATTTTTCCCCTTAACATTGGCTTATGACAGCTGATGAATTGGCCTTCCAAAATGCTAATTCGAGCTTACTGTTACTTCCAGCCATCAGTCAAGCTGCATTAGATTTTCCCAGTTGATAATTTCCAGTTCCAGTTCTGTGAATCCAGTCTTCTCAACCTGTCATCACCTAAAATATTAGTTTTAAATTGAATAATAAAGGCATATTACATCTCCATCAAATGCAGATAAAATAGCATGACACCTAATATTTTTATAGTTCTCTATGTGAAATGACCTTAAGAAATTTTCCAAAATTATTTTCTTCTTAAAACATGAGTGGTATGAGTCACTTGAGATCACCTAAGTCATCTTTTAATAACATAAATTATGTCCAGCTTTCTGGGTCTCTGTTTACCTATTGGACTTGAGTCTACAGTCTATGAGATATCTTCAGTCCCATCCTCTCCACCCAACAAGCACAAGTTTCACAAAAGATGTCTTCTTATACTGTATGAATTGTTTCTACTTTTCTACCCTGTTCTCTTTTCTGGGGCAGAGGTTGGAGAGAGGGAGAATTTACTTCAATTTTTGAAGTTGGGGCATAACTTCCATTGGGAGTTTCTCTTCTATGTTGTCACCATTTTGGAAAGCCATTTGCAATGTTGGCTGAGGGTTATATGGGGGAGAGGGAGAGAGAGTGTTGCAAAAGGAGATGATTCTGACAGCTCTATTCATGAATAGTATTGGCTAGTAGAGAAAGAAGGCTGGACATAGATATTCCAGAAAAATTCACTTACTTCCTGAAGCAAAAGCTATGGAGCCAGCATAGTTAAATACTTAATATCTTTCTATTTAAGATGCTGGGTAGCTGTATAGTTATGATATAAGCTTTGAAGTCAGACTTCCTGGCTGCGAATTCTAATACTACTTAACAGCTATGTGATCTTGAGTAAATTACTTAACTTCTCTGTGTCTTATTTTTCTCATCTGTGAAAGAGAGTTAATCTCCTACCTTTCAGGGTTTTGTGAGAATTAAATGTTAATATAAAGATATAGTGGCCTATAATGAGGCTTCAATAGGTGTCAGCTACTCATGATTGAATAGAACTTCTTGGTTTCACCTTCCAAGAGAGCACTTCACCCCAATTTGGTATCAACCTGCCAAATCCAGAAACTAACTCCTATATCAAATAGTCTGATCTTAATTCATATATCTGAATGGTCTCATGGATTTTATTTCCCCAATGAACTCAAAATTGGACACTTAATGTGAAATATAGAACTTACAAGAATTAAAGATTTGAGTTATATTAATAATCTATCCATCTACTCATCCAATGAACATTAGTAGATGATCTATTTTGTTCTGAACTCTAGACTAGGCTCTTGGGGCAAACAAAGATCAAACAGACAGGCCAGGCACATTTAATCCCAGCACTTTGGGAGGCTGAGGTGGGAGGGCTGCTTGAGTCCAGGAGTTTGAGACCAGCCTGGGTAACACAACAAAATCCCATCTCTACAGAAAATACAAAGAATAGCTGGGCACGGGCGCATATGCCTGTAGTCCCAGCTACTTGGGAGGCAGTGGCAGGAGGATTGTTGTGTCAATGAAAAGAGTCAAACTCTGTAAAATATCTGAAGAGATTTATTCTGAGCCAAATATGAGTGATGATGGCCCATGACACAGCCCTCAGGAGGTCGTGAGAACATGTGCCTAAGATGGTTGGAGTACAGCTTGGTTTTATACATTGCAGGGAGGCATGAGATGTCAGTCAAATACAATTAAGAAATAGATTGATTTGGTTCAGAAAGATGGGACAACTCAAAGGTGGGGGGGCTTCCAGGCTATAGGTAAATTCAAACACTTTCTGATCAACTATTGGTTGAGTTTGTCTAAAGACCTACGATCAATAGAAAGGAAATGTTCAGGTTAAAATAAAAGATTGTGGAGATGAAGGTTCTTTTGAAGTCTTATAGTGGCAGCCCTTAGAGACAATAGATGACAAATGTTTCCTATTCAGACTTTCAAAAAGGTGCTAGGCTCTTACTTAATCTCTTCAGGATTGGGAAGGCCTGGAAGAAAAAGATCTAACTAAGTTAACACAGATTATTTACGGATGCACATTTTCCCCCACCAAGGACAGCTTTGCAGAGCCATTTCAAGATACGGCAGAGAAACATGTCTGGGGGAAAATATTTTGGTTTTCTTCCTTGTCTCATTGTGTTATGCCAGAGTCAGATTGGAAAGTAGAACACAATATATAGGGTTAAGTAAAACCCATCTGGTGAGAACTTATGGTTTATAGGGCCTGACTCCCCAGACCCCTTAGATAGGAATTTGGGTAAGATAATAAAACAAAACAAAACAAAACAAAAGAGTTTAGTCCTCAGTCACAAAGGTGAGTGATGAGTATCATTGATGGAGTCGTCAGAGAAAACACAGGAAACTCTGTTAAATTTGAATTTCAGATAAACAAAGTAATTTTTTAGTATAAGCATGTGCCAAATATCACATATACTTTTGGATGATCTGATGACTCCTAGTGCCCTCTTCCTCTCTTCCTTAATCTCTGACGCCACTGTTGGCATTGGTAGGACCAGCATTGCCAGATGGACTTATTTAATTGGATCTTCAGATAAGCTCTCTTCCTTGTAAGTCAAGAACACCTTAAAGAAGTTTTCCACATCCTAGACCACAATTCTGTATGTGGCAGAGTATTTGTCTATTTACAAAATCTGCTGGGCATTCTTTCCCTACATATAAAAATTTTAATCAGAGCCACTTCCAGTGGGGGAAAAAAGCCTTTCTAGAATAAAACTATTTCTGAGCTTTTCACCAATTCTCTATGGAAATCCATGGGAAATCTACATAGTCTACATGGAGCAGAGCAGCAGAATTTATAAAACACCTTTTAGATCTACCCCAAATATTTGCACGCATGCATACACACTCACACTAAGTAGCATTCATCTCTTGGAAAAACAATGACTGCCTATTCACTTCTTAGGCAGGGTGTGATTAACTGTAACATCCCTTGCTGCCTTGAAGATCTTGCACCTGAGTGTATGTGCTCTTTTGGGATCTAACTGAACCTTCCCAGACTGGGTGGTTTCCTGTCTGGGCTGAACTCACAAAACAAGGGAGCTGCCGGAGCTGAAAATAGCACTTGGCCTGATGGCTCCAGCATTGACCAAAACTGGAAAAGTTCTGGATTTTGGGGGGAATAGAACACCCTAATATCAACAAAGTACTTAATGGACTCACTAATGATGTCATAAACCTAGAGAATAAGAGTTGGAATTTCTGTTTAACTCCTTCTGTTATACCACAAAGGTTTCGTGATTTAATCTATCTTGTGGTTCTTCCACCTCCCACACCCAACCTTGTCAGCACCCACTGCCAACAACCTTAGTGCTGTGACACTACTACTACAAAAAATACTTGATTTGACAATTCTAGGAAGTGCAATGCCTGCATACAGTTAGTGTTCAATAAATGTTTGTTGAATAAACTGCAAACTAAAGAGTCTACCACTATTACTACTCTGTGTTGGTCAAAGTTAGATATTATAAAAATGAGAAAAATACCATTAAATGTCTTGAAACCAAGTGGGAAGAGTCTCATTTAACCCATATTCCCCAAACAGGAGGAGCTTATAATATATGACAAATCTATTAGATGTATTCTGCTACTTTTCTAGGTGGCTTAAACAAAGGGAATGTCCTTCCCCTCAACATGCATAAGTGGCTTTTATCTGTTCTAAAAAAGTTTTCACGAAATTTCAATGTCCCAGTACTCTCCTTCAAATATCTGTCCAAAGAAATAATTAGGTTCAGCAAGGTTTCGCTGGAATGTGGGGTAGAACTGCCTTGTGCATACATTATGGGTCCTAATTGATTGTCACTTGTAAAGTGATTTGTAGTCTGGATGAGATATTCCATAGGTATATATATTTTTTCCTTCAACAAAACTTTCCACTGAGTAATGACTAACCCTAACCTTTCTATTTCAGTGGTGCCACTGGTAACTGATGAAATGCGAAGGACCAAGGCTCATAGTCTAGATTTTGCTGTTATGATCTTGAGCTGTTTCCATTTCCTTTTTAGAAACATCAGGCTACGCACGTTTCTGTGTCTATTGAAAAACTCCAGTTTGTCATTTCTTCTTTCGCTCTTCTGGGTTATTTTTTCTTGGCTGCGATTAAAACTTTTTCATAGTAGTAACATTGGAGGTAATCAAATAGTTAAGATGCAGAGAGAAGAACAATAGCTTATTTTCACATGGTAAAGCGAGTGACAGATTGTAATTTGGGAACTTTTGATATAACAGAGGAAATAGTTATGGACTATCAGGAAGTCTTTAAGTGTGCATACACTTATGGCAATTTATCAATAGCTTAAAAATTTTTTTTCTTGCTGTGCATATTTATTTACGTAGAGAATATCCAGACTTGAATGGACCAAAATATAAGCTGAGTGTCAAAACTCTTGCCAGTATAATAAAGACAGATAATAACAAATGTTGGCAAGGATGTGAAGATACCTGGAGTTTCCTACATGGATCCTTGGGAATGCAAAATATTGTAGCCATATTGGAAAGTAATTTGGCAGTTTCTTAAATGTAAATAGAAGTTTACCACGACCCAGTAATTCTACTTCTGGGTATTTACCAAAAAAATAAATAAAAACATATATCCACACAGACTTATATGTAAATGTTCATAACAGCATTATTCAAAATGGCCTCAAAATGTAAACAATCCAAATGTCTATCAATTAGTGAATGGATAAACAAAATGTGGAGTATCCCACACAATGGAAAATTATTTGGCAATATAAAGGAACAAAGTACTGATACATGCTTCAACATGGATGAACCTTAAAAATATTTTATTAAATGAAAGAAGTCCTATGCAAAAGACATGTTAAGAATTCTAAATATTGTATCATTCTATTCGTATGAAATGTCAAGAAAAGGTCAATGCATAATAATGGAAAGTAGATTATTTGTTGCCTGATGCCATGCATAATTATTACTACTATTTCTATAAACTTTTAGATACTCCTCTGTTGGAGTTTACGAGCCAACAGGATTCAATTAGTAGATGTCTAACTTAATGAGCTTTTTTGGGGTTCCACGTTTCTGAAAGCTTAGTGGGTCAACTCTTAATTATCAATTTACTTTGCACACCTAGGGCTTGATGAGATTTGCCAAGTAAAAGAAGAAGAGAACACCATGCTAATATAAAATACCCCAGATAAATGTCATTGTGATCTGATCAGATATGGGGTTTTTCCCGATAGACAGATTGCTTGAAGGTTGTGTGGTGTTTTATTCACAGCTGGTGGATGCTCAACCTATCAGGAATGGTAACAGGCAGGTTTTTCTAGGAGCTGTTAGGCAATGCCTACGTCAGCAGCTCCCAGCATTGGCTATAGAGGTACTCAGATTTTTTCCTTTAGAATTAATTCACTAAAAAATTAGGCTAATTAGGATAAGAATGCTTAAACAATGCAGGACCAATATCCCATATATCCAGGAATTTGGGGAAAAGTAGTCCATTTTTCTCTTGACTTCTTTATTTCCGTATGAACTTGACCTATGGTTTCAACAGCATCTTCATGGTTATTGTATTTTACATGTCACACCTTATAAAATAGCTGGGAGGTGACATAGTGTGACCTAAGGGGTTAAGTTTGTTTTACTAACATACCTTCAGCATCACAATGTCTTGTGGGTGTTTGGTGTTTACTGTCTTCACCATGGGACCTCTGGATGAATAGTCTAAGTGTCTTCACTTCAGCAGGTGGGAGGCACTAACAGAATCAGAAAACCTTGTTTGTGGTCAAGGTTCCTCATAGAAACGGTATGTCCTGAGACATTTTTCCTTGCCATTGTACTATGAACTCTGCCTTTTGTTCTCCACCCAATCTAAGTACTCCTTGAGGTAATCAATGGGGTTTCCATCAAGTGGAGAAAGGTTTTGCAATATGATCCAAATTCGTGGAGAAGCTCCCAAAGGTCACAATTCAGCCTTACCTTAAGGATGACAGTTATTTCATCTGCCCTTTCTTCTTACACATGAAGATATTGAAGCCCAAAGATTACTCAATTGTCAGTTACAAATGATCAGTTACCCAGTTCACCAGAACAATAGAAATGTCTGGTAGAAACAGAGCTATAATTAAAATTTTCTAACCTAACCCAGTCTTCTTTTTCCTGTAAACACTACTTCCTAGTCTTCAATGTTATTGCAGGGATTATTTTGTTTAATTTCAGAGCTTTGGGTACTCTTGTTTTTCAGCATAAACTTCCAAATGATATGCTTTTTTTAAAAACCAAGAAATTACTTCCGTGGCCTCAGTACTACTGAGGGGCTGTATGTTTGTTTCAGTAACAGAAAATTGGGAGTCACAGTTTTGTTTGTAAATGCTAACGAGAGTGTTTAATGTATAAATAACTGAACTTCTACATGAGATCTTTAACTTGTGCTATAAAAAGTCAACCATTTTCCAGAAAATCAAGTATTCTCTGTGTTTCCAGGCTCACAGTAGTCATATTGTAAATCACCAAACACAGGTTTTTAGAGTTCTTTCAATGAATGTTTTCACAAGATGGAATCCTGTATTAGCTAATGGCATTTCACGTTTTGACTGAAATGCACAATTCGAAAGTTCTAATTAGAACTTCAGAAATCCTACAGTTAGACTCAAGGTTGTCAAGGACATCATGTGCTTCTAAGTCAACAAGTACTAAATACAAAATAGACAGGTTCTAACTTTTCTTAGAATGATTAGTTATAACATTGTTCAGGTAGAAGTTTTCCCTAAATTTTAACCATATTCTGTCTACTATGATGTGAGCCCATTCACATAAGATTTGCCCTCATTGAAAGCTGCATGAGTGCTTAGTTATAACAAATGCTTAATTTATTCTTATTTGCAAAAAAGCAATTGAAGAAGCAAATAGTTCCTCAGCTGGGAATGGATCTTTAGGGGAGCAAACTTGGAGGAAAGGAAAATTGATAAAGAACTAAGTTGAGAGGAACTCAGGAAGATCCTGTTGATCTGACAGGTGGTGCCAAGAGCAAGAAATGATGGAGTCAAGATAATCTTCATCATATACTCTAGTTTCTGTAAGATTGTGTTGGGAAACATGGTTCACTCAACAGTTTTTGTGAAATAATTAGATCTGAAACTGTGCTAGATTGCTTGTGAGTTACAAAAATAGATGAGACCAAGGGCCTATCCTAAAGGAACTCACAACTCCTTGAGTAATGGATAGGTGCCCATTAGGAGCTGAATGATGTTCCCTGCAAATTCATATGTTGAAGTCCTAACCTCCAGTACCTCAGAATGTGACCGTATTTGGAGATAGGACCTCAAATAGGTAATTAAGTTAAAATGAGGTCCTTTGAGGGGCCCTACTCCAATATGACTGGTGTCCTTATGAGAAGTAGAAATTTGAACCCAGGCACACACAGAGGGAAGGCAGTGTGAAGGCAGAGGGAGAAGACGGCCATTTTCAAGCAAAAAAGACAGGCTTCAGAGGAAACCAGCCCTGCCAGCAGCTCGATCTGAGAATTCCAGCCTTCATAATTGTGAGGAAATATATGGATGTTGTTTAAGCCCAGTGGCATTTGTTATGGCAGCCTCAGCAGACTAACATGCCTCCAAATAACTACAGTGCAATGTAAATATAAGGGCCATACTAGAGGCACTGAGTTAAGAGGAGGGGAAGATGACGTCCTTGTTTGAAAATCCAGAAGGGCTGCATAGAAGAAAAGGTTTGAACTTGAAAGATAAATAGGATTTGAAATGAGAACATTTGGGGAGTAGGCATTCTAAGCAAAAGAAACAAGATTTTAAATGTTTACGTAATTCCATAGGATATTTGGAACAAACCAGAGTAGCTGGGATGTGTGCTTAAAAAAGAAGGAAACCAAAGAGTGGGAAGAGGAAGATGGTACTGAAAAGGTCATTTAGACTACATTGCAGATGGCCTTGGATTCTAAGCCAAGGAACTGGGAGTTCATATAGTTAGTGTGCACAGGATGTCCTTGGGTTTATTTTTAATTTATTAGTTAACAAATATTTGTTAAGTGTCTGCTTTGTGCCAGGTACTGGCCTTAATAAGCTTGGAGTACTTTAATAAAGCAGTCAGACGTCTCTGCTCTTGTGAAACAGAGACAAGCAATAGATCATCTACATAATAAGTGACGTGTTTATGATACAAGTTAACGTATTATTTCAATCATAATTATATTAAGCACAATATATTATACAGTGTGTTGAAAGAAATCAGTTCTATGGAAAAATATGTAGCAGTGCATGGAGTATCAGGGATGCCAGGAGTGGAGGGATGGGTTGTAATTTAAGTAGAATAGTTAGAGCAGAAGATAAGGTTGAGATTGAGAAGACAGCATTTCAGCAAATCTTGAAGAAGGCGAGGAAACTTACCATGACGCTACATGACAGAATAATATTCCAGACAGAAGAACCAGTTAGTGAGAAGATAAAAGCAATCTGTTGTATAATGGGACTAGGCATATATTCAGGGGATTATACAATAGCTGTTCATTGACAAAATCGATGAACGCTGATACTTTTGTCAGAATAATAACAACGAGTTTTACATGAATGCTAAGCTGCATTAATTGTGACTTCTGAATGTTTTAAAATTGATGATCTCAACATTTTGCCCTTAAAACAACCCTGTGAGGTTGGGAGGAGCAGGTAGAATTATTTCTATTTTATGGATGGTAAAATGGAGTCCCAAGACTTTATGGGACTTGCTCAAGGTCAAAACAAGGTCTTGGAGTCTCTGTACCCAGGGTAGAACAACGCCTCTCTGTTGGTCTTTAGGGCCTCTCCAGAAGGGGACATAATGAAGTTCTCAGACAAAGAGTGGGAGGACTCCTATAAAAACAGTGATGTGACGTCAGGACCTCAGGAAGTGCCACCTCCACCCCATCCCATGTCCCTTGTGTGAGTTACCTGAAACTACTGACTCTCTCCTTAGGAACCTCAAGTCCTCTGCTGGCCTCCCAAATGAGAACAGTTGTTCCTCACACATAACATCCTTGTTTCTTAATGTTGATGAATAGTAGAAGGAAAGATTATGATTCTCTGATCCTTGAACATTGGTGTTTGCCTGGCCTTGGAGCCAAAAAATTATTTAGATGTCCAAAATGGTTAGTCCTGTCCTTATCTGAGTAAGGAATTTGCTTTTATCTAGTGATCCTCCTGCAGTATACCTAAAGAGAAGATAAGGAATCTATGGGAATATGTAATGACAAATGAAAACCACCTGAATACACAGAGCAATGCACAGACACACATTCCCCTGAGGTAAATGCTATGACAGGTAAGCTGCTCTGGGCCTCACACTGGGGGAAGGTCCACATCCATCTAACCACCCTGAGTAGCAGAGTTCTCCTAAAACTGTCAGGCAGCATGCCATCTGAAATGGCCTTTTGGAGATAGAGCAGCATGAGTTTTTGTTTTTGTTTTTAACTGAAATATGTAAAAGTTGAATTAGTGCACATGGGTTTAAAAAGAAATCATTGGCTAGGGAAGGTGGTTCATGTCTGTAATCTCAACACTTTGGGAAGCTGAGGTAGGAGGATCACCTGAGCCCAGGAGTTCATGACCAGCATGGGCAACATAGTGAGACCTCATCTCTACAAAACAATAATAATGAATTAGCCAGATATGGTGGTGTGTGCTTGTGGTCCTAGCTACTTGGAAGGCTGAGGTAGGAGGATCACTTGAGCTCAGGAGGTCGAGGCTGCAGCGAGCTGTGATTGTGCTACTGCACCCAGCCTGGGTTACAGAATGAGACCCTGTCACAAAATGAATGAATGAATGAATGTATTTCCTTGTGGTTTATCCTTAAAGCTGTATCTATTGACCTTTTATCATAATTATTGTTTATAAGCTATAAGAACTCTTTGGTTAAAAGAAATAAATCCATTTCACTGTATTCTGTAGTGTGTTTTGGCAAGTTGGCTAGTGACAAAGACAAAATTAATTAATTAAAAAGCATTATTACTAACAACTTGATTAAAAAGAATCTTTTATCTTCTTCCCTTTTCCCCCATGCCCAGCCTGGTTACTGAGACCAAGTACATTGCCTGGTATCTATCATGTAATTTTCTTGTATGGGATGTATTAAAAGAGACACAAAACAAATGCCTCCAACATTTTTACATTTTCCTCACAAAGAAAGGCTCAAATCCTTTAGTTCTGCTTTAATCATCTGCCTTATGACAAGTCCGCAGATTCCCCAAATAACTGTCTCAAATTAGATTAAAATTTTAATTCTATGTTGGAAGATTGGGTCAAAATGCCTCTGGCGATTTCAGAGTTCCTTCTCGCTCTTTTCTGAAGACAGCTCCTATGACACGAATTCAAGGATCAGTGGCTGGATTAGAGAAAAAATGGAAAACGGTTGTTGCAAGGGTGTCAACTGCTTGCAATGCTGCTGGCAACCGGGTTCTGAGGTTGGTAACCAGTGCTTGTGAGGACTGATGTGCCTGCACTTCGGGGAAGTATTGCCAAAGGAGCCATCTCATCTGTGTTGGGATTGAGTTGCATCTAGAAGAACAGGCTCCTTGGCCAGCTTTCTTCTGTATGGAACACTTGATAGGCCAAAGCGTGAATGGCTTTGCAGGATCTGGGCCACACATTGTTTTTTGTTGTTGTTGTTCTTGTTGTTGTTGTTGTTGTTTGAGACAGAGTCTCATGTCTCACTCTGTTGCCCAGACTGGAGTGCAGTGGCGCAAGTCACTGCAACCTCTGCCTCCCAAGTTCAAGCAATTCTCCTGCCTCAGCCTCCTGAGTAGCTGGAATTATAGGCATGCAGCCACCATGCCTGGCTAATTTTTGTATTTTTAGTAGAGATGAGGTTTCACCATGTGGGCCAGGCTGGTCTTGAACTCTTGACCTCAGGTGATCTGCCCACTTCAGCCTCTCAAAGTGCTGGGCTTGTAAGTGTGAGCGACCGCGCCCAGCCCACACTTTGTATTAAAGCAACACGGTCATTGTTGAACTTCCACCAGCAGGCTGCTGACATTTTGTTGACAATTTACCCTCTTCCTTACCTACTCTTTCCCACTCAGCCTCCAAATTCTCAGGGTTGCCTGTCCACACCCACTCTCTTCCTAATCTGCTCTCAGGATGTCTGGGAGTGTGGCCCAAGGATAGGGAGTGATATCAGAGGGTGGAAAGAGGTTACAGACTGAACAGGGAGCCGTTTGTGGGCTAAAAGAAGTTAATGTGTGCTCACCAGATTCCCTAGGCTTTTTGAAAGCATCTGAATGTCTGTCCAACTGCAAGCTACGTCATGGAAACAGGACCGCCCTGAGGGGCTGTCCAGTATGAACGCCAGGGCTGCCAGATTCCGCAGACAAGAATAAAGGGCATCCAGTGAATTCTGAATTTCAGAGAAGCAACATTTTTTTCAGTATAAGTATGTCCTGTGTAATATTTAGGGCCTATTTTTTTCCTAGTGTATGTTCCTATGTAAATTCTTGGGACATACTTTTATTTTAAAAATTCACTGTTGATTTGGAATTCAGATTTGGGCATTCTGTATTTGATTTGGTGAGCCCCAATCCTACCCTGTACTCAAAAGGGAAAACACAACAAAATTAAACAAAAGCCTTGTTTGAGATCTATAACAACTGGCTATGAAGAGGTAAATATATATTATATTTGTAAATAATATTTATAGGAAATACATATAATGTACACATTATAATTATAAATTTATATAATATATATTTTATAATTACATAATCATATATTTTATAATTATATTTTTTATATTATTTATAATCATATTAATTTATATCATTTATATATTAATTCTATTATTTATATATTATATTAATTTATATTATTTATATATTAATTATATCAATTAATTTATATATATGAATCATATTAATTTATTTTATTTAATATATGATATAAAGAATATTTAATATATAATTAATATATAATTATATATTAATTTATACATTAATTATATATTTCTATTTAATATATTATATAATTATATTAATATATTATATAATTATATTTAATATACATTAAATCTAAATGTACGTTAATTATATTTCTATATATAATTAATTTCCAAAGTTACTCTGAATGTTTAGTGGTCCTTTAAAGTGTTCTCCACTGTCTCTCTTCAGAAATATGGAACTCCATGTGACTTTTCCAGCAGTGGGTCCCATTCACACTCACACTCCATTTCACAGAAGGTTTGCTCTTCTCAAGTTCCATCCCTTCCTCCTTGTGGCTAACGTAGAGCCTACGGTTAGCCAGCTTGAATATCGCTTCTTCGTTCCCTTGTGAACTCAGCCCGTTTTCTCATTCTGTCACCACCAGTGGCCACCCAAGAAAATGAAGGCAATTAGGCAGGATGGGGACTGTGGCAAATTGTTGAGTTCAAAGCCCTAAATGTCTTCAAATTCAGGTATATGTATATTATATGCAGCGTCCAGGCCAAACAAGTTTCAGACCCCCTGTGGCTCTAAGGCTGTCAATCTCCACCCAGCTTCTGCAGTCCACATCCTTTTGTGTTCCCATGCAATCTCATGTTTATTTTTATTGTAGTACTTGCCAGACTTGATCATATTTCATAACTGGTTAGTTTCTCTTCTTTTTTTTTTTTTTTTTGTGGAGTGCAGTGGCATGATCTTGGCTCATCGCAACCTCCGCCTCCTAGGTTCAAGTGATTCTCCTGCCTCAGCCTCCTGAGTAACTGGGATTACAGGTATGTGTCACCACTCCCAGCTAATTTTTGTATTTTTAGTAGAGACGGGATTTCACTATGTTGGCCAGGATGGTCTTGGTCCCCTGACCTCGTGATCTGCCCACCTTGGCCTCCCAAAGTGCTGGGATTAGGGGCGTGAGCCACTGCACCCGGCCTAGTTTCCTCCATGTTACTGTAAAGTTTTGAGGACAGGGACCCTGCCTGAGTCATCTTTGTATCCTAAGAGAGTAGGACATGCTTGCTTGGGATCTAACAGGGCCTCCACGGATGGGTGAGTAAGGAATTAGCTTATAGCTGACAATCCTCCAGCAGTACCTAAGGAGAAGAGAGGCAATCTATGAGAATGTGTAATGACGAATGAAAACCACCTGAACACACAGAGCGACGCACAGGCACACGTTTTCCTGGGGTAAATGCTGTGACAGCTGCGGAAGGTCCACACCCACTGATAGGGTTTGGCTGTGTCCCCACCTAAATCTCATCTTGAATTGTAGCTCCCATAATTCCCACGTGTCATGGGAGGGGCCTTATGGGAGGTGATTGAATCATGGGGGTGGGTCTTTCCCGTGCTGTTCTTGTGATAGTAAGTCTCACGAGATCTGATGGTTTTACTAAGGGGAATTCCCCTGCACACGCTCGCTCTTGCTTGGCACAATGCAAGGTGTGACTTTGCTCTTCCTTTGCCTTCTGCTATGATTGTGAGGCCTTCCCAACCATGTGGAACTGTGAGTCCTTTAAACATCTTTCCTTTATAAATTACCCAGTCTTGGATATGTCTTCATTAGCAGCATGAGAACTGACTAATACACCCACCTAACCACCCTCAGTAGCAGAGTTCTCCAAACCCTGGCAGGCAGTATGCCATCCAAAATGGCCTTTGGAGATAGAGCAGCAGGAATTATTTTTTAATTGAAATATGTAAAATTTGAATTAGTGCACGTAGACTTAAAAAATAAATTGCAGAGGATTTACTGTGTTTCCTTGTGGTTTATCTTTAAATCTGTATGTAATTACCCTTTTATCATAATTATTGCTTATAAGGACTCTTTGGTTAAAAGAAATAAAGCTCAAGACTGGACATGTAGTTTGAGGAATAAACTCTGGACTCCGTCCATTTCCATGATTGCTTCAACCCTGGAATAGGGGGAGGTATGAAGGAACCATATGGGGTCTCCATACTTAATAGACCCCAACTTTCACATATGCTTGTGTGTGCATGTACACATGAAAGCATCCTTACTCTGAACCAAGAGAAGAATAAGAAATGCTCCAGCTATAATATTTCTTTTTCTTGGGGATAAAGGGCTGTGTGAAAATGAGCACAAACACTCACGTTCTTCTCCTCTCTTCCTACAAAAGCGTCCGTAGGAATGCGTTCATCTGCGTCTCCTTGGGCCCTGGCTGTCCATCATCCTATTTTGTTTAACATTAATCTTGTTTTCTTTTTCTGCACCTTTCTTTCTTTAAGAGAGAAGGTTTTACTCTGTCGCCCAAGCTGAAATTCAGTGGTGTGATCATGGCTCACTGCAACCTTGAACTCCCGAGCTCTAACAGCACACCACCACAACCAGCTAATTTTTAAATTTCCTATACAGCTGGGATCTTGCTATGTTGCCCAGGCTGGTCTTGAACTCCTGGTCTTAGGCAATCCTTCCGCCTCAGCCTCCCAAAAAGCTGGGATTACAGGAATGAGCCACTGCTCCTGGCCTTTTTCTGCAACTTCAGTAAGCAGTCAGAATCATATCCAGAAAAGTGTAAATTTGTTTAAATAGTTCTCATTTAAATTCATGAAAACATTTCACATTCAATTATGCAATACCTTGCTTGTTTCTATTTCCACTCTCCACAGTGGGAACTTTGGCCACCTTTTGGTGCTAATCAAGACTAAGGCACAGGTTCAATTCTTGTTTTGGCCATTTGGATTGCATGGGGAAATTTTCTGGGGTGGGGGCCACAGGGCAAAATCTGAATATTGGTCAATCTTCTTGGAAATGCATCAGAAGGAGAGTGTGCATGACTCAGTGCTTTGGCTCTGCTGGGAAGTAGCTGAAAAGTAAAGCTGCTTTCATGGTGTTGGTGGTGGGGACCAGGCACACAGGCAAGAATGGAACACATTTTTGACCCAACTGGCTTGATATCATGTGCTCATTCCAAGGCAGGGTCTAAAATGTGCCCTCCGCAGTCTCACACCAGAGACTGGCCCTAAGAATATCTGGCCCCCAAACCCTTTTGTTGTGTCTTGCCTATGATTGACACCGTATGCTTCAATTTAATGACTTGATGCTTTAAATCTTCCCTTGTTCCTTAGCCTAGGGTGGAGTACACCATTCATTCATTCACGCAATAATTTATCCCAACAACTAATGATTTAGCATCTCCCACATCTAGACCCAGAAGAAGGTGCCTTAACAAGTGAGACAGACACAGTTCATGTTGTCAGAAACGTGACATTGCAGCAGCAAGAGACAAAGAATAATTGTATGAGCCCATGCAAATTTATTCACCCGATGGAGATAGGTGAAAAAAAGAAACACAAGTCAGAGGAAGGGGATATAGAAGGAGGACAGGGTATTGTTTGGGGAAAAATACAGTGCCTGGGTCAAGTACGTGGGTTCTGAAGCTAGTCTGCCTAGGTTTGAATCTTGTCTCAATATCCACTAATGTGTGACCTTAGAAGAATTAACTTGCTTGTGTCTCTGTTACTACATCCATAAAATGGGGCCAATAATGATACCATTTTATTGGTTTCTTGTGAGATTTAGATGAGTAAATATACGTCAAAAAGTGAGAATCAGGTCTGGCTCTCTTTGCCCTCTGCCTATTCTGCTCAACGTGGCTGCGGACCCACAGGCCCATTTCCTATGTAATCCCAATTTATCCAGAAATAATTGGTTCTTTCTTGAAATAAAATTCATTTTAGATGCCTAGGGAGGAGAAAATTATTTCTAAGATTTCCTTCCATGCCAACAGTAGGGGAAGACAGGATTTAGCTTTGAAGATTCCTTTTGCAGATGATTTAGAAAGTAAGAAGGGAGATTTAAAACGTTGTTTAACAATAAAAAAAAAAAAAAAGAAAACCATGACGCTACAAAGCTTAATTGTGTAAAATTGTTGATATTTACTGTTGGCCTAAAAATTCATCAATTTCACATGGTTAAAGTCGTTACACAAGCAGACATTAGGCTGGATTTCTTACTTTTCAAACGACTGAACATCTCATAGCATCAACCTTATTTACTCACTTTTGATAAATAAATACTGACCTTTCCCCATGCTCTGTGCCATGACTCACAAGTGAAGTTAGGTTCAGTGGTTTTTTGGGAAAACATCTTTTAAAAATTCGCTAAGTCTGCATGATGCATTTTTCTTAATACAAATATTTTCCATCTTTAACTTGTACTTGACTTTCATCGGGGAGCCATTAATTTATTTTCAAGTACAGATAAAATGGCCAGAAATAAAATATTACTAGTATCATTGCATATGGGAAGAAATGTTAATATACTTTTTTTCTACTTTATAGATTAGGAATGGGGGGGGGTTGTTACATCTTTAACTTCCACTGCAAACCTTGTTATCCTAATATTTAATTCTACCTTTATTTCTTATAGTCTTTTTAAATCCTTTGTCATAAAGAAAAATTGCTTATACTAGTCTGGAGCCAATTTTTTAAGTCAGGTGATCAAGAAGATGGGATGCATGGTTTCTAGATATGTTTACACACAGCTAGATACACTAAACTAATAGATCGTTGCTTAAGGACATTTCAGGTTTTGTGTTTACACGTGTGTGAGAGATACTTCAGTGAAAGGCTGAAAACTTCCATCCCAAATCAGCTGTCTGTGGCTCTTGATCTCTGGTTCCAGGCCTTTCAGGATCTCTTTGTGTTTGTCACTGTTTCTCTGGCTTCTCCTACTCCTCAAAATTCATGATCAGAAAACCTGCAAAAGGTTAGAGACTCATGGATGGGCGGTTGGTGTGTGAGCATCTCTGAGTCAGAGTGGCAGGAAGTGTGACCAAACAATTCATTACCCATGTGCTTGGCATCTCGGGGGTCACCTGGGTTACCTGACAGCCCCTAATTAGTGGGTGCGAAACATCTTTGCTTCCCCAGGCTACTGAGCTAAAGTGAAGACTTGATTCTTGCTAGAGATTGATAGAGAAAAATGCACCCCTGGGCACAGCCTGACTTGGGGACAGCAGAAAGCTACTCTGGAACGTCCTTCTGAAGGTCATTCAAATATTTCTATATCTGGAAACAGTCAGTGTTTTTATGGAAACAGAGCCAGAGCTGTGATTAAAATAGCCACGGAGCTACCTTCTGTTTCAACCAAGTCAACAATCTTAAACCAAACAATTTTTTAAAAATAATTTTATTTTAAATTAAGATACAAATCTAGTTTCTTTAGAAATGAATTTTTCTCCCGTTGGACATTTTAGATCTTTATTAAAAAGAAAGTATAGACATTCTCAAGAAAGCTTATCCTTATATTTTGAACAAATAATTGATTATTTAAAAACTCTTTCAGCAAGCATTTATTGAGATCTTACTGTGGGCAGAGTCTCTACCAGGTCAGGCTTAGGACAAGTTCCTCCCCGCAGTAGATGGTATGGTGAGTGGGTTTTCTTTTTGGTGTTTGTTGGGTTTAAATCTGTACAGCTGTATCTCATGTTCAACAATAATGTGCTCCTGAAAAATTGTATGTAAATTGCATTTTAAAAAATGGAGTCCATTTAGAGTAATAGTACTCAATTTGCATTTATGTGACTTTTCAGTTATTGAGTTAATGAACTATATACTGAATGGTTAAAATTCCTTTGGAGTTTCTCAACTTTGGTACTACCAATATTTTGGGTTGACAAATTTTTTTTATCATAGGGGTTGTCTTGTGTACTGTAAGATGGCTAGTGGCCTCCCTGGCCTCTACCAAAAATGTCTCCAGATATTGCTGAATGTCTCCTGGAGGGCAAAATCACCCCCAGATAAGAACCACGACTATAGGATAAAGTGTATAAATTTTAAAAGTGAGATTAGGTAAGAGAAATACTCTTTTAGTGTCTTAATGAGTAAAATAACTCTCAATTGCCAAAATTTTCTTTCACTGTAATTAAATAAGTATGTATTCATATTTCCTCAGTAATGAAGTTCAATAATAGCAAAATCAGTTTGTATTATGATTAGACAGCATCACCCTTCAATTTCAAAAAACATTCAGTAGTTATTTGAACAAATTACAGCCATCAGTCTAGAATAATTGATCGTCTAATAAAAACAAAAACTCCCCTCTATGTGTCATCAATTTTATCACTCAAATAGTCACAGCCCAACTGTAAGAAATAATGAGATTTTTAGTTCCCTACCACGCAACTTTCTGAATGGCTTGGAAAGTGGACTTACACTGGAATGAGAGTTGATAGCAAGGGTCCTGTGCATAGTCTTATTCTTTCTCTTGTCTTCCTGCATTTGACCTTTCATAACCAGAACTTCCTGATCCCTAACTCCTAAGAAAATAACATTTCTTCTTGAGATTAAATGGCGATTCATTTGATGAATCAGAAAACTTATCAAAATATACTGTTATGACTATGAAGAACCTAGAAACTACCTAGTCATTTGGGTAGTTTACCAAAACCCAGTAATTGCTTGCATTTCAAATTGCATTTAATTATTGGAGAACTACCACAAATTTTTCTCCTAAACGAATACTCCATTATTATGAGACACCTGGTAATGCAAGTTTTAATATGTTTACTATAGGCAATGAAGAAAGTGAACGCTATAATACCCAGCATGATGGAGCTAATGGCAGAAGACCAGTTAATAAAACTAACACATTCCAATTGTTTGATATAAGAGGTTGTTGGGAGTGTGACTTTTTTTTTTTTTTTTTTGAAAAAAGCCATTTAATTACATACCCTGATGTCTTCACTCAGCCATTCCCTAAAATATATTTCCCCAATTTCAGCATATACCCCTTCTCTACTCTCAATTAGCTATTGCATTGAGCCTTTGCTTCCAAGCCCCATAAGTAATAGTAACTTAATTTTCCAAGCCATAAATCAGGTAAACTTATGGTCCGTAGCACGTGTTCCATTTGTTTTTAATCAGGGGCAGCCTGGTACTCAGAGGTCGGAAGCTTTAATTCAATGGGGTCCTGTGCCTTTTTGGAGGGAGAAATCTTTTGGCTTCTTAGAATTCCCTTTGTGACTGTTTTAAGTATCCTTTTGGCAAAAGTTTGAATATATAAAGTATCTCATACAGAATCCTTTAATTCACTCACCTATACACACTCCCTTTTACTCCAGCGCTAAGATTAAAAGGAACATTTAACAACATTTTTATACTCATGTATTCTTCTGATTTTATCTATTGAACTTAAGAAAAATAATACATTTAGCTGCTGGCAAAAGAGACACAAGAGAAGAGAGTTAAGAGATGTTTGATTTCTAGAACTCATTTCAAGGAAATAGTTCTAACAAACAGCAACGTCACTGAGATGGTTTAGGTTCCATATTGTCTTGAGAAAAAGAAATAACCACATAAAAACGCTTAGAGTTTCTAAAAACTCAGAGCCCCTAGCACACCATTTTATGACTGAAAATCATCTTGGAGGTACTTCCTATAACCCCCTCATTTCACCCACAAAGACAGTGATACCTAGAGCAGTTATAAATCCAGATAGTGGTTACAGCCTATTAGTGCCAAGCTAAAATCAGAGCTCCATTCTGCTGTTATTCTATGCCCTTTTATATTGTCCTTTTAATAAAATAATAGCTAGTAAGCATGTATTTAGTCATTTATACATCCATCTAATATAAAACATCCAAATATTTCAAAGTTTCTTATTTACCAACCTTTACCATTTCATCTAGACATATTGTAGTAAAATTTTAGAAAGAATCAAGAGAAAAATATCCAAAGCTATCAGGTAAGAAAAAAAATAAAGATTACCTATAATAGAAGAGAAATCATATTGACATATGAGTTCTCATCAATATTGGACAGAAGAATAGAGTAAGCACTTTAAATGCTGGAAGAAATTTAAATTTTAAAATGCTACAGGAAAATTTATTTTAGCCCGTAGTTCTCTACCTAGTGCTATTATTCAAGCATGAGTTTGAAAGGAAGGTAGCTTTCTACATATGAGTAATAAGACAAACTCCTGCAAACACTCTGAAGGTATTATAAGAAGATATGTACCAACAACAAGAGGAATCCAAGAGAAACTAATGAGATAGAAGAACTAAAGGTTAGCAATGATACTAGGAAAACGTGATGTTAAGTTTAATAAGCATTCGTTGAAAAAAATCTGGAAGTACATTTTCAGAAGATATCAATGAGGAATTTACTGAAGAGTAAAATGGGAGTATGAAAGAGTAGAAAGATTGAAGTAGCTACATTTGTAAACCAATTTGTAGGGTAAATATGTGGACATTATTAACATTTTAAACGGACATTTCCTATGAACTAGCAACTCTTTTTCTCAGATGTTAGTTACCCTTAAGAAAAACATGCCTATGGCCAGGCGTGCTGGCTCATGCCTGTCATCCCAGCACTTTGGGAGGCCAAGGCGGGCGCATCACGAAATCAAGAGATCGAGACCAGCCTGGCCAATGTGGTGAGACCTTGCCTCTACTGAAAAAAAAAACAAAAAACAAAAATTAGCTGGGCGTGGTGGCACATGCCTGTAGTCCTAGCTACTCAGGAGGCTGAGGCAGGAGAATTGCTTGAACACAGGAGGCGGAGTTTGCAGTGAGCCAAGATTGCACCACCGCACTCCAGCCTGGCGACAGAGCGAGACTCTATCTAAAAAGAAAAGAAAAGAAAAGAAAAGAAAAGAAAAGAAAAGAAAAGAAAAAAAAGAAAAAAGGAAAGGAAAGGAAAGGAAAGGAAAAAAGAAAGAAAGAAGGAAGGAAGGAAGAAAGAAAGAAAGAAAAGAAAGAAAGAAAGAAAAGAAAAGAAAAGAAAAACATGCATATTTGCACAAGGATGTAGAAAGCCCAAGGATTTCATAGCAGCAATTGTTCCTAATAGGAAAAAAAAAAATTAAGCTATCTTTCAGCCAAGGAGGATAGCTAAAAAATGGGATATAGCTTATCATTGAATGCCTAGTAGTAATTAGAAAATCAAAAAGAAAAACCAAAACAGCACAGAAAGACCTGACTCTGAAAGACTTTTGGGGTACATTTTTTTAACTGAAACATTCAAGTTGCATGCATGTGCCCACAGAATATATAAAGCACTCAATCTGATGTGTATCTGTACATTAGTTTTTACACTAACTGTATTATTTTACATATGTATGTAAATACACAGAATTGCATGTGGATTAACCACTCTTTAACATTTTCCAGACCAAGTGTATTTTTCTTTAGGGCCACTGAATGAGGCATTTATTTATGGATTCGTTCATTTTCCTCTGATTTGTATCATATATTTATTTAACATCTTTTATATGCCATGTCTTACACTGGGACCTAAAAATGCAGTTTATGCTCACCTTGAGCTTACTTTATATTACAGGAACCAAACTATTAGCTAAAATTACAAGAGTTCACAAAGGGATACATATAGGCAAACATCAAGGAAAAGAGGAGAGGAAGAACTATCTCTATTTGAAGGATTATGGAATACTTTACAGAGCAGATGGCCAAACAGGTTGACCTTTGAAGCAGTAACACTTTGTCAATACCAGAAATGGAAGAAGAACATTCCGGAAGGAGTCATATAGACCGTGTAATGGAATAGTGACATGGATGTTCATAGCCTGGGTGGGAACATGTAAATATTCTAATGTCTGTGAAAAGCATGTGTTTAAAATTTTTATATTTCATGCTACAGAGCAGGGCTCCCCAACCTTTTTGGCACCAGGGACTGGTTTCATGGAGGATAATTTTCCCACCATTAGGCATTAGATCTCATAAGGAGCACACAACTTAGATCCTTCCCATGCATGGGCCACAATAGGGTTCGTGCTCCTATGAGAATCTAATGCCGCTGGCCTCTGATCTAACAGGAGGAGGAGCTTAGATGGTAATGCTCACTTGCCTGCTGTCATCTCCTGCTCTGTGGCCCTGGGGGGTTGGGGACCCCTGGTACAGAGAATAGGGAACCACTAAAGACAGAAGATATGAATATAATTAGATGTTTGTTTGCAGAATGGTAACTTGATAACAGGGAAGACAGGGATATTACAGGAAACTAGAACATGGCAAAGATTTCTTAAGAATCCAGGTGAAAGTGTCATGAAATTGGAGAAGAAATTGACGCAATTCACACTTCACAAGGATGAACTTGAAAAAAAAAAAATGTTCCCCTGTAATTTGGGGACAGTTTTCAAGTGATTTCTCAATTTTGTTTTTTGTGTCTACTCTATCATTTTCCCTTTTGTCCGAGTTTTTTTGGAGGCTGTGGTATCCAATAGATTAAAGAAATTTTACTGTGAGAATAATGAGTGGCCCAAAAGCCTGAGGGATACAGTTGTAGATTTTGGTGGGAGGGAAGGATCACGCATACTGGGAGCAAATGCCAGCTTGAGTAAGATGCTTTCCAGGTTTCCAGAGCCCAGCGGTCTCTAACCCCAGTTGTAACAGCATCCAGGGAATAACCTCCCCGCCACGCACACAGATGCCTTAGACACAGGATGGGGACTCCTGTAACTGGTTATATTTGGCCTCCAAGGTCTCACTGCAAGTTGGCAGAGGCTGTGTCACACACACAGAAAGACGTGTCTGTGGCATGATCCTCTCCAAAGTCCTGGTCTCAATGCGGGTGGTGGTGGCTCAGAGTGGAGGGCTTACACGGGAGCTCTGGAGTCACCAGGAGGAAGCTTTGAAGGGGGCTGAGGTTTAGTTTGTGTTAACACCCTCAGTTTTGGCTACTGTGGTTACTTGACTAAACCTCAAAAGGGTGAATTAGAAGGCTGGAAATAGTATAAGAGGAGACCTCCTGGAGACAAAGCTTCCCATTCCTCGCCTGTACACACAGACCCTGATCTGGATGTTTTGAATTTCTTTTGTGCAGTCCCAACTTCTGGTCTATGTTGTGCCTGAACGACAGGGAAAACATAAAAATAAAGCTATTCTTTATTATAGAGAATCAGCTGAATGCCTTATGACCTTTTAACACAGGCCAAACAATTTATTTAAAAAGGTCAGTTATTGGTGCTGTGTGTGTTTTGTTTCTGCATCCCAGGAAGCTCGCTCCCCTCTGTTGTCTTCCTTTGCAGGGGAAGAGGGGGAGCCCCATATGTGTGTCCATGTGACGCTTCTGCAAGGATATGTTCCCTTTGCATGTGGCTTTATGTCAACACATTGGCCCCACACTGGGGATGATGCCAGGATCCAGATGGGTGGCAGGGAGAAACAGCTGACAGGGCAGTCATCCCACCCACTTAAAACTCACTTTTGCTGCCGGGCGCGGTGGCTGACGCCTATAATCCCAGCACTTTGGGAGGCCGAGGCGGGTGGATCACGAGGTCAGGAGATAAAGACCATCCTGGCCGACATGGTGAAACCCCATCTCTACTCAAATACAAAAAATTAGCCAGGCTTGGTGGTGCACGCCTGTAGTCCCAGCTACTCAGGCTGCTGAGGCGGGGGAATCACTTGAACCCGGGAGGTGGAGGTTGCAGTGAGCTGAGATTGCACCATTGCACTCCAGGCTGGTAATAGAGCAAGACTCTGTCTCAAACAAACACACAAAAAACTCACTTTCCGATGGCTCCTTGATCCTCTGCTGTCAAACGCACTAACACACTTATTTCCTTTCTTCCTTCCTTTCTCCTCCTACTTCCATTTTTGCCTCCATTTTTTGCATTTCCTGTTGCTTGCCTTTTTTTTTTTATTTTTTACTTTCCTCTCTCCTGCCTTTCCCCGTCCCCTTAGTGTAGACACTGAAAGAGTACGGATGACCTGAGTAGTGCATCGATTTCCGTTGCTTACCTGTGTGTGGGTTTTAAAAAGAATGTGAGTTAAAGCCTGTGTGTGTGTGCGCGCGCGCACGCGTGTGTACAAGAAAAAGAGATCATAAGAGTGTGAGTGCTTCTGAGAGATGTTAAGTGGCAAACAAAATATACTGTTAGAAACAGCCTGGGCGCAGTGGCTCACGCCTATAATCCTAGCAATTTGGGAGGCCTCGGTGGGCAGATCACAAGGTCAGGAGATCGAGACCATTCTTGCTAACACGGTGAAACCCGTCTCTACTAAAAATACAAAAAATTAGCTGGGCGTAGTGGCATGCAACTGTAGTCACAGCTACTCAGGAGGCTGAGGAAGGAGAATTGCTTGAACCCAGGAGGCGGGGGTTGCAGTGAGCCGAGTTTGGCGCCACTGCACTCCAGCCTGGGTGACAGAGTGAGACTCCATCTAAAAAAAAAAAAAAAAAAAAAGTAAACAAAAGGGAAATGGTCCTATTGGCAGTTCCACCTTCCAAGGGTGCTCATATTATTCATGTTGGGGAGATACATTTCCATATCATTCCGCTTTGCTTACAAAGACTGCTGGGGAAGTTTGGCCAGCCTAAGAATTTGACCATGGTAGAAAGTAACACCACCTTTGTTTTCTAGAGCAACCTTAGTGAGTGTTGGGACAGCTAAAGTGGGCCAGGTGCCTTTGAAGTATGGGATGGAGGGCTGCAGTGTTTTGCAGAAGAAATGAATGGCCAGCCATGAAGAGGAGGAAGCTGCAGCCTGGCCATGAGAAAAAGAAGGAAGTCAAAATCAGAGGCACAAGGCAAAGAGACAGCCAGTGAGAAACTTCCGAATGTGGATTGGCCAATGGAGTTATTTTTGTTTTTTGTTTTTTTGATGGAGTCTTGCTCTGTTGTCCAGGCTGGAGTGCAGTGGCGTGATCCTGACTCACTGCAACCTCTGCTTCCCAGGTTCAAGTGATTCTCCTGCCTCAGCCTCCCGAGTAGCTGGAACTACAGGAGTGCACCACCATGCCCAGCTAATTTTTGTATTTTTAGTAGAGATAGGGTTTCACTATGTTGGCCAGGCTAGTCTTGAACTCTTGGCCTCAAGTGATCTGCCCATCTCAGCCTCCCAAAGTGCTGGGATTACAGGCATGAGCCACTGCACCCCACCACCCCGCCCCTGACAACCAGTGGAATTTTAATGAAGTGAAGTGATCAGTGGGTTACTCTGATACCCTGTGATGAAACTACTTTGTTTCACTGTTGCAAACTTGTTTAACTTCAAACTTCTGTATGCGCTGATCATACAGAACTGGCTCCAGGCAGTGGTAGTTGGAGAAAGTCAAGTCAAGAGGTATTGGTTCTAGGTTTATATTGGGCGGGGACAGGAGAACATCCATATGAGACATAAATGAAATGGAACATTATGCAAGATCAGGAACTTGGAGAAAGAAGTGACTATGAGAAGCTTAAGTTCCTTTAGAAAGCCCACATATTTTAGGAGAGAGGTCCCTTGCCTGTCTTTGAAGATAGGGTATCAAGGCAACTTATGTAGATATTCATGGAAAAGTTGGCTTTACACCTTTGTCACAGTTGACAAAGCTGAAGGACTTGGGAGATCTGAGAGTCTAAGGCATAAGTCAGTCGCTCTCTCTCTCTCTCTCTCTCTCTGTCTCACACACACACACACACACACACACACACACACACTCATAAACACATTCTTACTAAACAACTGACCTGATATTGATGGGGAGTCTTACTCATTGTTGCCAAATAAGTTGATTCCTGCTGCTACTCAACCAGAAATGCTGATATGTACAGAGTTGCAGAGTTACGAGATGACTCCACTGGACACTAAGGACTGGTAGTAGAGGCTGTCCTCTAGGACTTCAGATTTAGGGTTATATTTGACTGCATTGGTTGTTTTCTCTGTTCCTGGCATCTTAGTAAGATGTGTCTCTTTCCATCGAATTTTCAGGGCAATTCCTGCTACATGTCTTAATGTATGTTACAGATCCCTAAAAGCAAACTTGATTAAATCTAACTATTTGGGGGGCTTGAAAACTAGAGGAAAGAGGTTAAATTGTTTTTCTAGATTTCATTATATAGTTTTTTTTTTTTACCATAATAGTAACAAAATGAATGAGAATTTAGTAAAGAGAAGCCACTATCAGATCCCTCTGTCCACTTCCTACTTCCTAACCTTTTGCATGCCTGAATCTTATAGATGGATGAAGTTTTGTGTTTGCTGTACTGACCTGAAGTGAGGAACAACCACATACATCTTTGTCTTCACTCTGTCCAGCTTTCAACTGCATTGTTCCCTCACCTCTTCCTGCAAAGTGCCATTATTTCTATACCTTAAGAATGAAAGAATGAAGAGAAAATGACAAGATGTTCTTGTTTATCAGGAGATGGGGGTGAGCTGAGGTTTCCACAAGGTCCTGAATGGATGAGAAGGATCCAAAACATATGGAAAATATGGAGAATAGTGTATAAGTAATAAAAATAAAAATAAAATAAATAAAATAAATTGGGAATGCCAGTTTCTGGTAATGATTTGTTTTCACAGTAACTGAGAGCTCCCATAAACCTGCAATTAATCACACATTTATGGTGAGGGTAAGCTGGGAGAATTAGGGGGCTCGTTGGGACTTGGGTTATTAGTGCAGCTGCTTTTCATTGATGAGATCTGAGTTCAAATCTCAACCAATGTTACAAATGAAAATGTCATTTTGAAAGTTAATTAGCTCCATGCAATAAATACTGGTTGCTTGATTGATGTACCTAAAAATTCGTTACCCAGAAGAAAAAATTATATATATATATGTGTGTGTGTGTGTGTGTGTGTGTGTATGTATGTATGTATATATATATATATATATATAGCCTGTTAAGAGAGTCAAGTCAGACATTATTTAAACAATTTGCTTTTCATAATAGTTCAACCACCTGCAAGTAAATAGAATTTATTAAAAGAAGGTGGAGCTTCTAGTAGTCAGAGCATGTGAAAGAATGTCTGAACATAGTAAGAACTGTAGAATTTTAGAACTAGAAATAAAATCTTTAAAAGCCATCTAATCTAATCCTTGGGTTTTTTTTTTTTTTCTTTTAATAGGAGAAGGAATAAAAACGGGAGGTTAAGTGACTTGCTTAAGTCACACAGTTCACTACTGGGGAAGCAAGGCTGGACTCCAGGTGTCCTGGCAACGTTACATTCTTTCTGAGTTAGTCTTATGGGCTCTGAATGTCATCCTCCCTTCCCTGCTCTGGGAGCTTAGCCTCTCTCCATGGCTCATCCACATGGCCTTTTCTTCAGTGTGTTCTATGCCTCAGAATGTTCTGTCTTCTCATTACCAAAAAAAAAAAAAAAAAAAAAAAATGCAAAACTTACTTCTCTGCACTTTTTTTTAAAAAGAAGCTTCCATCGGAGTTGTCATCTCTGCTCTCCCAGGTAGAAACACATTAGCAACACACACAACTGTGTTGCCTTTTATATCAGACATGCTAAAATGGAATTCAGAACTCAGTGGGAGAATTAGGAGCCTCCTGCATGAATCTAATAAAATTAGAGAAGTAGGAGAGCAGATGGCGATTCCACCTGAACCAATACTCTGTAAGGGCTTTTTTCCAAACCAGTGAAAAAGTCAGCCATGGAGAAGTCCTTGGTCACTTTACTTACCTGTTTACAATTTAAACTGCTCTTGATCTTGAGATGCCTTCTATGTAGCATTTCATTGGGTGGCAACATAGCTTGACTAAGACTATTGAAGGTGATTCTGGTGAACACTCAGGAAGAAAAGGGGAGGTATGGAGGAAGGCTCCATCGTCTTAGACAATACATCTGTCACCATGCATGGGATGCTGGTAGAAACGTGGATGGTAAAGGCCATTCTGAGGAGATCTCAGACGGAAATGAAGAATGTGTTTTTGGAAGCTGGAGGAAAGGCGATTTTCTTTGTGGTATGTTTCTCTCATAGGTAGGGAAACATTAGAAACCCACACAACTGTGTTCCCTTTACATCAGACATTCTAAAATTGAATTCAGAATTCAGTGGGAGAATTAGGGGACTCCTGTGTGAATTGGATAAAATTAGAAAAGAGAGCAGACAGCTATTCCACCTGTCCCATAAAGTGGTTATAGGTGTCAACAGATTTGGCTGAATTGTATTCTCATGTTTTGTGGAAGGTAAAACTTGCAAGGATAGAACTGGGTATTGAGCTGAGGAGATTCCTAAGCAAAGTATTGGATTGGCTTTGTTTCTCCTTACAGCTTAGAGGAAAATGTGAGAGGAGGGAGATATATTGAAAGCACTGTTAGGCAAAAAGGAACCAGTACTTGAAATTTTGGAAAATTTTCAGCCTCTGTTGCAGAAAACAATACAGTATGTTCTGAAGAGAGCAGTAAGGGTGTGGCTGAACAACCATTTGATAAGGATATTAGCATGGGTGTGACCCACAGGTCTAAGCAGCCATTGCAGCAGAAGCCAGAAACAGATGCAATCATAACAGCAGAGAAACTCCAGTTGGAACTAAAAAGGACAGAGAAAGTAGAACAGAATGAAGGGAGACGGTCAGACTTCTGAGATTCTACAAGACAGGTCCGTAGACCTATCTGGCTTTGAATATGCATTGTCCTTCAAGAAAAGGGAAGAATGACCTTTAAGGCAATTCAGTGGAAACCAAAGGGCTTCCACTACCCCCACCGGCCTGGGGGTAAGTCTGATTCCTCCTTGACTTCAGTGGGCCAGGTGTCGGGTTGAGGCCTCCTTGCAGAGCCAAAGGAGGTGGCCGTTCTATGGAGCCAGTGGGGTGACACTGCCACTCCAGTGGTACTGGAGGGCAGAGCATAGAACCAAAGAGGATTATTCTCAAGCCTCAAGATGCAATGGAATTTGTCTTGTCAGGTTTTGAACTTTTCTTGAGTCCCATCACCCCTTTATTTCTTCTGATTTCTTCCGTTTGGAATGGAAACGTCTATTCTATTCCTGTCCACTACTAGATTTTGGAAGCACATAACTTGTTGGTTTCACAAGTTCACAGCTGGAGAGGAATTTTGTTTGCCTCAGGATAAATCGTACCTTGCATATTTGCTTCGGATGATATTTATTTATTTTTGGAGATGGTGTCTCACTCTGTCACCCAGGTTGGAGTGCAGTGACATAGTCTCGTCTAATGGCAAACTCCGACTCCTAGGTTCAAGCAATTCTCCTGCCTCAGATTCCTCAGTGTCCTGGTCCAGGTACAAATGTGTAAAAGGAGAAAACAAAGGTATGATTATTTGTGGATGATGTGATTATTTATGTAAACATAATTCAATTAAAAATTGAAACAAAAATATGGGGAGAATTCATTTTAAATATACAGAATTCATTGTCCTTCGGTCTGTATTGCAATAATGTTTTTAGAAAGCAATAATAATTGAGGGAAAACAGTGATCTCATTGGAAATCTGTATTTTATTCACCTAGTTGTTTTCTCTTCAGAATCCATATACCTATACACCAAAGACACATCCTGTTGATTTTAGAAGACACTCATTATTTCATATATTCTTTAATTTATTCAAGAAACATTGTTGAGTGTGACTACTGTTCAACTACTATCATTCGGCACTAGGGAAACCATGGCAAATTCCTGTCATCTTCAAGCAAGTATTAAATACAATGTGCTATCAGAGCATAAGAGAGGACATAAACTAGTCTTGTAGGTTAGGGTCACTTGATCCAAATGAAGTGTAGGGGTTATTTAAATCCATAGAGGTAAGAATAAAGGAAAAGGTATGTGTAACGTCTTTGAGGCACAGAGGAGCCTGATACTCTGGAAGAAATGAAGGCAGGTGGAGCTAGAGTTTAGAAAGCGAGAAGGAAAGTAGCCTCAGAATCTCATTGGAGAGAGAGGAAGAGGCCAGGTCGACAGGGTAGAGTAGACTCCTGTAGCAATTAAGGGTTGCATCTTCACAACATTGAGAAGCAACCCAAGGTTTTGAGTAGAAACAAGAGAGAGCAAGGAAGTGATTTAGAGACATTTGGGAGAGAGAATCTTTGATGCCTGGCCATTGCTTGAGGTGGCTGAATGGTGGTGCCATTTTCTGAGATAATGAACCCTGAGTAGGGGGTGAATGGGAGGGTGGCCTGAAGCAGGAACAGGTCCCCAGGTAAATGTCGGTACCACTGTGGTTGAGAGAGAACATTCCCTTGGCTCTGACCACGCAGGTTCAAACCCATCTCAACCCCTTTGCATGAATATCTTCAACATCCAAATGGTTTTGGGGTTCTTCATTTGTAAAATAGAGATGATAATAACAGAACCTGCCTTGTGATGATTCTGTGAAATTACCCCTCTAGTGTTGAGCAGAATGTCCACTAATGTGACTGTCACCTTATAGGTGTTCCTGGGGCCTATGGTCGTCTGTGTTTAGACATATTTATTCCAAAATGTCTGCAAACTTCCTGGAGGGGACATTTAAAAGGCATTTGGTGGCTGGGTGTGGTGGCTCACACCTGTAATCCCAGCACTTTGGGAGGCCAAGGCGGGCAGATCACCTGAGGTCAGGAGTTCAAGACCA
>NC_045449.1:65432799-65471086 GCF_002776525.5 Piliocolobus tephrosceles | reverse complement strand
TGGTCTTGAACTCCTGACCTCAGGTGATCTGCCCGCCTTGGCCTCCCAAAGTGCTGGGATTACAGGTGTGAGCCACCACACCCAGCCACCAAATGCCTTTTAAATGTCCCCTCCAGGAAGTTTGCAGACATTTTGGAATAAATATGTCTAAACACAGACGACCATAGGCCCCAGGAACACCTATAAGGTGACAGTCACATTAGTGGACATTCTGCTCAACACTAGAGGGGTAATTTCACAGAATCATCACAAGGCAGGTTCTGTTATTATCATCTCTATTTTACAAATGAAGAACCCCAAAACCATTTGGATGTTGAAGATATTCATGCAAAGGGGTTGAGATGGGTTTGAACCTGCGTGGTCAGAGCCAAGGGAATGTTCTCTCTCAACCACAGTGGTACCGACATTTACCTGGGGACCTGTTCCTGCTTCAGGCCACCCTCCCATTCACCCCCTACTCAGGGTTCATTATCTCAGAAAATGGCACCACCATTCAGCCACCTCAAGCAATGGCCAGGCATCAAAGATTCTCTCTCCCAAATGTCTCTAAATCACTTCCTTGCTCTCTCTTGTTTCTACTCAAAACCTTGGGTTGCTTCTCAATGTTGTGAAGATGCAACCCTTAATTGCTACAGGAGTCTACTCTACCCTGTCGACCTGGCCTCTTCCTCTCTCTCCAATGAGATTCTGAGGCTACTTTCCTTCTCGCTTTCTAAACTCTAGCTCCACCTGCCTTCATTTCTTCCAGAGTATCAGGCTCCTCTGTGCCTCAAAGACGTTACACATACCTTTTCCTTTATTCTTACCTCTATGGATTTAAATAACCCCTACACTTCATTTGGATCAAGTGACCCTAACCTACAAGACTAGTTTATGTCCTCTCTTATGCTCTGATAGCACATTGTATTTAATACTTGCTTGAAGATGACAGGAATTTGCCATGGTTTCCCTAGTGCCGAATGATAGTAGTTGAACAGTAGTCACACTCAACAATGTTTCTTGAATAAATTAAAGAATATATGAAATAATGAGTGTCTTCTAAAATCAACAGGATGTGTCTTTGGTGTATAGGTATATGGATTCTGAAGAGAAAACAACTAGGTGAATAAAATACAGATTTCCAATGAGATCACTGTTTTCCCTCAATTATTATTGCTTTCTAAAAATATTACAATACAGACAGAAGGACAATTGATTCTGTATATTTAAAATGAATTCTCCCCATATTTTTGTTTCAATTTTTAATTGAATTATGTTTACATAAATAATCACATCATCCACAAATAATCATACCTTTGTTTTCTCCTTTTACACATTTGTACCTTTTATTTATCTATAACTTCCATATGATGTTAAATAATAGTGACACCCTTTTCTTATTTCCAGCCTTCATGAACGTTTTTCTAGCCAATCTGGATGATGTTAGGTATTGGTTTGGGGACGTCATTCTTCAAGCTGAGTAAATGTCCACCTATTTCTAAATTACTTTTAAAAAACCAAGATGTAATGTATTAGTTCATTCTCATGCTGCTAATAAAGACATACCCGAGACTGGGTAATTTATAAAGGAAAGAGGTTCACTGGACTCACAGTTTCACATGCCTGGGGAGGCCTCACGATCATGGTGGAAGATGAAGAAAGAACAAAGGGACTTCTTACATGGTGGCAGGGAAGAGAACTTGTGCAGGGGAACACCCATTTATAAAATCATCAGATCTCCTGAGACTTACTCACTACCATGAGAACAGTGTGGGGGAAACTGCCTCCGTGATTCAGTTATCTCCGCCTGGCCCCATGAGGGATTATTACAATTCAGGGTGAGTTCTGGGTGAGGACACAGCCAAAGCATACCAGGTAATGCTGACATTTATGAAATATCTTTTAGAAATCTCTCAAGATTACGTTTTCTTAGCTTGTTTTTTAAATGTATGCACTTGATGAACACTTTAACAAACAACCTAACCTTAAACCATCTTTATGTTTTTTGAATAACCCCTTACTGCTACATGAATATTTTAAAACAGTCACGTTCGACTGTAGCTTAAATTTCCTTTCAGGGACTGATTTGATGTCTTGATTGAAAATATTGGAAGAAAAGTATTAACTTTCCGTAAAGGGAAATCTTTACTATTGTCTCTTAAAATCACTCCCTGTTGGCAAAAGCATATTCCCAGCCCTTCTTCCTTCACTCTAATTTATTTAGATATAGGCTTGAAGAGATTTCTCAAATTTTGTATTCATATTAAAATGAATTCCTTCAATGAAAATGTTTTAAAAAAACTGTTTTTAAAACAGTGGTTTCAGGTCTAACTCATTGAGAACTAATTACCTTCCAGGTTTTAGGTGAGACTCATAATACCTGATTTGAGGTCTGTTTGAGTTGTTCACCTCACCTGGGAAGACGTTTCTCTTTGTATAGAAAATCACCTTCCCCAGTTTCTGCGTGCTGGGAACTCTACCTGATGGTGTGATGTGTTTTTCTGTTCTGTGGTGTTGCTACCAACAATACTTTTTTTGAAGAATGAGCTAAGTAGTTCCCAGAGTAGCTATGGCAAATGGACAATCTCAGAAGTTTGTACCTTGAGAGAAATAAGGCTTTGCTTAAAAGAAACGAGGCTACTGATTTGAATGGAAATTCAAAGTAAACTCAGGATACCTGAAACTGTATTATTTTCATGCGATACATGCTGTCTAATATCACACAAATCATCTAGATCATTTGTCTCATTCAGATTCCTGATCAAGACACATTTCCTGAGTAATTGCTTTCTACTCAGTTTCCTCCCATAGCGTTAAGTATCATTAGAAACACTAGCTTAGAAATTATTCTGCTCAATCTTAAATACGCCTAAATCTCACCAGTCCTTTCCCTTCCCAGTGCCACTGCATTAGTCCAGGCCAGCATCATTTTTCCCTTGGATTATTGTAATTGCATCTATTCTGCCTTAACTGCCTGAAGTCTCTTTCCTTTCCCTGCTCCCCTTACAAATTTATTTTCTACATTGCTTGAATAATCTTTCTTAAATGCATGCCTGAGCATGTCATTCCCTGCTTGAAATCCTTCAATTACTCTCAATTGCATTCATAATTCAATCCAAGTTCTTTAGCAACAGTCACTTTAAATCCTTTCTGGAACAAGGTGGGATGTATACACAACCATGGACACATGCTTCCCTGAGCTGCTTAGCAGGACATATAAGGAAGACCCTTTAGATGCTGGCCTCTTCCTCTTTGGCTTTATCCTTCGCCGTTTCACCTCTCACCCTCACACACTCCAGGCACCCGGTCTGCCTGCCTCCCTGTGGATAGATTATGCTGCTGCTCCCTCTGTGTGGAATTCACCCTCCGTCTTTCAAGCCTTAGCTTATCCTTAACAGGATATAGTCTACACTGCGGAGCCTTTCCTGAGAGTGGGTTTGAGACCCTCTTCTATACTCACCTAGCATTCTGCACATTTTTCTGTTAAGCACTAACCCTATTCTTGTTCATTTGCTTGTCAATGACCAGATTGTGCATTTATTGAAAATGGGAACTAGCAGAGCATTTAGTGTTTGTTAGACACCCCAATCACATAGACAGTTGTCTTATTTATTTTAAAATACCATATCAAATGTTTCAGATTGTGAAAAAAATAAAATGCCATATCATTTATTCCAGGCTGTGGCTCATCTACAATAAATCAGACGCTGCTTCTCAGAGACTCCTGCATAAAACCATATAGACTAATTTAGCCCAGCCCAGCCTTCCAGTCCAGGAACACTTCCTCTGATCTGTGGGCTGGTGGTCATCCCGCATGGCCTGAAGCTACTACATGTTCCCATTCCTAGAGGGACTGTGGTGACTTTTCATTGACTCTACTCAGTTGTTTGCTGAAAGTAGCTTCGGGTATGGGTAATCTAGGGCTTTTGCTATTCCAGAAGTGTTGACCATGGACTTTTCCCTATGTCAGAGTAGTCTGCAAACTTGTGAAATGGTTAAAATAGGTCTTGGGCAATTGTTTAGTTCTTCTTTTAGTTTTCTTGATGTGTTTTTTTCTCGTCCCAAGATCTCCAGTGCCCTAAGCTGCCCCAATTTCTTTACTCTCACTTAACGTCCTACCATTTGATCACTGCATGGGGTTTATATTTTTGCTTCCTGTAAAAATTGTCCTTTATTTCCTTGGAAACATTTAGAACAGGATAATTCATAGCAAGTAGTTGATGATTAATAAAGATTTAATGATTTGTCTTTGTGCTTTTTGCATGTCAGTTGATTTTTTTTTTTTTTTTTTTTTTACTTTAACCTCCCCCAAAAAACCTTGTAATGATGGATTTTCAGACAGCAAAAATGGACTAAGGGGGATTTTATAGGTGATAAGACCAAGACAGGTTATACTTCTCAGCTTCCCTATTAAACCTGTCACCTAGGTTTTCATGTATTCTACGTAAGTATTGATTTGTTACACAGAAGAAAGAATTCAATGTAGAGCATCTCATAGAGCAAGTTCAAGCCTACTGTAAACTGGTGGCTATATGCCAGGGTCTAATCTGGTGGAAGAAGCCTGGCAAAGAAGTATTTGAGGAGTAGGGACACTCAGGTAGTAGGTAGACACTGCCTGGCTGTCAGGGGATCCCTCCAGGATCCAGTTTAGGACTCATCAGTGATAATGACTTATAATGGGAAAAGGAGCCATATACAACCAAGAGGCTGTTAAAGATCTCAGAGGAGGTTTTGCATTTTAGCCGTCTGTTGATTCAGATGGCAAGACTCATCTTTAAGGACAATTTAAACGTTTTCCCTTTATAGATGTTTTACAGTCTGCCCCTTGGATTCTCTGTATGGTGTCTTCACTGTAGCTAGTTATGAAGTGATTTTCCACACTGATAGGAGCTCAGGCAAAGCTCCCTTTTCTAGTTGCCAAGACCCTGAAGGCTCAACTACATCGTATTGTCTCTCTTCTTTAGAATGGTTGAGGGAGAGGCTTCATAGAATCCTCTGGCTGGGTTGGGACAGCAAGACTCATTCCTGGGCCTTTGTTTCAGCTTGAAATACACCACAAATTAATTGGGTTGATGCAGGTAATTAAGACAGTCACTTGGATTGTGTGCCTTTCCTCTGAAAAATTTCCTTAAGTTGCCAGATCTAAGCTTGGTGTATTGAAATGTTAATGATTCATGGCGTTTAAAAGAAAAATTTTTCCTTTGAATGGGATTCAGGGCTAAGAAAGTGTTCAGACTGATTAGCACCTATGCTGTAGACTTACATACTTCTCCCTATAATTGTACATCATTTGCCATAACATATGTCTCAAGGAGCTCAATGCCAAACTTTCTGTAGATTCCTGCTGTTATAATGACAAGATTTCTGTTCTCTCCTCTCAAATGGTCTTGTAGCAGAGAGAGAAATATTCTGGGATACTTTCTAGATCTGCAGTCAGAGAAGACTCAACTTTGAATACAAACATGGTTTGAGTAAACACAGGCAACCAACAGTCAGTCAGTTGGAAAAGGAGTCACCAGTAAAGAGGGTAGGATAATCCAAGTCCTTTAACATTCTCTGCTGGTAGTTAACATTCTTCAGCCTGATCATGTTTGTGCTTATAGGTCTAATAACTTACGATATTGTCCCTTCTACCAAGAAGGACCAATGGTATTTCTGGTCTTCATTGGTTACTGATCTTCTGTGTTTTGCATTTTAACTCCTCTTTGATATGAATGCTTCATCTCTGATTCTAATTTTGATGCTTCTGATCATGAGCTAGTTGCCTGATCCTTACTCCTCATAGGTCCCTGATATGGTCTGGCTGTGTCCCCACCTAGATCTCACCTTGAATTGTAATAATCCTCACATGTCAAGGGCAGAACCAGGTGGAGATAATTGAATCATGGGGTGGTTTCCCCCATACTGTTTTCATGGTAGTAAATAAGTCTCATGAGATTTGACAGTTTTATAAATGGGCGTTCCCCTGCACAAGCTCTCTTACCTGCCACCATGTAAGATGTGACTTTGCTTCTCCTTTGCCTTCTGCCGTAATTGTGAGGTCTCCCCAGCCATGTGGAACTGTGAGTCCATTAAACTTCTTTCCTTTATAAATTATCAACGCTTGGGTATGTCTTTATTAGCAGTGTGAGAACAGACTAATACAGTCCCTTAGATTTAGAAGTTAACTTGGGAATGCACCCTATCTGACTTCATAAATTCCCACCATAGTAGAGGCCCCTCATCTTCTTCTGACTGCTAAGTGTTATTTAATTGTGCACCAAAGCTCTTCAGTCCTCCCTTAGAATTCAGATCACTCTTGGTTGGAGAAGAGTATTAGCATAAACATTTAAAAATAAACATTGTTGAATTATATTTAATTACAATAATTCACATTTATTTTTCCACTTTTTTTCTTAAAAAATGTTTTCTAAATGGTTCAGTAGATGGAAATGTATTGTGATGAGACATTTAATAATAATTTCAGCTCAGCAGAGCAGCCTACTGTTACCTTAAGATAGCACTGATATGCCGGGCACGGTGGCTCAAGCCTGTAATCCCAGCACTTTGGGAGGCCCAGACGGGCGGATCACGAGGTCAGGAGATCGAAACCATCCTGGCTAATACGGTGAAACCCCGTCTCTACTAAAAAATACAAAAAAAAAAAAACTAGCCGGGCGACGAGGCGGGCGCCTGTAGTCCCAGCTACTTGGGAAGCTGAGGCAGGAGAATGGCGTAAACCCGGGAGGCGGAGCTTGCAGTGAGCTGAGATCCGGCCACTGCACTCCAGCCTGGGAGGCAGAGCAAGACTCCGTCTCAAAAAAAAAAAAAAAAAAAAAAAAAGATAGCACTGATATTTGATATACAGTTTGGGGATTTTTAACAAATTTATATATTCATGTAAACATTACGCAAGTCAATATGTAGAATATTTTCATCTAAGAAAATGTCTTTATGTCCCTTACCAGCCAATCCTGCTCCAAGCAATTATTGATCTGATTGCTATATAATGGATTAGTTTTGCTTGTTCTAAAATTTCATACCATGAATTCTTTACATCTTATTTTAGCATGAAGATTTTGAGATCCCTTTTTGTCATTGTATTTGACAGTAGCTTATTTAAATTTCACTGTATGAATATAAACAATTTGCCCATTTACCCACTGAGGAACATTTCTGTTGTTTCCAAGTTAGGGTTATTATAAAGAAAGCTGCTATGAACATTCATTCGTGTAGGAATCTTTTTGGAGATTTATGTTTCCAGTTCTCTGGGATGAATATCCAGGAGTAGAATTCTTAGATCACAGAGTGGATACATTTTCAAATTTTGTAAGAAACTGCCAGTCTATTTTGCAAAGAGACTGACAGTGTCTCGTAATTTTTTTTTCTTCTCCCAGTTGCCGAGACCCTGAAGGTTCAATTACATCCTATTGTTACCGTCTCTCTTCCCTAGAATGGTTGAGGGAGAGGCTTCATAGAATCCTCTGGCTGGACTGGGACCGCAAAAGTCATTCCTGGGCCTCTCCTACATTGCTGTATGTTGCCACCAGCAATGTAAGAGAGTTCTACTTGCTCCAAATCTTTGCAACATTTACAACATTTGGTATTGTCAGTCTTTTACATTTTAGCTGTTCTAGTGGGTATGTGGTAGTAACTATAAAGGACTCCTTCTTTGTTTTAATTTGCATTTCCATTTTGTCTAATAAGCACTTTTGTATGTGCTCACTGGTCATTTATATATTTTTTGTGAAGTGGCTGTTCAAATTCTCCTTTTTTTTTTTTTTTTTTTTTTTTTGAGATGAAGTCTTGCTCTGTCCCCCAGGCTGGAGTGCAATGGCATGATCTCGGCTCACTGAAACCTCCATTTCCCAGGTTCAAGTGATTCTCTTGCCTTAGCCTCCCGAGTAGCTGGGATTACAGGCATGCACTACCACTCCCGGCTAATTTTTTTTTTTTTTTTTTTTGGAAAGACAGGGTTTCACCATGTTGGCCAGGCTAGTTTCGATCTGACCTCAGGTGATCCACCTGCCTCAGCCTCCCAAAGTGCTAGAATTACAGGCGTGAGCCACCACACCTGGCCTAATTTTCCATTTTCAATTGGTGTGTTTGGCTCCTTATTATTGAGTTCTAAGTATTCTTTACATATTCTGGATTGAAGTCATCTTTCAGATACATGAAATGCAAATATTTTCTTCCAGATATGTTTCCCATAAGTTGTTCTATCTCTGTTCACTGCACCTTGTTTAGATTTGTGGAATTTTACTCTAAGCACACATGACCAGAGACTCAAGCAAACCTCTATGCATATTCCAGGTCTCTGCTGCATAGATTCCATCCTTTTTGATACTTAGCCACACAAATTCCAGCCACCTCTAAAGTCTGATTTTTGTCTTTTAAGCTCAAGGAAACCATTGTATTTTGCTTGTTTCCAGCACCTGATGCAGAAACTGCTTCCAGGCAGAAGGCCACTGTGATCACAAGTCTCATTTTATTTTTACTTTTTTCTCAGGGATCACAGCCATGTATCATCTCTTTGTTCAGTGTCCAAAAACTGTTTCATATATTTTCTCCAGTTTGCTAGTTGTTTACTGTAGGAGAGCTAGTCTGATACCAGTTACTCCTGCCTTTTAGGCTGGAGGCTGAAACTTTCAGATATTACTTGGAAACAAAAGAAAATCAAATAGAAAAGTAGCAGATTGAGAGCTTTTAGAAAATATTATCAAATTCAGCATTAGTACACTCTAAAGATATCTGCTCAAGGAATGACTTAAAAGTTTATGCTTTATTTTTCTTACAATTGAAGGAAATATTCACCCTATGCTATTGAAAGAATTATTAGTTTTCTCTTATTTTCCCAACGCATTGTGTTTCCAAAGCTACTTATATAAAAACAAACAAACAAAAAAACCCCACAAAACTAAATTTAAGTACTACAATTGAGTTGACACAGCTACTATTACTTGCACGGAAATGCCATTATTCCCCGGCTGAGCATAATATGTCCTATTCCTTCTTGTATCTTTCCAATTTTTCCACTTTCCACTTTTCTGCAGGCCTACCTGCACCGTATTCAGAAGTTGGAGAATCAATAAGGACCAGGTGTTTAATTGTGAAAGATAACATTTTTAATCGATTATGAGGAGACAGCAACTATGCTAAGTGATCTATCTTATTTGATACTCATAACAACCCTGAAATAGAAGTATAATTTTGTGACCGTGAACAACTGATTTAATAATTGTAAGTCTCAGCCTTCTCATCTGCACAATGGGAAAATAAACAGATAAGCAAGAGTGTGAGCTCAGGCCATCACACTTTAGAAGGTGGATGGCTTGCTAATAATTTAGGAAAGGATTCCCCTGAACACCGACTACTCCTTGTTTGAGCACACGTTTGCATACCTATAATACAACCTATAGTATGTACATTACGTTTTCCATCAAAACCCTAATAACATAGCATACAACAATTTCAAAGAAAGTTTAAATCCATGAGGTTAAAAGATCAGGAAGGGTGAAAACAATGGACAAGAAATTTCTTCAACAGGTAGCTAATGGGAACTGGACAACTAGTTTGCTAAATGACTCAACAGACTGGAGGGAGCCAAAACCTATGCACCTGTAGATAAATATGTGAATTAAAAAATAAGCTTGTTTATGTTAATGAAATAGTGAATTTCAAGCAGTTGTTTCCAAGGACAGAATGAGGGAAGGCAAGAGTAAAGGACATGAAAATACTAAAAGATAGCATCCAATATTTTTCATCACATTCCAAGCCTTACCCTAACAGGAGGCAGGATTTACTTTCTGGAGAACACCAAACAAAACTGGAAGCCAGGAGTGATGGTTTTGCCGTATATGAAAAACACAGGACTAGGGTAAGGCTTACATACTGACATGTCAATAGAATACTGGATGCCAAGTACATTATCCACAAGCCAAGTTCCTCTAGTACCCTCAGGAGAGACAGTCAGTGATTCCCTGGAAAAATAAAAAGCCCCTGAGAAAGCTGGATATGCTGATATTTGGGGGTTTCCCTAAACAAAATGCTTAGGGTCCTTCCCATTGATTCCACAATGAAGCCGATCATCTCAAAGCCTTTCTTGCAGATACAGGAACTGATAGGCAAGGATCTCCAGGCATGGACAGAAGCCTCCACTTCAACATGAAAGATGGGGGAAGAGGGTGGGGAATAGAGAAAGGGAGAGAGTGAGAAAGAGAGAAAGTAGAGTAGAGGCCTAGAAACAATGCAGGGAGCAGAAGAAAATTTCAAAAATATAAATAATATCCCTAAGAAAATAGGAAAAATATTATATGCATAAAAGGACTATATAAATAAGAGTCATAAGAGGATTTTGGATACATACACACCTTACATAATTATATATACATATATGATTTTATACAAAATATACAAAATATATACATATCTACACACATATATATGTATATACGTACATATATATGTGTATGATATTTTGTATATGTGAGTCTGTCCTACAAACTCTGACCATCCTCCCCAGACAATCATATCTGTCTGTTCAACTCCAGGGGAATGCTAAGCTCCCTGGGTTCCCCCTTCCCTGTACTGCACTTTCGAGATTCTCTACAAGCAGTAAGCTGGGTCAATTATAGGGGTTTATTCTGTTGTTTTCCTTCTTTTGGGGTTCACTGTCCTTCATTGACTGATGTCTACAGTCTTTAAAACCATTACTTCATGTATTTTTGTCCCAAATTTTAAAATTTGTTTCAGACAGGAAGGCAAATATGGTTCTTTAAAAAAAAATGTTTATTTTACTTTATTTATTGATTTTTTTGAGATGGAGTCCTGCTCTGTTACCCAGGCTGGAGTGCAGTGGCGTGATCTCGGCTCACTGCAACCTCTGCCTCCTGGGTTCAAGCAATTCTCCTGTCTCAGCCTCCCAAGTAGCTGGGAATACAGGCATGAGCCACCATGCCCAGCTAATTTTTGTATTTTTAATAGAGATGGGGTTTTGTCATGTTGGCCAGGCTGGTCTTGAACTCCTAACCTCAGATAATCTACCTGCCTTGGCCTCCCAAAGTGCTGGGATTACAGGCCTGAGCCACAGCGCCCAGCCAAAAATTGTTTATTTTAAATTTCTGTAAGCACATAGTAGGTGTATATATTTATATGTTACATGAGGTGTTTTGATACAAGCATGAAATGCATAATAATCCCATCATGGGGTATCCATTCCCTCAAGCATTTATCCTTTGTGTTACAAACAATCCAGTTCCACTCTTTTAGTTATTTTAAAATGTACAATTAAATTATTGACCATAGTCACCCTATTGTGCTATCAAATACTAGACCTTATTCATTCATTCTATTTTTTTGTACCCATTAACAATCCCCACCTTCCCATCACACCCCCACTACCCTTCCCAGCCTCTGGTAACCGTCCTTCTACCTTCTATCTCTATGAGTTCAATGATTTTGATTTTCAGATCCCACAAATATGTGAGAACATGTGATGTTTGTCTTTCTGTGCCTAATTTATTTCACTTAACATAATGACCTCCAGTTCCATCCATGTTTTCTCAAATGACGAAGTCTCTTTTTCTTTTTTTATGGCTGAATAGTACTCCATTGTGTGGAAGTTTTCTTTATCCACTCATCTATTCATGGTCACTTAGGTTGCTCCCAGATCTTGGCTATTGTGAACAGAGTTATAACAAACATGGGAATGCAGATATCTCTTTGATACACTGATTTCCTTTCTTTTGAGTAGATACCCACCAGTGGGATTGCTGGTTTATATGGTAGCTCTATTTTTAGTTTTCTGAGGAACCTCCAAACTGTTCTCCATGGTGGTTTTACTAATTTACACTCTTACCAACAGTGGACAAATGTTCCCTTTTCTCCACATCCTCACCAGGATTTGTTATTGCCTGTCTTTTGGATGAAAGCCATTTTAACTGGGGTAAGATGATATCCTATTGTAGTTTTGATTGGCATTTCTCTGATGATCTATGATTTTGAGCACCTTTTCATATGTCTGTTTGCCATTTATATGTCTTCTTTAGTGGAATGTCTATTCAAATCTTTTGCCCATTTTTTGATTGGATTATTAGATTTTTTTTTTCTATAGAGTTGTTTGAGCTTCGTATATATTCCGGTTATTAATCCCTTGTCAGATTGGTAGTTTGCAAAAATATGGTTCTTTTTATTTCATTTTGGCTAGAAGTAGAACTCACACACATGAAACTTTGAAAAAATTAAAATTGCATAAAAAGTGGTCCAAGTCATTGTTAATAAATTCCACTCTTTTGTTGAAGCTCTGATGATAAAACCTTTATGATTTTCATGGACGAGAAACAACTTAGGTCTCTTCCAAAAATTTTACCTAGATAAAAATTTTCAGTTTCCTATTTATTGGTTGCTATTTTTGAAATAATTATCAAGTTAATCACATGATGTTGAAGATAAAGGAGACAGAGTCATTTGTCAAATGTCTACCTGGATGCTTTTTAGGTGAGGCATTTGCTATTGTTTAAAAGTGCACTCTCTAAACTTCAGTTGTGGTCAATGTGATAGTATTAAGTGGTGGGCATTTAAGAGGTGACTAGGCTGTTAGGGCTTCTCCTTTGTGAATGGGATTAAGGCCCTTACAAAAGAGGCTTCACATAGCATTTGGGCCTCCTGCCCTTCCTTCCACAATGTGAGGATGTAGCTCCCACCATTTAAATCTTGCCTTAATCTAGGACTTGCCAGCCTCCAGAACTGCAAGAAAATAAATTTCTGTTCCTAATAAATCACTCCGTCTCAAGCTTTCTGTTACAGCAGCACATAATGGACTAAGACAGCATTTAACCTCTTTGATCTTTAGTTTCTTCCTCTGCAGAATGAAGTTGATACTGTCTACTTTGCTCTGTTATTATAAAGTTTAACTAAGATACTTCGGAGAAAACTAGCACAGAGCCTGATTCATAATAATTTTCAAAAACTATTAATTTATTTTCAAGCAATTCAATCAAGGCAATATGGTGATAGGTTTATTTTGTTCTGCACTGTCTTGTTGTCTTAAATAATTTCCTAGTAAATATAGCTGGCTCATGAAGCACATTATATTTCAGTACTCCATTTCCCATGAACAACCAAGAAGCAGAACTTGGCACACAGAGAGGGCAGGCCTGTGGTCAACAGATGCGTCTGCAACAGTGATGCTTGGGGTGATGTGTTGGGCTATGTGTCTCAGACCCAGGCCAGGGATGAGGAAGTGTGCTGCTTTCTGCAGCACCTCTCGGGCTGAGGGCCTGCAGTTGGAGACACATGTCCATGGCAGAAGATCAGCTGCTTTAGCAGCTAATTAGTGAGAGGGGTTATGCTTGACATTTGGAAAGTTCTTAAGTGAGCCATGCCGGAGTGAGAAGCTGAATAACATCCTTACGCTATCTGTCACATCGTTTATGTTCACTTCTCTTGGCCTGGCCTCAGCACACCGCATAAATCTACAGCTGCAGAAACCAAACTCTCATATAAAATTGAAGGATTTATTTTGAGGTATTGAAAGGTTTATAGCTGAAAAAGTTAAAATTTGCCGAATCGGCATTTGGAGGACTCTCCCTCATGCCTCACCCCTCTTGGCTTTTTAATACTGTTCTCTGAATTTCTGTCTCCACAGGGAGACCAGGTAGCCAGGGAGAAACAGTGACATGGAAGGAATTGTCCAGACTTCACCTACTCATGCCCTTTTGTGGCTTCGTATTTCAACCTGAGTAATTCTCAGAAGCTGTCATTAGGATGCTAAGATCCCTATACAAGAAAAATATACCAATCATTCAATTCTGCTCTGGTGCCGGTTGCATTTTGGACTCCAGGAAAATCAGCCCTTTTTCAGGACATAGTTTGCAGGGCAGTCGTAAGTTCTCAATACCTTCTTCCCTGCATCTTGTCTGCTTTCGTGGGATTCAGCTTAAGTCTTTAGTTCCTGCATAAAATAAAAACTGAGTTATCTCTCCTGTATTGAATGCAGAGTTTATTACTTCCTCCTTTGGAACCTGCAGATCCTCTCTAGTAACCTACATTTCCAGCTTGAGGTCTGGCTCATTTATTGAGCTAAGAGAGTTAGCTCTTTGGATATTACAGTGCTTTCATATGGATAGGGTATCAAAGTTTAAAACTCGAAAAGTAAATATACATATGAAATACCATTGAGAGCCAGGTATGGTGGCTGACACCTGTAATCCCAGCACTTTGGGAGGCCAAGGCAGGTGGATCACCTGAAGTCAGGGGTTCCAGACCAGCCTGGCCAACATGGTGAAACCCCATCTCTACTAAAAATACCCAAAAAATTAGCCAGGCATGGTGGTGGGCACCTGTAATCCCAGCTACTCAAGAGGCTGAGGCAGGAGAATTGCTTGAACCTGGGAGGTGGAGGTTGCAGTGAGCAGAGGTCATGCCATTGCACTCCAGCCTGGGCAACAAGAGTGAAACTCCATCTTAAAACATACCACTGTGGCAGAGGGTTGGGAGACAATGCAACATATTGGAAGACCAGTAAGTAGAAACTGGGAGTCTATATCTGAGACTGAGTCTTTATATCGTTGACTTGTTCCATGACCTAGGTAGGGAGAAGGAGAGATATTGGCCTCCATCATTTTATTTGTAATGCATGAAATATCAAATCTGTAAATGAATAATGACACATACTTTGTCTTCTAGGGATGTTGTGGGAAATCAAGGAGATAATACATATAGCCTTGAAAGCTGTAAAGAGCTCTCAAAATATGCATAATTACTCACCGGAATGCCAATTCCACTGTTTGGCCGTTGCTGCTCTTCTCACCCTCTGCTCCTTCTTCCCAAATCATTTCCTAACCCCTCTTCCTTTTCTCTAGCCCTCTCCAAGTCATGAGATGGAAGAGCGTCCTATATGAAGACTGCTGGAGTTTCATTGGCTAGTACTATCTTTCTTATACATTTCTACTGCTCTTATAGCACTTCTTGGGGCGGGACTGTTGGGGGGCATATTTACAGAAATAATTCCAGAGATGTGTTTTTGTTGGATCAACCCTGACTCCAGAGTGCAGTAGCAGCAGACCCTGACAAATGGAAAAGGCTTTTAATCTGCAAATGAAAAGTCTAAAACTGGCCCCTGGCTGCCCTCCTACTCCAGTGTTCTCTTCTGGGAATACGCCCACTTTTTAGTTGAAATACAACTATCTGGGCCTCTCTACAGACTTAAGCAGCCCCTGAACTGTGCAGTGGCTAAGGAGGCGAGGGCTCACTCTTAGTGTTTTGTAGGCATGCATGTCGGAACTCTGCAAAGGCTTGGTGAAATCTCCCTTATCCTGTAAGAAGAGAAATCCTTTTTACCTCTCTCTGCCCAGTGCCAGTTCCAACAGCTGTAACTATTTCATTTTTAATTTGCTCCTTGCAGCCTTGTCTCTGCTTAATCCATTAAGACAACGTTGAATGTTCCCGGCTCATATATTTATAAAGGAAAAAAAAAAAAAAGAAGAAGGAAAAAGACTTTGAGAAATGGTATCTAAATTGTAGCCAAATGTACTCAGAACTCTCCTAGGTTAAATTGCAAATAATTTTCTTTCAAACATCACAAACACTCTCTCTAACTTAATTCAACAAATTGGACCAAGGGGTTTCATTGCTCTCAGAAACATGATTCATTCTCTCTCTTCCCCCCCCCCCCACCCCGTTCTGTTTTTCCCCCACCCCCCATTCTTTCCTTCCAGAAATGTTCTTCTGATTGCTTTTTAGCCATACTGCATTGTCTCTAGGTTTCCTTCCTGAAGCTTCCATGAATAATTTGTCTGTTGAGAGAGAGTCATTTTGTAGACTAGCCCCCTCCTTGCATTGCTGGGGGGTGGAGGAGAGGGAAAGGGGAGAGAGCTGCTTTAAATCAATCAGTTGACACTAATCTAATGTCTAATTAGTTCTGGGTGGGCGTGTGCTTTGATTATAGGAAGTGCCTCAGGCTGTGGCTGGCGTTTGAAGGGCTGCTCCACACGTATCAATCATCCTTTGACAAGATCTGGAAGGAAAAAAAACAACAACAACAACAAAAGCCACCCCCCAAAAAGGGTATGTTTCTATCATCTGTTGATTATCTGTTTCCAGCAGTCCAAACCAGTGCTTTGAAACTCATCCGTTTGCTCTTAGCAATGAGCGCCTGACCAGAAAGAGACCAACTTTTCTAAGGTCAACTGAAACTGCTAGTGGTGTCAAATAATTACTTCCTGTGTCGCAAAATACCTAATCATATTTAATAACAGTTGTGCATTTCATTTTTTTTAAATCTAAAATAAATGCAAAAGCTCTACTTGTGAGTATTCAGCTGAACCCTGAAAAGGAGCAATTCATTATTATGGAATTGTTCCTATTTATAATTTATGTTAAATGAGAGATGATGGAATAAAAGAGACAAAATCTTTAATTAAAATAAGAAATTGCTTTTTAATTGAAAATGGCATGTGTGTAATTCTTTTCTGATTTTTTTTTTCTTTTTTGTCTGTAGTTAAATTCTGCTCTTTTCAGGGGACACAGATGGTTTAGAAATTTTCCTAGAAGTGCCCTTGGCAGATTTAAGTGCTTGCTGCTACTGTTACTGTTTCTAGTAGAAAGGTAGGAGGCTAGTCTCATTCTCACTTGCTCTTTCTCTAAGACCTGCTCTAGCTGTAACTGTGACTCAAAGTTGCAGAACGATGATTAGATCAGAATTAGTGAGGCAGTTTGATGTCCAGTAGCTTTTAAAACAAACAAAAAATTTAACTGAGGGTTTGATTTCCCTCTCGTGCTTATTGGTTATGAGATTGAAAGCAGGTATTTTAAAGTAATGTTTCTATTTCAGATCTATTTGATTTGCTTTTCTGTGTGCTTTTATTTTTCTAATGATTCCAAGCTGTCAAATCTGTTGGACCCAGGGAAGTGGAATGATAGTAAAAGGTGCTACTTAAAAGAGATTTGCGTGCAAAGCCTTGTATAAAATATGATAGGAGGCTCTGCAGACTATTAGGCTTAAATCCTGACCCTGCTACTTACCAGCTGTTTGACCTTGGGCAAGGTACTTAACCTCAGTGAGCCTCACCTGTAAAATGGAAATCATGATAGTGCCTATTTCATAGGGTGATTATGAAAATTAGATAATATGATGCACATGAAGTGTTTAACACATGGTAAGCACTCAATAAAGTGCTCAGTGTTATTGTTGGTATAGATAAGTGAGTGTTTTCCTAACAGCCCTGGCTGAGTTTAGAAATCCATAAAAGGTGTGTCTCACTTTGGAGGCAGAGACTGGAACAGGAAGGTCCTTTATCATATTTTATGTGAGTACCAAACGCCGATACTTCTATCATTCTCTCAAATAGATGTATTGTGGGCTCACAGACACATTGCATTATTGGATGTGAAAGAAAATACTTAAGATTATTGACCCACTTTGAGTTAAGGTATTTCTTTTTTAAACACATCTCCTAAGACTAAATTTTCTTATTTTATGTGAAGAAATTCTAGTTTGACAATTTTACAAGGGAATTCACATTGGAGTGTTCACTGAAGTACTCCTGATCCCAGTGATAACTGCAAGAAAGTTTCTCTTCTCCGCTTACCCCTCTTCTTCTTAATACAGGACAAAACAGCGAAACAATGGTGTATATATTATCAAAGGCGCTAGCTCATACTTCTACCTCTAAAATTTAATGCCTTCAAGTTTTTCTCAAAACTTGAAATATATATGAAATATAAGTGACTTGAAAATATCCTTTTATTTTTATCCATGTGATACGTTTTAAAAGTTTTCATAAATGCTGACATGAAAACATATGCATTTTAATATGAATTATTCTTATAAACTTAAGTTTTTCAAATTTGAGAAAATGAGACTATCATGAAAGTGATTCATTCTGATTTCTTTCCTCACAGCACCTTCTTGGCAGGTGTCTTCTCACCAGGTGATTTAAAAGTCCAGTAAGAAAGTTGTCAGAAGCAGAAACTTGCATTATGTATTTTCAGATTCCTTACTGAAAGACTGTTAAGTTTTATTACTCAGAATGAATTTTGAAAAGAGCAGTTAAGGGCAATAAAAACAAGTTTTAATTTGCAGAGACATGCTATTTCATTACTTGCAATTATGTATAACAATTTAAAGTAAGACGACAGGATTGTCAATAAGAGGTCCTGCCCTCTTACCTATTTTAAGTAATAAAAGAGTAGATAATAAAGATACACAACTAGCGTGTTTTATGATGAATAGTTTAAAGATTTGGATTCATTTTTACATATTTAATTTAGTTATTTTTGTTGTTGTTTTTATGGGAGTCTCCTACGTTGCCCAGGGTGATCCCTAGCTCCTGGGTTTAAGGGATCCTTCTACCTTGGCCTCCCAAAGTGCTGAGATTACAGGCATGAACCACTGCACCCAGCTAAGCTTCGTAAACGTTTAAATGATTTTTTCAATATAATGAAAATGAAATAATGGGCCGGGTGCAGTGGCTCATGCCTGTAATCCCAGCACTTTGGGAGGCCAAGGCATTTGGATCACCTGAGGTCAGGAGTTTGAGGCTAGCCTGACCAACAAGGTGAAACTCCATTTCTACTAAAAATACAAAAAGTAGCCAGGCGTGTTGGCAGGTGCATGTAGTCCCAGCTACTCGGGAGGCTGAGACAGGAGAATTGCTTGAACCCAGGAGGCGGAGGTTGCAGTGAGCCGAGATCATGCTCCAATGCACTCCAGCCTGGGCGATGGGGTAAGACTCTGTCTCAAAAAAAAAAAAAAGAAAAGAAAAAAAATGAAATAATGCAATGAATAGTTTAACAGATCTTCAGGTGCCAGTTTGCATCATAATATCAAAATCTGAACTAACAGTATTGGAAGAATGTTGTTCTACTTTCCACATTGTCTTTACAACTGATCCAAATCCCCAGCAGAACCCACAAATAGCAAAAAGGAAAAGAACAACACTTGCCTTCAAAAAGCCCACATCACCTTTTGTTTTGATAAACTGTGATATAAAAAGCTCAGCTAAAATTAACACTATGCTACAAGACACAATGTCGAAGGAGCAATATTAAATTGCTTTCCTTTCTTCAGGTGCCTTGAGTGTGGTAAATAGTTTTCTGCTACTCTGGGAACACGTTTTAAAATTGTGGTGGGAGGGAGTGTGTCTAGACTGCAGAAAACACTTACTAACCATAAGGGTTATATGTCATGGGAAAACAGTATTACAGCAGGGGTATAGAACTTCCTGCTATGGGGATTTTATAATAAGAGCCAGGCTGGTGTCATTTCACACAAGACCTGCCCGGAGGTAGGGGAATGGATAAAATGACCTTTCCTGCCTCCTCCATGGGCTATAACTGGTCCTTAATGAAAACCTGGTACCAAGGACTAGTTTGGTATGGAACAATGCTTTTAAGGCCAAAGTTTAATTTCATAGCAGAAATCAGATACTACAGATGGACAGAGCACTCCCTTCTGAGATGGATAAAGTGACTTGGTTTTTAGAGCTCAACCTAAGGAGGACTTTAAGGAATATTCTCTGGGAACTGCATCCTGTGCTGGCCAAAACATTATTTGATGATTTCATGGATTCTTTCCATTTCCAGGCCTTATGATGTATTATTACTACCACAGAATCGTTACAGTCTAACATTTTAGTATCCACATGGTAACAGACACCAACCAAGGCATTTGGCCATCAAACTTCAAAATGTGGTCTTGTTTCATTGCTGCACATTTACTCAAGACGGTGCCTGCAGTACTTCTTTCTTTCTCTCCTTTGAATTTGAGTGTGTTCTTATCGTCACCATCAAGATTTGTATGTAGAGTTATTCAGTTTCAGTCTACATTCCAAGGTGGTTGTGTGAAAGTTTATTGGTATTGCAACCTATTCTCTTGGAAGTTAAAAGTCCCCAGCGTCCTTGATCTTTGTTCTTTTTATTTTCACAAAAGTAACAGATACAGTCTGCATGGGGATATCAAATATGAGTAGTTTCATATTAAGTTGTGTGTGTGTGCGTGTGTGTTTGTGTAACCAATTCACACCAATAACGCTCAATGGGCCATCCAAAGAAATGATTATGTTGTTGCCTTTTACTACTCTCACCTGGCATAACTCTGAAAAGAGATAGGATTGCTACACTTACTGTTGAAGTAGGCCACTGGGCAGGCTTTTCAGGGCAGTGGGAGAAGAGGTACAAGGAAGCTTTCTGGCTTCCTTTTTGTATGTGTTCCTGTTGAATGCCGGCGACTTTGACTTCTTTTCTGTTGCTACTGAAACAGAATAAGGTGGCACACAATGGGGATGGCACGAAGGGAGGGGTGGTGGGCAGGTCCCTGCAACAGGTGCAGGCAACATGGCCACCCCTTTCCCACACGTATCAGGGAGTCTCAGGTGGCCATGTGTGCTCAGAAAATGAAATCGAAATGCAGATCAGGTGTCTGCCAATTAGAAGTTGGAAGCGAAAGAGCAACAAGGGGTTGTGAGGAAGGGAGGGGCTCCGGGAGAGGGGTTGTTTGTGTCCCTCTATCTTTGTTAGCCCCATATCCAAAGCTCGCATGTGAAATCCTATCTGTGTTATTTTGCCTCCAATAATCGTGCTCCAGGGAGGTTCCGAGATGGTATCTGGATGATGAACACAGAGAGACCTTCCATTGTTCCTCTTCTCCTTTGTGTAGAGGAAGCTGTTGGCTGGTAAGTGTCTTCAGGTGGGCCTGGAAAGTTCCCAGAGAGGCAGATACTGCAGGGAACCAGGCATGGGACTTCCCCACAACTGGCCATCTTCTGTGCCAGCACCTCCGCCCTCTACCTCATATATCATTCATATGTAATGGACTGATAGTGCCTGTCATATCCTTAAATCTGACCTGAAATTGTGATATTCGAGGCAATTTGAGATCAGACAAGTAGAGGACATGTTTGTGGTTAAGGAATTATTTTCAGGGGTTTGTCAAAGTGTTTCCATATGAGGCTAATACCATTTTTCTAAGAAGCACATGCAAGAGACAATAAATATTATTTTGTTTCCTTTGGTACATTAAAAGTAAAAGATTCTGATTGTGCAAAGAAGGCATTGGCAGGGAGATTTTTGCAAGAGCAAGTAAAATGCACTGTTAACTAAGAAAGTGATTTTTTTGGGGGGGAAGGGATAATTTTGGGGGTCCTATTTTTCAGACTTGAGGTTTGCATGGAGATAGCTAAGTGATTTATGTTTTAGTTAATATTCATTTCAATTTTCTGCGTAATGGGGAGAAGGAATATATTCTAGTGATTCCCTCTCCAAACTTGCTCGTTTGATTCCTGCATTATACCTCTTGCTTCAGCCACATCTAACTTGATATGTTCATCACAGGTCAAGAGCTTTCACAATGCTTTGGCATCTGCTACTCTTTATGTGGAGCGCTTTTTTTTTTTTTTTTTCCTTTTCCTCTATTTGATGAACTCTTTCTCATCCTCCAAGACTGGGACCAAATGTCCCTTCTCGGTCAAACCTTCTCCAACCCCCACAGGCATAATATAAGCCCTCTTCCTCTTTGCTGCCCTGAGCCTTCTGTGTGCATTAAGGCATGGCAATTATTTGTTAATATGGCTGTCTCCTCCCTGCATGATGAGTCTGTCTGGAGCTGGGGACTTTCCTCCTTTAATTTTCTCACTGTCTGATGTGGTGCTCCATAAATACTGATTGATGATTCCAGAAATGAATGGGACTTTCAGAGGTTAGAGTGAGCTTGACTGAAAGACGGGGGTCTCAATCCTCTTTAATGATTTGCCACGGATGAGCACTAGAGCCCAGAATTAGGAAGGCAGTTCTCAGATCTTCCTTTCTTAGTAATAAGGATGTTAGGTCATCAGTAAGTGTGATATGTGATATTGAACTTATGGTCAGACTTCTTTATATACATTTGCTTGTATATAACTAATGATGATGATAATATTAATTGCTGATATTTGTGAGTGCTTAACATATGCCAGGCACTGTGGTAAGCAGCTTTATGTTTACAATATCATTTTCTGCCTACAGGAATGATAGTGGTTTATACTGTTATCCTCATGTTATGTGTGAGGAACCCAAGGTAGAGTGACTTACGTCCTCACTATTAGTAAGCGGTAAAGCCTGGGTATGAACTCAGTAGCCTGGTTGCAGAGTGTTGATACTGATTATGTTAGTATCAAATGAGGGCTATGGGAAACAGTCAAGACTGCTCTGACTGTACTGAGCAGTTGTAGGGTTTCAGTCTGTGTTTTCCTGCTCTACTAGAATTCCTAAGGCATCAAATACTTCCTATTTTCATATTACCTGTAATTTTTCTCTGATCTTCCAGAGTTCAGAAAAATGTTAAATGCATATCCCGGACCAGTTTGGGGTCTCCAGACTGAATGAAACCAGTCAGCTGGGATTCTGGTTGAGTCTCAGACTCAGAAGAAACTTGTGGGATTAAGTGGTTTTTCTGGAAAATATTGGCTGAAAACCGCATTCACCCCAAATTGCTGTGTGAATGAAACACATGGGTTTTCTTTGTGTTTTGAATAATTCCAGAGGTGGCCTCAAACTTCTATTTCCCTGTGTTTTTATGTAGTTAACCAAAATAGCTTTGTACAAATAACAAAAAGTATGAAAAAGTATATGCACCTTGTCATTGCTTTGCCAATTGAAAATACTCTTAGGACACATGAACAACAATAAAAAGCTGTGGCTTCAGCCTTTAAAATGCTGAAGACATGGCTTATTCCAGAATCTCTGTCTTACATTTGGTTACTTTTCAGTTTTTTTATTTGCCTATTTCAAGCATGACATTTTTCTACTTCTCACACAGAAAGTATTCAGTTATAATTTTCAAATATATTTAATTGTATCTGATGCTCAGATGTGCCACATTCTAACAAGGAGGAGAAATAATGTTGGTTTTAATTTGGTAATATTATATTTTTGTGGTTGCCTACTGGGAAATTTCTAATGTATTTCTTCATCTTGTACTTTTAAGAGATTAGAGGTTTTTGAAAGGTTTATGGAAATGCTGAAAATAAAGGTAAATCTCTTTCCTCTAACATTACCAGGACTCATTCTAAAATGCAAAACAATGGTCTACATCTGTATGTCAGTTATATTTTTCTGTGGCACAATGTATATAAACTATAATAAACATTTTTTCTTATTTATTATTATTATTTTCAAGATGGAGTCTTGCTTTGTTGCCCAGGCTGGAGTGCAGTGGCATGATCTCAGCTCACTGCAACCTCTGCCTCCCGGGTTCAAGCAGTTCTCCTGCCTCAGCCTGCCAGGTAGCTGGGATTACAGGTGCATGTCACCATGCCTGGCTAACTTTTGTATTTTCAGTAGAGCTGGGGTTTCACCAGGCTGGTCTCGAATTCCTGAACTCATGATCCACCCGCCTTGGCCTCCCAAAGTGCTGGGATTAAAGGCATGAGCCACCGTACTGAGCCTCTTATTTATTATTTACTGACTTTTTTTTTTTTTTTTTTGTCTGGATGGCACAGCAGATCAAGAGTTACCAAGTTGCACTACCATGTTTGGTCTCAAATAGTTCTCTCCTTTTAACTATATTTAATCAACCTGGATTTATAGAGGCTATTAATAACAAGGCAGGACTTGAACATGCCTGGAAAAGAGCAGTTGCAGAATTGTTAGAAAACATTTGCTTGGAAAAACATTCTCAGTACTTTTATAAGCTTATTGGAAGAAAAGCACTGATGAAGCTTTTGTAGAATGAATCTACAAAGTTTTGTAGAATCCTTGTCTGATGTACCTAAAGACTCGTCCCTAGCTAAATTTTTTCAAAACCGCTTGCTGATGTCAATCTGTAACTTGGGCATTTTTACTTAGGTATTTAAAATACTCAAAATATTTACAAACATATCTATATCTCTATATCTATATATGTATATCTATCTATATCTATATATCTATATATGTATATCTATCTATATCTATATCTATATCTATATATCTATCTATATCAAGACTTCAGTGTATATCAAGACTTCAGTGAGTTACAGGAGCCCAACATTACACTGGAATATTGCAGCATATTGAGTCCATTTAAAATGACAAGTGAACAGAACTTTATATTAGAAGATACTTTAAATAGACCAGGTGCGGTGGCTCATGCCTGTAATCTCAGCACTTTGGGAGGCCGAGGTGGGTGGATCACGAAGTCAGGGGTTCAAGACCAGCCTGTCCAACATGGTAAAACCCCATCTCTACTAAAAATACCAAAAAATTAGCCAGATGCGGTAGTGCACGCCTGTAATCCCGGTTACTGAGGAGGCTGAGGCAGGAGAATCACTTGAACCTGGGAGGCAGAGGTTGCAGTGAGCTGAGTTTGCACTACTGCACTCCCACCTGGGTGACAGGGTGAGACTCCATCTCAAAAAAAAAAAAAAAACTTTAAATACGTTGTCTTACTCCGTTTGGGTTTCTGTAACAAAGTATTACAGACTGAGTAGCTTCTTTCTCACAGTTTTGGACGCTGGGAAGTCCAAGGGCAGGGGACAGGAAGACCTGGTATCTGGTGGAAGAGGGTGCTCTCCCTGGTTTGCAGATGGCCATCTTCTTGTTGTGCCCTCACATGTTGGAAAGCAGACAGAGAGAGACTCCTGTCTCTCTTTTTATAGGGGTATTATCTAATTCATAAAGAATCCAATCTCATTTCTTAATTTCTTCCCAAAGGTCCTATTACCAAATACTATCATATTGAGGTTTTAGGCTTCAGTTTTTGAATTTTGGGGGTTGTGGGGGCATAAATATTCAGCCCGTAGGAGCAACTACCTCTGACATGGTTCACCAGCTGATTACAGATGCATGAGCAAACCCAGTCAGAAGAGCCAGACTTGACCTAGAGCAGCAGAACTGTCCAGCTGACCTGTAGATCATTGAGCAAAAATAAATACTTATACTGTTTTAAACCACTAAGTTTTGAGGTGGATTATTAGCATAATTATGGTAATAGACAATTAATATAGTCAAACACTAAAGATATGATTAAAGCTATGGTGGGACACAGAAATTTCACAAACCACCTATAATATTCAACTTTACTCAGATATAGTCAAAACAGTTCTTGTTTTCAGTTGTTCATTGGCTCAATGCTTTGAATATCAGGTAATTATCCTTTTCTAGAAATTCCTATAGAATATTAGTGGAAGTTGGGCTTGGAAATCACTTAGTACAACCCATTAATTTTATAGGAAAGAAATCAAGGTCAGTTGAGTTTAAGGGCATGTTTATAGCCACTCTGCCAGTTACTTACAGAGCTGGAGCTCTACAGTTTTGCCGCTTTGTGTGGAATGTTTTGATCTTACTCTTAATGATATATTAGAAAAAGAAAATATATACAAATACTATATTATGTAGAGATTGTAACTAGTGCCACCATATCTTAAAAAATAATTTGCAAGGTGCGATAGCTCATGCCTGTAATCCCAGCACTTTGGAAGGCTGAGGTGGGTAGATCACTTGGGGTCAGGGGTTCGAGATCAGCCTGGCCAACATGGCGAAACCACGTCTCTACTAAAAATTAGCCGGGCATGGTGGTGTAATCCCAGCTACTCTGGAGGCTGAGGCAAGAGAATTGCTTGAACCTGGGAGGCAGAGGTTGCAGTGAGCCGAGATCGCATCACTGTACTCCAGCCTGGGCAACAGAGCGAGACTCTGTCTCCAAAAAAAAAAAAAAAAAAAAAAAAGCCTGGGCGCAGTGGCTCTCGCCTGTAATCTCAGCACTTTGGGAGGCCAAGACAGGTGGATCATGAGGTCAGGAGATCGAGACCATCCTGGCTAACATGGTGAAACCCTGTCTCTACTAAAATAAAATAAAATAAAATAAAAATTCCAAAAAAATTAGCTGGGCATGGTGGCGGGCGCCTGTAGTCCCAGCTACTCGGGAAGCTAAGGCAGGAGAATGGCGTGAACCTGGGAGGCGGAGCTGGCAGTGAGCCCAGATCGCACCACTGCACTCCAGCCTGGAAGACAGAGCAAGACTCCGTCTCAAAAAAAAGAAAAAATATTAAATGTTTTCCATGCTAATAACCACATTCAGTTACTGCTAGTAGCAAAATGTCTTCAGTCTTCATGTGGAGATGTCTACTGCACTTCAACACCACGGTCTGTCGGCTTGCATGTATTTTCTAAGTTATGACTGTGAGCAAATGGTGGTTATTGAATAGACACTGCTTAATGATTTTGGTGGAGAAGTGAAACTGTTCCTTATCGATGAAGGCCTTATTTGCCTTGCCACTTAGACAGTTTTACACCTTGTGACATCCCCTGTCGGCAAGCAGTTTCTTGGGTTATTCAGTGACCGTGTGTATCAGAACCTCCACACCGTGCCTGTGAAACATGGCTCTGAGCACTTTCCTGCAGGGAGTAAACTGTCATTTTTCACCACATTAAATTTTATAAGTTTCAAGCAAATGGAAAATGGATTTTATTATTTTCTGTTTCTCTCTCTCTCTCTCTTTCTTTGCTATGAACGTTTTATGGCTGCAAAAACAGAATTTGTGGTTTCAACTCTTCAAGTTTGATGCAGAAGGCTATGGAACCTCTTATGTAACCTGATGTCCTGAATAATTATCAAAATATTTTGCTTTCCACCCTTTCTAAGCTTCAGCAGCAGAAAAAAAAAAAAATAGTGTATGCAACCTTTTGACCACAAAATAATAATAATGAGAAAGCCCCTTTTACACCTACACTAGAGATGCTATAATTGGGGGAAAGCCAGTGCTCACTGGGCCTGGGCCTGTGCCCCGGCTCTTATCAGGGACTACCTTTTGCAAGGAAGGAAACAGAATCTATGAGAAGAAAAGCCAGGGTTAAGAATAGAGGGGATAGGTTGGGTGCCGTGGCTCACGCCTGTAATCCCAGCACTTTGGGAGGCTGAGGCGGACAGATCACGAGGTGAGGAGATCAAGACATCCTGGCCAACATGGTGAAACCCCATCTCTACTAAAAATACAAAAAATTAGCCGGGCATGGCGGTGCATGCCTGTAGTCCCAGCCGCTCAGGAGGCTGAGGCAGGAGAACTGCTTGAACCCGGGAGGGAGAGGCTGCAGTGAGCCGGGAGCGCTGCCACTGCCTTCCGGCCTGGGTGACAGAGCGAGACTCTGTCAAAAAAAAAAAAAAAAAAAGAATAGAGGGGATAGCTGGGCTTGGTGGCTCATGTCTGTAATCCCAGCACTTTCGGAGGCCGAGGGGGTTGGATCACTTGAGGCCTTCGAGACCAGCCTGGCCAACATGGCGAAACCCCAGGGTGTGGAGGTTCCAATAGACGTTTGCAGTCATTGAATAACGTAAGAAACTGCATGCTGACAGAGGATGCCACAAGGTGTAAAACTGTCTAAGTGGCAAGGCAGATAAGGCCTTGATCTGTCAGGAAGGGTTTCACTTCTCCACCAAAATCATTAAGCAGGATCTATTCAATAATCATTTGCTCACACAGTTGTAACTTAGAAAATACATGCAAGCAGACATACTGTGGTGATGAAGTGCAATAGACATCCCCATACTACTAAATTCTACTAAAAATTCTATTTTTTGGTAGAATTGTTTGTATTCTACTAAAAAAAAAAAAAAAAAAAAAAAAAATCGCCAGGCGTGGTGGTACGCACCTGTAGTCCCAGCTACTCAGGAGGCTGAGGCAGGAGAATTGCTTGAACCCAGGAGGCGAAGGTTGCAGTGAGTCGAGATCACACCACTTCACTCCAGCCAGCTTGAGTGACAGAGTGAGAGAGTCTCTCAAAAAAAAAAAAAAAAGAAAAAAAAAAAAAAGAATAGAGGGACAAAAATGTAATGGCGACCACTTGGTAGAGATTCCTAACAACAAGGTCTCTTACCCCTTCTGAATAAAAAGAAATCACATTATTTTGATCTGAAAATATTAGGGGGTAAAAAAGTGTATGTATCGGTGTGCACATGTGTGCGTGTGTGTTTCTGTTGACTTACATAAATACCATTTTTCAGTGACTACTGAGAACAGAATGTCCCTTCATATCCAATATGGTATCAGCCCTGATATCTCTTAAATACAGGTAAGCCTCAATTCATGAAATCTGAAATCCAGATCCAGAACATAATACCAGTAAGCCAAATTCTTATAATGAATTATATCAGTATAACATATCAGTTATGTAAAATATTACATATAGTCTCTATAATTATATATTGCTTATTATAATTATGAATTTAATCACTCTACTTTTTTAACTTCAGAAATTAACCTCCATTTAAAATTTTAAATTAGAAGTAGTTTTCAATCTATATTTTTTCATGTTTCTTTGCCCTAACTTTTTTATGAGGTTAAAGATCTATGTACATCAACAAGTATATGAATGTTAAAGTAGGGAGTCCTGTTGTAATGTAAAAACTACCACCCACACCTCACATTATTACAAATGAAAGAAAAATGGAAACATTATGTTTTTTTCAGTTTCATTTTTGATTATTTTTCCCTTGGTCACTTTTAGATATTCATAAATGTCTTAATTATCATGGTATACTCCTTTGGGAAAGAAAAAGAATCTAGCATGTTTTAGTTCTACTCAGAAAACACTAACTTATTTGCCATTCAATCCAATTTTCAACCACATTACATAACGTATCTGATGCGTGAGAAGTGTAAAAGGCATTTACGAATGTTCCTGCCATGTTTTTCAGTGGAATAGAAGGTCTGTGACAGCGGGGGCGTTTTCTATCCTGTTCTGAGACTTTAATAGTGGTCTACAACCATGCTACTAATCTGGCATGCAGTGGAAATTTAATAAATGTCTGCTGAATGATTAAACCAACACAGCAAGCTTCACTTCTAATAAATGACATAACAGTAGCAGATAATGGCTTTTTTTTTTTTCTGAATTAGAGATTGACAGAAAATAATAAAGTACCTACCTTTAAATATTTCAGGTATCATGGGGTTGTTAGTTTTCAGTAGTAGAAATGGCACTGAACTTTATTTTATTTATTTTTATTAGTATACTTTAAGTTCTAGGGTACATGTGCACAATGTGCAGGTTTGTTACATGTGTATACATGTGCCATGTCGGTGTGCTGTACCCATTAACTCGTCATTTACATTAGGTATATCTCCTAATGCTATCCCTCCCTCCTTCCCCCACCCCACAACAGGCCCCGGTGTGTGATGTTCCCCACCCTGTGTCCAAGTGTTCTCATTGTTCAATTCCCACCTATGAGTGAGAATATGCAGTGTTTGGTTTTCTGTCCTTGCAATAGTTTGCTGAGAATGATGGTTTCCAGCTTCATCCATGTCCCTGCAAAGGACATGAACTCATCCTTTTTTGTGACTGCATAGTATTCCACGGTGTATATGTGCCTCATTTTCTTTATCCAGTCTATCATTGATGGACATTTGGGTTGGTTCCAAGTCTTTGCTATTGTGAATAGTGCCGCAATAAACATACATGAGAAATGGCATTGAACTTTAATCCCAGTGATATTCTTGCAAGTTATTCAAACTCTTAAAGTCTGTTTCCTAAGGGAATGTGTACTTACTTCATGGAGCGATCCCCCCTAAAGAGATGATATAAAGAAAACAGCTATGTAGGATTCAGAATACAATATAGGTATATAATGGTATTATGGGACTCAAAAATTCTCCTAAAGAGGACTAAGAGAAGAACATAAATGATACTAGAATTGATAACCACTACCAATTATTTTTAGCTAACCATCACCCAAGGCCTTGCAGTAGTGGCTCTTGCAAAGCGTCTGTTGGGTTTCAATAGCTGTATTCAGGCTATTGAGTCTGACAGATCTGGTATGGACTTGCAGCTTCATTAATTTAAGAGTTCTCTAAACTTGCATGAATTAGTTAATATCTTCATGCTCCAAATTCCCCACCTACAAGTGATGAGAATACTTCTCTTTTGAAATGTTTGCACATATGGAGTGACAATATTTATATAGCAGAGTGATTTTAAATTGTAGGTACTGGATTCAGATCACCTGGGTTCACATTATGACTCTTACTTAACAGTGGGGTAAACATGAGCAAGTTGGTCAACTTCTCATGGCTTCAGTTTAGGGTGGTTTTGAGGTGATTGAGTTAATGAATAAATAATATTTACCATTTCCTTAAACATGGGACGTGAATAAATTTTAGTCTCTATTGTTATTATTATAATAAACTATTAAATGGAAGCTATTTTAACACTTTTACTAAGCCATTCAGAAGTGGCAATTGTACTTGAAGAAGATGAATACTGTTTGTCTTTTGTTTATTTTCAATGAGATGCTTTTTCATATTTAGAAAATTATGCTAATGAGGGAAGTGGCTTATTTTCATGGAAGTTTCCAGAAGGTAAACCTCTTTCAGTGCTGGGACATGATAAAGTTCAGCCAGGGGACCTTAAAGAAGGGACTGGTACTATACTGAGAGATCCCATTTCTTCTTATTGGATTAACCCCATGCCTGTCAAATGTAAATTCTAGTGATGAGCCATCCATGCTGCTTTGTTAATAACAGTCCTTCTATTCAGCTCGTATTGAGTTTGGGGGCTGATGGAGTTTCCTTTTCAAATCAACTCTTTTGGAAATCCTTCCTAATGGAACTTTGTTCACATGGCCAGAGAACAATGCAACCAAATAAGCTACCAGCTGGAGTAAAAGAGATGGCAAAGCTAAAAGGCATATCTCATTCTGGGGAAAATTAACCTCCCAATTTTGCCCAGTAATTGATTCCATCTGACTGAGGCATTTCAGCCTCCTCTGTGACTGTCATTTGGGTAGCTGGGAAGCAAAAACCTGTAATTACAGTCATGCAACCCTGTTATCAGAGCCCGGGGAGGGCTTCCCTCTCTTCCTACCCTGTGTGATCACAGGTGAGGCTGACCAGAGAGGAGGGAAGGAGAGAGGGGCAAGCAGGCTGGTGATTCTTTCTCCATGGGAGAGAGCCCCCTAAGGCAACCCCAACCATGGAGAAAAGGTCAGAGGTCGCGGGGAGTCCTCTTGAGTTTTCATGACATGAACATAAAGAGGCCAGAGCTTCCTGCTTGCTGCAAATTCTTCTCTCCAGGGAGATGCTTTGCCTAGATAGAGCTAATAAAGAGCAGGGAGTGTGATGAACAGAGAATTAGAAGAATTGTTCTAATACCACCTAAACTAGGTCATTACAAGCTGTGCAAATAATTTTGTTATGCTCAGATAGGACCTGTGAACCAACTGCATGAACATTGAATTTTACATGACACTTTATGTATTTATGACTGTTTTTTTATCTGCACAAATTTAAGAAGTACAGTACAATTTTCTTACATGGTCATATTTCATAGTGGTGAAGTCTGAGCTTTAAGTGTATCCATCACCTGAGTAATGTCCATTGTACTCATTAAGTAATGAGATAAAATAAAAATTGGACTCGTTCTCACCTCCTACATGTATGTAAGCAGACGTTGCTGAAACTTAAAAGGATTGTTCTGTTATCACAATAAGACTAAGAGCAATATTCCTGCTGCTTGTCAGCACAGGTATACATGCTTGTCTTGTTAAAGGCTGAACTGAGACTAGCAAAAGTGAGATTACCTTTGCTGTGGCTTGAATGTGTTCCCCTAAAGCCAAGTGCTAGAAAATTCATTGCCATTGTAACAGTATTGAGAGGCGGGACGTTTACAAGGTGATTAGGCCATGAAGACTCTGTCCTCATATAGGGACTAACGCAGTTATTGAGAGTGTGGGCTCCTTATAAAAAGATTGCCATTTATCTTATATTTGGGAAGAGTAAACAAAATGTATTTTTTATATCAAAATGAAATGTAAAGGAATGTATCTGTGTGTGTGTTAGCTACTATCAATCAACACAAGTACTTCTGGCATTCGCCTAATTTCCTTTTTGGATGTTCAATATATTCATTTGTTAGAAAAAAAAAAGGGGACAGATGAAGACACCTTGCAGGGTTGCTTTGAGTGTTAAATACGGATACACGGCCGGGCCTGTGGCTCACGCCTGTAATCCCAGCACTTTGGGAGGCCGAGGCGGGTGGATCATGTGGTCAGGAGATCGAGACCATCCTGGCTAACATGGTGAAACCCTCTCTCTACTAAAAATACTAAAAAAAATAGCCAGGCATGGTGGTGGGCACCTGTACTCCCAGCTGCTCAGGACACTGAGGCAGGAGAATAGTGTGAACCTGGGAGGCGGAGCTTGCAGTGTAGCTGAGATCGCGCCGCTGCACTCCAGCCTGAGTGACAGAGTGAGACTGCGTTTCAAAATAAAAAAAACTGAAAACAAAAAACGGATACACGTGGTTTGACACACAGCTTAATAAGCACTAGTTTTCCTTCTCCTTGCTCTTCTCTTTTTAAAAATTATTTAAATATGCTATGTATCCATTCATGTTATATATGTAAGTTTGTAAGAATTTTCAACCATAAACCAAGTATTATTAAATGATATCAAAGATATAAATGTATTTATGTTTTGGACAGGAAGAACATTCACAATTTCAAAGGCACGTTAATGATATACAATGAAATTTTCTCTTCTATTCCCCTCCTGACACCCAGTTTATCTTTCCACAGGCAAATGATTTTATAGCTTCTTGTGACTCCTCCCAGAGATGATTTAAGTGCATTACAAACTTATTTATATTTCTCTATCAATATATGCATATGCATACATATATGTGTGTATATATATGTCTGTACACACATATGTTTCATTACATATATTTTCTTCCCTTTTTTTTACAAATATAACATTTCATGTATTGTTATATGATTTGCTTTTTTTCCCTTTAATTTCCTGGAGAACATTCCATAGCTGCATACATGACATTTCCTCATTTCTTTTTAAAGCCATATTGCTGTATGTTGCATGGATATACTATGTTTTATTTAGCCAATCAAATACTACCATTAGTTTGTAATCATTTTTTTCTATTACAAACTATGTTGAATTTATGAACCTGCCCTACTGTTTCTAATATTTCCTCACAAATGCTATTTTATCTTCTGAAGATAAAGCCTCCTGGTTATTGGAGAGGGTCCAGGTAAACGGCCTATGTGGCTATTTTCTATTTTACTAAAGGGGATTGGAAGGGAGAGTAGGGGAGAAAGCCACAGAGTGGACACTGGGACAAGGTAATTATTGAGATCAGACAGCACATTGCTGGGATCGCTGGAAGGTTGAGTGATTGGAGTATGGAAAAATCCCAATTAGATGATTAATTTAGGTACTGGGTGTGCTTTTAGCCTATGGCCATGGAGTCAGGAAAAGAAACAATTACCTCTCCAAATTGCCATGCTGGGCTGATTAATTTTTAATTGAGTCTTGTTAAAGGCATGGAAAACTCTGACATATATAACCTGGAGAAATAGGCCTCAGCCAGTGGGAGCCACTCTTCCCCATAGGAACCCACAGATTTAACTGGAGAGGAGGGTGATTTAGATAAAGCCTGGAGGCAGGGATTGGCAGTGATGTGGAGAGGACTCAGCTACTTTGGAGAGAAAGCTGGACTTCAAAGTAAAGTGTCAAAGGGACAGCCAGTCTTCTTTCTGACCTTCTTTAGCCTACCCCATGGGGCCTTGATGTGTAGAGGGCTATTCTCATATCATTTGCTGCCTAAGATGAAAACAACTGGCACTGCATTTAATGAAGTATCTTAAATTGCATTGCTGTGTAGAAAATTTAGATGAGGCTGAAGCCCTAATCCTTGACTTCCCTTTGGCCCTATATAATATGAGGAGAGAGAAAGACAGAGAAAAGGAGGAGAGAGAGAATGAACGTCACATCCTCAATGGGTATTTGAACTGTTCTAACATGAGAAACAAATTGAGTGTTGGGTGAAAGGTATAGAGGTGGCACAAAATGACTTTAAGGGAAGTGTGGATTTATACCAAGATACTAGCTTGCTAGAAACCAGAAAGGATCCTCAGGTGACATCTTGGAATTTTTGAGTTTTCTAAGTATATTAGTCTGTTCTCACACTGCTATAAAGAAATACCTGAGACTGGGTAATTTATTAAAAAAGAGGTTCAATTGGCCAATGGTTCTACAGCCTGTACAGGAAGCATGGCTGGGGAGGCCTCAGGAAACTTACAATCAAGGCAAAAAGTGAAAGGGAAGCAGGCACATCTTACATGGCTGAAACAGGAGGGAGAGAGAGAAGGGGCAGATGCTACACACTTTTAAACAACAAGATCTCACAAGAACTTACTATTACAAAAACACAAAGTGGGAGACCACCCCGATGATTCAATCACCTCCCACTAGGCCCCTCTTCCAACATTGGGGATTATAATTCACCATGAGATTCGGGCGAGGACACAAATTCAAGCCATATCACTAAAGTTTTAGCTCCAATAGATAATAGGACCTCATCTGCAGTGACACCAATGTGTTAAAGATATTGCACTGAGCCTTTCATAGGTGTTAGGCTTTCCTGGTTCCTTGGGAATCTCAGGGACTAAAGAGTGCCTGTGAATAGACCCTTAAGTGTTGGGCCAAGTGCAGTAGCTCATGCCCATAATCCTAGCACTTTGGAAGGCTGAGATGAGAGAATTGCTTGAGGCCAGGAGCTTAAGAATAGCCTGGGCAACATAGTGAGATCCCATCTCTATAAAAATAAAAAATAAAAGACCCATAAGTGCAAGTTGTTTACATGATTGTACCATATGCAATTTAATCTAAATTAATTAGCATCATGTCCCTGTTGGGAGACTTCCTCTTAAATCACTTTAATTAGTATCTTTAGTATCAAGGAGATATTACTAAGTGAAAGGAGGTATTTGAGGTCTGGGCAACAGAGCAAGACCCTGTCAAAAAAAAAATTCACAACAACCAAACAAAAATGGTATCATCTCCCTTTCATGGATGAGAAAACAGAAGCTCAGCGAGTTTCAGTAATTTACCCAAGATCACATAGCGACAGTGGCAAGCCTGGTGGTCAGAACCAGTTATACACACCTCCTCTTTCCTCTGCTGTTAGATGTAATAATTATGCTATCTGTGCTGTCACTGTAGACTGAATCAGTCTTAGCCCTCATCTCACTGCATTTTCTTGGTCTCACATTTGGACTTTGAGAGTCAGACATATTAGTTTTGAATCACAACCATGTTACTAACTTCCATGTAACCATGGGAACATCACTTCATCTCTCTAATTTTCAGTTTCTTAATTTATGAAATAGGGATTTTACTTTCCTTAGCTTGTTGTGAGGGTTAAATGAAGCCAAGGCAGATGATATCTGTCAAGAGTTTGGTACATATCTGCTGTACAGTAAGCATTCAATAAATGATTCCTACATTAATTATTTCTGTTATCTAAAGGGAGATCAGCTGAAGCACTGGTTTATGTGAAAAAAGAGAGAGCTTTGAATAATGCTGTAGTTAACTAATACATGTGAATAATACACTAATATTCAGAGAGTACCTTCTAGGCCAGGATCAAACCAGTGGTTTAGTCAGACTTACAGAAGCATGTGAAGCAGCCACAGTTTCAAGATTAGCATAGGGAAAAATGTCTGAAATATTAGTAATAATAAGGTACTGTTTACAATAAATTAGACTCTTGTTTAAAAGTATTCACTTCCTTCTCTCATCTCCATGGGGAGGGTGCACCTTCAAGGAAATTGATTTTGGGTATGACCATGGGACTTTTTGGCTTCTTGGTAGGTAAAATATACTTGTGACCGTCAATGTGGTCTTAGTCATTGACTTGTTTTGGCCAATAGGATCAGTAGAAGTGACACGACTCACTTGCATAGTTGGAGTTTGCTTTCTTGCTCTTCCATTACTGTGAGATGACCATGCCTTTGTCAGACCTCAGGTCTATGTAGAGTGAAAGACACATGGAGCATATCTAGACTCAGTCTGAATCCTGGGCTGCCCAGTTGAGCTTGGCCTTGAGCTTGGCCTAGATGATTAACTCCCATCCCATCTGCAGATACATGAGCAAGAAAAAATACCGTTATGTGCCATTAGGTTTTTGTGGTAGTTTGTTTTGCAGGAATAGACAACTGATATACAAATGCAAATAGTGTTAGGTGTATGGTAATTGTATACCCTATATCAGCCTTTGTCTTAGGTTTTATCAGCACATAATACAGATTTCAATCATTTAAGGAGAGTGTCCCCATATTTTCTTTTCTGGTTTGCATAAAGCTGGAGCATGCCTTGTATTTTTGGACAAGTCACCCGGGCCTTTCTGTGTCTGCTTCTCCATTTGAAGAAGAAAGATTTTGCTTGCCACCTACCTTTCCCCAGGAGTCATAAATTAACAGTTGAAAAACTCTTTGAGATCTCCCATGAAAGGTGCAATTTAAGCAGAAGCATGCCTATTATTTATTTTTATTATCCATTTTAAAATTGAATACTTAGAGCAAATAGATTTTCCAGCCACCAAAAAGGAAGTTTCTTCTATGCCACAATGTATTATGGATTGGGCACTCTCCAACTATAGACTATATTTCCCATTTATAGCACTAATTTAGATGTTTATGGGTCTGTAAATGTATTCCATTTCTCCTGAGGCTTCTGAGTACCTATAACAGTCTAATATTTTGGAACACTAAATGATGCCTTGATGCCTTGGGCAAAATATAAAACAGGAGAATAAGAGAGGCAGGGAAAGAATTGAGTAACAATAAAGACAGTTTTTACAAAAAGTATTAAAAAGATAAAATTTTAGACTCCCAGAATTACCCTGGAATATAGTCCAATTTGTGGTGATTGTCTCTCCTTCATGTTACAAATTATCACTATTATATCGAGTTTTTATTGAGTACTTAGCATACAACTATTTGTGGAAGAGGACATATTTATACTAATAACTCACATTTATAAGTCCTTGCTCTGTGCCAGCTACTATCCCGGTGCTTTTAAATAACTATCTCATTTAGTTCTTTCGCGAACTAATGCATTGTTAGCATTAGCATTCTTGATGCTCCAAGAGGTTAAATGACTTGCCTAAGATTACACAGAGGTAGAATCAGTGTCTGAATTCAGGTTCTTCTTTTTTGGAGAAAGCCCAAGTTCTTAATCATTATGCTGTACTTCATAGTGACTTGACGTGGTTCTTGTTTACAAATTTTGAAGATGATGAAACCAACATAAAAAAAGCATAAGATATTTAAGCATATGTAATGAAAATCATTGTGATGTCTTCAAAATAACTCTAGGGAGATAACTAGCATGGAAGAATACGGAAATTAATGTCTGCTGTGACATTCCAGTTTACCTGTGGCTTTTTTTTATTTTAGTTTATTTTTGCAATCCTGTTTTGACACTGAGGTGGATAATCAGGTTTTTAGTCTAAAACCTAAGATAGTTCTGTCTTGAGCTATATGGAATTTTCTATGCAAGTGTTGTACAATAGATTGACTATGTAATTATTGTTCTTACCACTTGTAATTTGAAAGATAGTATTATGAAAATTAGTTGAATGAACAAACATCTACTAACATAAAGTTCAGAATCAGAGGAAATATCATGAATGAGGGATTCTTTCTAACTTGAATTTTTGCATGGATCTCTAATCTATATCAAGGTGTAAAAGTCAGTCTCTTTTTAGAAACTGAAAAATTCAAGTGACATTTTCAAAACTATCTTGGTGTTATTGAAATTCCTAAGGGGAGGAACCATATTTTAATTACTGTCATCTATCTTGTAAAATTTGAGACCTGAAGGGATCAGAGCTTGCTTTTAGGCATTGGGGTTCTGACATACTCAGAACTTGGCTCCCTGAGCAGTGTACCCTGGGAGGGTCATGCCTTTGTTAACTACTCTTCTAGTTTTTAAGGCCTATGTTGAAGCCAGCTGGCTATGTCTTCTTGTTGGGGTGTGAAACTCCAACTTTGTCAGTACATTAGATTGGCATGTACCCTGTCATGCTAAAAAAAAAAAAAAAAAAAAAAAAAAAAAAGAAAAAAAAAGGAAAATCATTTGAGGAAGCATTTTAAATTCTCGTATCAATCAGTCATTTGTCAGTTACCATCTCTACACAATGGTGTATAAAGAAACAGGAATCCTAACCCCTCTTTAATGTTGGGTTTAACATGTAAGTCCTCTGAAGCAGGTCCTCTAAATCAAGATAAGATGTGCCCCAACTTGTGCTTATACAGGTGGTGTGAGAGAGTGGAGGGAGCTAGGGGTGTTTCCCTTCCAGATCTTAATCTCTATCTTTCTCTGCAGCTTTCTAGCTGTGTGACTTTGGGCAAATTACTTAATTTCTCTGAGACTTGATTTCCTTAGTTATGTAGCCTGGGTATAATACCATAGTGTGGTTTTGTTAGGAATATGTAATGGGTCATTGACCACACAGGGAATGGATTACATACTCTTTCTATCTATCTATCTATCTATCTATCTATCTATCTATCTATCTATCT
>NC_045449.1:65165926-65432789 GCF_002776525.5 Piliocolobus tephrosceles | reverse complement strand
TCTATCTATCTATCTATCTATCTATCTATCTATCTATCTATCTATCTATCCATCTATCTATCTATCCATCCATCCATCCACATGCTGTCTTCATCAGCCTTTTATCAGAATAAGTGTTTAAAGAAGGTTATAGAAAAACTGGGAGAGATAAATGTACCTCTGAGGAGGTTGGTCAACTCATCACAGAGCTTTTCATTTTTACCAATTATTTCAAGCATAAAGGATTACATAGTATATTAATATATAACTTGAGAGAACTTTTGAGAGTCTATAGAGTTTTCTTTAATGACTTCATAAAGAAGATGATTACAGGATATGTGGATACTAACATGAGAGAAAAAGAAATCTATGTTTTTTTTTTTTTCTTCTCTCAACTCCTTCTGCTAATTGGATCTTGATTAGAGAAAAGGATTTCTCAACTATTCAGTGACCTATCTAATGAAAATATCTTCCTGTACTATCCATGGAAAGTTAGGACCTAGCTTTTCATTGACACCCAATGGGGGCTTAAACATCTATCTCCTGTGGGAGCCATTCTGTTTATGGCCAGCCAGAAGTATCAGAAAAATTTCCCGAGGCTGAACCCAGGTTTCCCTGATAGTGTATACTTTTTAGTTATCTCAATTCTGTGTTCTGTAGCCACACAGAACTAGCTACCTCCTTAAAGAAAATCTAACATCTCATAACTAATGGCAAAAGTGGCTCTTAGGCAAGAAGACATATTTATGTTTCTTTAGAAAATAAAAAATGGTACTTATCCAGATTTCTTTACCAGACACCTTAGTAAATTGTGCCTTCCAGGGGCAGACGACTGAGTCTTTTGGTGGGTGCCAGATTATGTTGGTGCCACATTGAAAACCACATGCTTCACTGAAGGGGGTGATCTAATGAGTTTATTTCCCTGCCTGGGTTCCAGCGACGGGGCTATTGAGTGACTTCACTGCAATCAGTATTGCTGACTAATGCCTGTATCAACACCTACCGCCGCCACCACCGGCGCTTCAGTGATTTTATGTTCAGTTTGATTTCTCCAGACAGAACTTTTCCACATCATTGGAACTAATTGAGGTAATGGAGAAATTATTCTGGTGCCAGAACACTCTTGCTTTCTTTTGCCCACTTCCCCCTTTGGTATTGAAAGACAACAATACGCACAGTCTCTCCGTGTTTCTTTACAGTCAAAAGGGGAGAACTTGATTATGTCGCTATGGCACCCAGGCTGCTTCTGGACAATTAAGGCTGGAAAACAGACTCTCACCTCCATCTTTCTTTGCTTCCCAGGACTGCACGCTCTGGCACTGTCCCTGTGCCATGTTCATGAGCTGCTTCTCAGTGGGGATTTCAGAATCCCCTCTGTTGTTCTCCGACTGACCACAAGAAATCTAACATTCGCTAAAACAACTAGCAGATGGAAACAAACATTTTATGAGTGTATATTCCACCTTAATTATATGCATTGTCTGCCAATGTTTATAGCATCTCAGAGGGAGTTTGGAGGTAAGACTGAGCCGGCCAAGTATGGTTTTGATTACAGGGATTTGTATCAAAAGTGGAACAGTGCCTTTTACTGATTCCCCACTCCCTTTCTGCCCCACACTTTATGTCCCTTACTCTAGAAGGTTTATGTCCCTTACTCTAGAAGGTTTATGTCCCTTACTCCCTAGAGAGGGTGGCATAGTGAAAGGGCTCTGGTTATGCCCCATGTCAATAGTTAGGGGTTCAGTTAGTACTGGGGTTTAATTATGGTAGACCACAGTGAACCTCTCCACAGAAAGACCCTGTCTGGTTTGGATTTAGGAGACTACTCTGCAGTGCGGGAAGGTAGGATGGCCTTTCAACAGTCAGCAGAGTCTTCTGCATGGCATGGAAATGCCAGTTCATCCTCAGGGATGGGAGGACAATTGATTAATGGGAAATATGCATGTTTATTTGAAGTTGGAGGAAAATATTTACTAAAATCTAAATAGCGATGACTTTAGTAGTAAAACTCAGCTTGCGTATTATACTGATATCCCTTTCTCTGCATTTTCCTTATCTTTCCAGTTGTTCTCCTTGCATCTTTTCCCCTTATTGATTTGTTCATTTGAGATGGATAGCAGGAATTATGCAATTTGAACAACAGATTGCAAATCCATCTGAGTTACTACTGGTTAGCAGCTTTGGTTCGTGTTGGGAAGTAGTGGCTATTACAGCACAGAGCTCATATAGGTGTTTTGCATTACCCATGGATTTTATTTCTCCACATGACCTTTGACCCCTTTTGCAAAGTTAATTGAGAGTTGGCCTTTTTCAAATTGACTGCAGGAAATTGACCTTTGTGTTCACGCTATGTTAGGAAAGACCTGGATGAAGAGCAAATCAGGAGGCAAAATGGGAATGATCTGGCCCCTACAGTCATGCTACGGCACTATGTGAAATAATCATAGCATTCTTGGTGCAATTACATAGGCGATGTTGCCTTTAGAATTGTTTCCCTATAGAATCAAACCATAAATCAGAAAATCCCATTTTAATTTGTAACACAGTCTGGTGGTTCAAAAATTTAACAATCTGAAGGTACCTTTTAAATTAACGTCTAATCTGCTTATCCTGCTTTAGCTGAAGCCTGATTCCTCGTTCTTAATTACTGGTGGAGATAGCAGCTTGGGGCTACTTATATGGAAATCCAATCCTTATCTGGCAGACAAGCATATTTGTTACTTTGGGAAAATGGAAGGGCAATTAGAGAAAGTACACTCATTTTGACCTCAGCAATCTTGGATTCAAAACTAGACCCTACCACTTATTCCCTGAGTTACTTTAGGAACAATATGTAAAACCTTGAATCTTAATGCTTCATCTGAAAAATGAGAAGACTTGCAAGAAATGAGATTGTGTGAGTTTTCAATGAGTATTTTTAAGAGCTTAGTACATAGATGCTTAATACCTTCAGTTGCTTATTATACATTATGTGCCTTGTATGTGCACTAGGGATCCAATGGCAAAGAGATTTGAGAAGGGTCTTGCCCTCATGAAGGTTACACTCTTTAGGGGGCTCATAGTGTTTTTACTCTTCCGGGGACAATGAAGAACCTCGGTTAAACCAGCAATGTTTGAAATGCAATAGGAAATGAATTGTTATTTTAAACCAGAAAGCCAGGCTGCAAAATGGCTTCTTAAGACTCACAGCTGGACTAAATAATTCTGAGTTGGAATCTAGATTTCGCGGTCTAGTGATGAGGGCAGACGGAACTTGCAGGCAGGGTGTCTGATTCACTGTTGTACACCAGACATGTATCCTACTTCTGTCTTAGTCTTTATTTTCATTTTGTTTTGCTGTTTTACCTGTAAAATTTGTACAATAATACTTTTAAAAAAACCCCATAGGTTTATGAATATAAAGCGAGAAAATATGTGAAGGCCACATACAATAAAATATATTCTTAGGTTCATTTTAATTTTATTAGTGAACTAAGGTGTGGACACCTTACACTCCAGGAACTTAATTATATTGACAAACTACTCAAAGACAAAACAACACTAGACAGCCCTGAAAGAGTCTGCAGATTTAAATATAACACAAATTAGATCTTGAAGGGAGATAAAATGAAAACCAGGCATAACTTTTTAAATAAAAGCACTTGCAGGGCTGGGTGCGGTGGCTCATGTCTGTAATCCCAGTACTTTGGGAGGCCGAGGTAGGCAGATCTCCCGAGATCAGGAGTTCGAGACCAGCTTGTCCAACATAATGAAATGCTGTGTCTCCTAAAAATACAAAAATTAGCTGGGCATGGTGGCAGGTGCCTGTAATCCCAGCTACTCGGGAGGCTGAGGCAGGAGAATTGCTTGAACCCGGGAGGTGGAGGTTGCAGTGAGTTGAGATCATGCCATTGCACTCCAACCTGGGTAACAAAAGTGAGACTTCATCTCAAAAATAAATAAATAAATTAATTAACTAATTAATTAAAGAAACACTTGCTGGAGGAGAGAGAAGGAAAAAGAATTTGCCTATGGTTACTAAAGCCTGTGGCCTATTACTAACTGGTAATAGAAACAGAAGAAACTCTAGAGACACAGGAGTGAGCTTAGACATGGGTTCAAATCTTGGCTCTTCCATTATCTATTGTATCGAGTTAGTTACTGGCATACAACAAACTGTCCCAACCCAAGTGGCTTAAAACAATATCTGTGGGTCAGTTGATAGACCAGTTCAACTGATCTTGGCTGGGCTTGCTCAGGGGTCTATTCTCAGCCAGGGTCAGGCTGGTCTAGGTTGGCCTCATTCCCATGGCTGATATCTAATGATTGGCTGGCTATGGCCTGAGTGATGGATGTGACTGGGCCACTTTGTCTCATCATCCTAACTTTGTCGATTTGTTAGCAGAAGAGCTGCAAAGAGAGAGTAGAGGCGTGCAGAGGATCTCAAATCTCAAGCTCTGAGCTGTTATTTTCTTTGGCCACATTCTTTTGGCTAAAGAAAGTCATGAGACTAACTCAGATTCGAGAGATGGAGAAATAGGCTTGACTTCCTGGTGGATTTTTAAAAGTTAAATGTCAGCACATTAAAACATTAAAGAGTTTATTTGGACAGACAGTGATTCATGAATTGGGCAGCTCTAGACATGAAGCAGGTCAGGGCTGTGCCAAAGCAGCACCTGGGGAAGACTTTTAGAGGGTGAATGCAGAAGCAAGGCAAAGAAAATATTTGATTGGTTAAAGTGAAGCAGTAACCTTATTTGGATCATTCTAGTGGAAAGTACCTAGTTAAAGGTTAGTTAACAGTTTGTACGTGGTTAAGTTTAATTTCATTTTATCATTTATGCTGAGTTGGGTGTCACTTTGCTAACATGGGAACCCAGGGTACTGGAGTCTCTTGATAAATTATTTCAACAGGAGCTGCAAAGTCACATTGTAAAGGGTGTAGAAATAGGGAGGAATGGAGAATTAGGTTGCTTTTTAATCTACTACATTCGTCTATGTGCTTAGATAACTTCTTTAATTTCTTTGAGGGTAAAAAGTATCTCATAGGACTATTATGAGTATTAGTGACAAATGTAAAACCCTGAATATGGTTTAAAATTTACAGGTAAATGGTACCTAAAAATGGTAGACATTATTATATTTCCCTTTATTTTCAGTTATACAAAACTTACATTTTCCATAATACACATCATTACAGATTTTTTTTTTTTTTTTAATTTTTTTGAGACGGAGTCTCGCTCTGTCACCCAGGCTGGAGTGCAATGGCACAATCTTGGCTCACTGCAACCTCCACCTCCTGGATTCAAGTGATTCTCCTGCCTCAGTCTCCCGAGTAGCTGGAGGCACATGCCACCATGCTCAGCTAAATTTTGTATTTTTATTAGAGATTGTGTTTCACTATGTTTAGTAGAGATTGTGTTTCACCATGTTGCCCAGGCTAGTCTTAAACTCCTTACCTCTGGTCATCCACCCACCTCGGCCTCCCAAAGTGCTGGCATTACAGGTGTGAGCCACCACATCTGGCCTACAGAATTATTAAAAATACCCATAACTAAGCAAAATAGGAAAGAAAAAATAAAAATTATTGAAATCTCACTCTCCCTATCTAAGCACTGTAAATATGTGAGTAACTTAGATTTTTCTCTTTATTAGCTATCATCATTCTTACTAAATTGAATATATTGGTCTTGTTTCAGGTTGTACTGGTAGGTTAGGCTAGTAGAACACTAGTAAGTTAGCATTCCTTATTACATTACTGTAAAGTCTAAAACTGTATTCTTTATCTGCCCACCTACTCCTGTCCTAAGCCTTATCTCCTCACCCATCTACTACAAGTTTCTTTTATTTATTCATTATTTTATTGATTTGCCTGTTTGTTAATAGATACACCTTTACCTATAACTTAGGTATATCTGACTTCTACATTCAAATTACTTTTCCCTCTTATCCATCCTATGGAGTGGTGCCAGAGTAAGCAATTCTGTTGCTCAAATCTTTTAGGCACTTTGAGAGAAATGTAGATTCCTTCATGTGAAGAGTGAGCCCCCTCATTATCTTTTCTACCTGTTTCTTTCTAGTCTCACTTGCCTCCATTCTTGGACTCTATGCTTTATGCTCTTTTCATCCCAAACAGTACAGGCCTTGTCTAACACACCATGATCTGTGCACATTCTGCATCTGTGCCTGGCAGCTGCTTCCCAGCCATATCTTCAAAGCCAGTACTCTTCTCCTGCATTACGGTTTAGCTGGACTATTACCTTATCTGTTATGCATTACCCTCTATGAAGAGAGCCAGACGCCCTTCTCTGGCATGCACGCAAATCTATTCTAGCCCTGCTCACTAGGTATTATTGGGTTATACGAATATTTCTATTACTAGACCCTGTGTTTAGGGGACAGAGTCAAAATTATTCAGTCACTAAACAAGCACATGCCAAGTCTTACCTGTATAGGGGGCAGGACATTTGAAATTACAAAGAAAATGAATGAGTAATTTATTCATCTACAAATTCTCCCCTTCAGCATCCCAGAGCCACTCATCAGCAGAATAGATGGTGAGTGTTAAAATGACAGAGACCACTGGACAGAAGGAAGCTGGTTGTCCCACATGGATGTAATGATGCCTTCTTCTCATGATACTCTCCTACCTCTTGGAGAGAACGTGCATTGAGAAGTTCAGCCTTGGTCTCAGCAAGGCTCATCAAATCAATAATCAGACCTGAGCAATGGAAAATACTCAGAAAAGCCATCTCATTTATGCTGTTGTAGTCAGTTCATGTCATATCAAATTGATTCTGTCTTGAAACAGGAGTAATTACCCTAGATGCAAATTGTGAGTGAATACAGGGGGAAAGCTTAGTAAATAAATACAAATGAGAATATTTACTTCTTTTAAAATAAGATTAAAAATAATGTTGAACACTGGCAAGGATGCCATGAAATCAGTTATTTCAGAGTGTAAATTTGTGCACTTTGACAGTAGGTACTAGTATTCTTAAATGTTCTGTAACTCTGCTATCCATTTCTAGGAGCCTGTAATAAAGAATCCATAAAATATGCAGACAGTGGTGTAGGTGCAAATTACTCACTTATGTGAGATGGTATAATGGATTTTTGTCAGCTGGGAAAATAATAATGATAGCCATGGTATTTTAAGCAAAAAATAGTATACAAAATACATATGCATGTATATTTGTATATATGCATGGTGTATACACAGAGAGAAGAGAGAAAGAAATAGATGGGAAGAAGACAAACCAATTTCTTAGCAGTGCTTATACAACTTTAATAATTGTATTTACTTTTTGTATTTTCTAAATATCTTACATAGAGAATACATACATTGTAATGTTAAAAAATAGTTAGCAATCAGTTTAAAAGATAATTGAAGAAAATACCACTATTATATGCAATTGAATACATTCTGCTTTTCACCCTGAAATGTAGGAACTATAGGACTATGGCTAAATATATGCACAGTAAGCTGCTAAACGGACCTTTGGATGTTTCGTAGTTAGGAAAAATAATGTTGCTACTACTGCTTTCCATGTAGAAAATTCCAGAAAAGTGTTAAAACACACATACACACAACTATTAGAAACAAACAATAATATAGTTTTCTTTTAGAAACAAAACCTGTGTTTAGAATCCAAAAGTAATGTAATCACTCTGGAAACTATTATCATAAGTAATTCCATATCGATTAGTTCATGCTCCCATGTCTCCGGGACATGGTAAAGACTAGGAGAAACAAAGGCTTGGACAGGAGTGAAAATAATCTTAGATTCTCAGCCCCATCCGGGTCTCTGGGTAAGTCACAATTGAACAGTAACAGAAAATCCTGGATAGTCTCAAACCTCTCTTAAATGTAGACTTTTTTCATGACCTCTGGGTCTGCCCACACTTGTTTGACTTCCCAGTTGTTCCTCCTCTTTTGGAACCCACTGTATTTGGAGGAGTTGCCTTCTGGTCAGAATCAATTTTTACTCTGGTTCTCTCTCTCTTTTTTTTTTTTTTTTTTTTTTTTTTTGAGACAGAGTCTCGCTTTGTCGCCCAGGCTGGAGTGCAGTGGTGTGATCTCTGCTCTCTGCAACCTCCGCCTCCCGCGTTCCAGCCATTCTCCTGCCTCAACCTCCTGAGTAGCTGGGATTACAGGTGTGTGCCATCACGCCTGGCTAATTTTTGTATTTCTACTAGAGACAGGGTTTCACCATGTTGGCCAGGCTGGTCTTGAACTCCTAGCCTCAAGTGATCCACCTGCCTCGGCCTTTCAAAGTGCTGGGATTACAGGTGTGAGCCACTGTGCCTGGCCTTGTGCCCATTTTCTAAATAATGTACCTTCCTTCCTCCTATACGTCATTCGAAACCCTCAGGCTACATCAAGTCTGACAAAGGGATTGGAGGACCCACGGGGTGAGTGAAGTGGGAGAGAGCAGTGTGGTCTTTGGGCATGCCAGCTTCTCCCTGGGGGGCATCCTGGCCATGCTGACCAGGCAGATCAAGCCTCCCTGGGAGAACTTCCACTTCTCTGGACTGAGATAGATGAAGGAAGATGGAATAAATGCCTGACGTACCATAGTGACTTCTTGGGCTAGCTGGTGGGATGTTCCTTTATAGCTCAATTACATACATGAAAAATAATAACAGTAAGAGTGTTCAATATCTTGCCCAGGAAACTATGTGATCTCCAATTCTATCTCTTAGACATTTAGTCACCATGCTTGGCGTGAGCTGATGACATTTAGTCACCATGGTTGAGCTGGATGCAGTGTGGCAAACTGAAGACAGTGTGGAATTTGAAGCCAAGTAGATCTGACTGCAATGTTAATTCTGCCACTTAGTAGCCATGTGGCTCTGAGCATTCTGTGTAACAGCAATAAAAAGACCTATTTTCTGTGCTATTTCTGTTTTTCCAAACCAGAGCATCCCAGCCATGCACAAAGTTCCAAGAGTAGGCTACAGAGGGCTCAGGTTGAGGATATGCTAAGTTTCATAACCCCTTCTCTCCTGACTGGCATCATTGAGACCTTCTTGGGACTCATCTTACCTTTCAGATTCTTATCTTGGCTTCTTATCAAAAGCCTGGTGTTGACTTCCAAGAAGTTCACAGGCACTGATCTAGTAGAGGTGGAGCAGCTGGGGAAATTTTCTTAAAGCTGGTGATGGTATTGCTCTTACTTAGATGTTATGTCACAGATTAATACAAATATAACAGTTTTCTAACTTGTGCTTTGGGTCACATTTTTTTCTTTTGTTGTTTTTACATGGAGAGGATGGGGGCTTTTGATGAAAGCCTGGAGGTTTAGATTCTTCCTTCCTTTCCTGCAGACTTTAAGGTTTTCATTTCCATAGGCACTCCCTGACTGTGCTGCTATTATGATAGAGTGCCTGCCTTCTGGTGTTCCTTAGAGAGGAACCTTCTGTCCAGCTACCATTTCTCTCTCCCCAATACCTGCCAAGCCAGTCTGACCTGGTGAAATGAGGGGAATGGAGAAGAATGAATCAAATCACCTACCTTACCAATATTTTAAAGATTCTGTGAGATAAAATGTGTCAAGAACTGGAGAAATGGTAGATGTATTCTCAGTTCTTCTTTTCTTTCTTTCTTTCTTTCTTTCTTTCTTTCTTTCTTTCTTTCTTTCTTTCTTTCTTTCCTTCTTTTCTTTCTTTTCTTTCCTTCCTTCCTTCCTTCTTTCTTTTCTTTTCTTTTCTTTTCTTTTCTTTTCTTTTCTTTTCTTTTTTTGACAGAGTCTTGCTCTGTCACCAGGCTGGAGTACAGTGGTGCGATCTTGGCTCACTGCAACCTCTACTTCCTGGGTTCAAACGATTCTTGTGCCTCAGCCTCCCATGTAGCTGGGACTACAGATGTGTGCCACCATGCTCAGCTAATGTCTGTCTTTTTACTAGGAACAAGGTTTTGATAGCCTTTATTCTCAATTCAGGTGGTAAGCAAAGAACCACATTTCATGAAGGGAATAAATAATGATAAAAGGTTGACTAATGTTAAAAAATTTTTTTTTAACAGTTCTCTAATTTTTCCATTGGGATTAGGTCTGATCTGTGGCAGATTCCTTCTTTATTTTGTTCCCAAGTCACTTTTTCATCAATTCGATGCTATCAGTAAAAGAAGAGTGGGTCTTAGCAAATGTATTTGCCCAATTGGAGAAATTATCAAGAGTGGGTGTTTGAGAGGATGAGTCAGCACTATCATCTTCTCCTTGAAGGTCTTCTGTTATGACCAGGTACTGGAGATGAGAGAACAAAATTTGTCAAGGGGAACATCAGAGTCCTTTTTCCAATCTATTTGATTTGTTTGTTTATAGTTGTTTTTCTGTAATTGATATGGTTTGGCTGTGTCCACACCCAAATCTCTTCTTGAATTGTAGCTCCCATAATTCCCACATGTTGTAGGAGGGACCTGATGGGAGATAATTGAATCATGGGGGCAATTTCCTCCATACTGTTCTTGTGGTAGCACATAAGTCTCACGAGACCTGATGGAAACCCCTTTCACTTGGTTCTCATTGTCTCTTGCCTGCCACCATGTAAGATGTGACTTCTGCCTTCTTCCATGATTGTGAGGCCTCCCAGGCCATGTGGAAATGTGATTTCATAAAACTCTTTTTCTTTATAAATTACCCAGTCTCAGGTATGTCTTTATCAGCAGCGTGAAAACTGATTAATGCAATAATTAATTCTGTGACCTCAGGCAAATTGTCATATTTCTGATTTGCATGTGATTCCATTCTCTGTCTTGTGGCCATAGTTAGCCATCTTAACACACAAATCTGATCATGCTATTTTCCTGCTTAAGATTTTCTTGGGTGTCTTCTCTGGTCCAGATCCCTTGTCCCATCATGCAAGACCTTTATACTCTTGCCTCTGAATCACTCTTCCTCTATCTTCCCACCACATGTGGTTCCCTAAAGACAGGTTGAGTTATCCGTGGTCACCCCAAATCATCAGGCTATTGTCACTGCCAAAAACACCAAGTCTGGTTTCTACTTACATCCAAACATACCTCAAATGTTTCCTATTGGGACTTACCTCAAACCTTGCCCACTATTGCCAAATCCCTGCACCCACCCCTTCTTGAATTAGGTATTCGACTTCTTTATAGTCCTCATAGAATATACAGCATACTATCTTAGAGCCTATCAATCATGCCATCTTGTCCTAATGACTTTGATTCCTTGGTCAAGATGAAAATTCTAAGACACCTAGAGGTTTAGCCCAGTTACATTTTTCATTCAGATTATATTCTCTATATTTCCAATTCATTATGATGTCAGATATTATCCTGACTCTTCAAGATTTCTTTGTCTTGAGGCAAGTGTCCATAACCACCTGGGTGACCTAAGATTCAAGGGCTGGTGTACAAGAACCTCATTTAAAGATCAGGGTAGGGAGTGGAAAGAGCAGCAGGGCTGTCTACCTGCACTTGAGATCTTGTAGCCATGGTTTTAGGAAGCATAGTGGGCTAAGTGAAGGTTCATCTTCTATTATTTCATTGTCAGTAGAATTTATAAGGAAATGGTGACATCTAATCATAACCTCTTTGTATCTTATTCAGATAATCAATTAACAAGTTGTGATTTCTTATATATTCCTCCCTCTAGCCCAGATGTTGACATTACCTATGGCCAAACAGACCTATTGCTGCTTTTTGTATTGCTTGTGCATTAAGAATGATTTTTACATTTCGAAATAGTTGAACAAAAATCAAATGAAGAATGGTATTTTTAAACATGGAAATTGTATGAAATCCAAATTTTAGTATCTATACACAAAGTTTTATTGGAACATAGCCACATCTGTTGCTTGTGTGTTTTGCATATTGTCTATGGCTGATTTTGCACTATAATGCAAAATTTTGCACTATAATGGCAGAATTGATGTGACAGAGATCTTGGGTCTGCAAAGCCAAAAATGGTTACTCTCTGGCCCTTTAGTTAAGACATTTGCCAATGTCTGCTCTAGATAGTACATTCTTTTAGGTCAGGTTTGTGCTGTGCTTAACTCGATGTTCCTGGAATATGGTACATGCTTGGGGCTCATAGTAGGTATGCAATACACATTGGATGAACACATGATGCAATGAATACTTGGATGAAAGGTGGTTGAACTATTTTGTATTTTAGTATCTATTCTACAAGTCTAAAGCATATGCTGGATGTCACTAGTATCTGGTCATTTTGTTACTGTGGTTTTATATTTATATTCTGATCATTATGAGCATTATTTTGGAAAGGGGGAGTTATAAATCACAATTGGCACCTCTTTAATAATGTCTTTTTTCCCTATTTGTTATTTTTTAGCAAGCATATTTTCTCTTTGATAAGCTATGGTCATTCAGTTTTAATATACTAGCAAATGAAAGAAGTTAAGTTATTCAAGATGGTAGGAAATGGGGAGGGAGCAAGTAGGGAGTAGAAGCTAGGGATAGAGTAACAGATATTTTTAAGAATCTATCACTGTTTTAATGGTGCTACTGTTACCACCTCAGAAAGGCCCACATTTGGGACCATTTACAGCTAATGGACATGTGTTGAGAGGTATATGTAGGGTGATACATCATGCAAAAGTGAAAGGTAAATGTTTTATTTTGCCCGACCAGAATGTGGACCAAAAGGGAGAATCCATGCCAGTTACTTTAAGTGCCTACACTCATAGCTAACAGGTGTCCTAGGTTCATTTTGGATGTTTCTATGTATGCTGAAATTTTCCCTTTGAAAAAGAATTTGTCAAGAACATGAAGTCAAGACAATATTTTAAATCACTCAGGTTCTATAGGGCCCCAGGCTTGGCCAGGAAGAGAGCCACAATCATTTCAGCTTAGATGTTTAGACAGCCTTCCTCCAAATCTGTCTCATGATCTGTATCTGTCTGGTGCTTGCAAGTAAATTCTCATGTCTCTAGCAAGTGCTTGAAATCTAAGAATTCCTTATTTTGGCTGCTGCTTTCTGGGGAAACTCTCTAGACATGCCTGTAAATTGATCACTTTTGATGAGACCACCCCCCTAAGAAGAGAGATGTAGACATTTCTGCAACTTTCTTCCCCTTAAACATTGCGCCAATAGTAATGGAAGCTGACTGTCTTTTTGGTGCATATTTTGGGTACTGTTCTTAGAGCTTTTCATGTACTGATCCATTCACATGATTATCCTCTAAACAACTCATTATATAGATACAGAAACTGAAGTATAGAGGTAACGTATTCCACTATCCATTTAACAGACTTCTTCATTGCATACCTGTGATCTGCCAGGTACTATTCTCTCAGCATTTGAGATACCTTTATAAACAAACAGGTACTACCCCCTAACCTCATGGAGTGTAAATTCTTGTGTCAAATATTACAAAGCTGGTAGAGTGGCAGAGCTAGGATTTGAACCAGGCTTTCTGGCACCAAAGTAGGCATTTAAGACCACAGCAGGGTAATGCCACTCCAAGCTAATTTACATCTACCCATTGACTCTGTATCATGGTGTAACGGAATTCAGTGCAATGCTGCGGCTGGCTCCAACACAGTCCCTTGTTGATTTCAGCTGCATCCTTCTAGTTCTCTGAGGTCCTGGTTTGATGCCTTTCAGTCTATTTTAACTCTTGTTAAGGCTCAATTGCAAAAATTATTTTTCTATCAATTTATCGTCTCTCTTCACAACAAATATTTCTTTTTTTAATATCATAGTCACCAGAGGCAAAGAATGAAAGTAAACAATTAAAAATGAACTCAGGTAAGTGACTGATATCAAGTTCATTTATTCATCCGCTAGCTTCCTTGAAATGTCTGCCTTATCCTCATGCATTTAGGCAGTCCAAGGCAGATGTTAGATCTCAGCAATGTTTGCAAAGATGTCCTAGATTCTGTTCCTGTTTCCCCAAATGCCTCTCCCTACATTTTTCTGCTCATCCCATGCCTGCTTTTGAGTCTGCCTCTGCCCTTTGGGGAGTTTGCATTTATTTTCATCGAGTTCCTACCATGTACATACCTTCAAAGACTATGGATCTTCCATTTCTCTATCCTGGTTATAAAACTAAAGCAAGATCGGGCGCGGTGCCTCACGCCTGTAATCTCAGCACTTTGGGAGGCGGAGGCGGGCGGATCACAAGGTCAGGAGATGGAGACCATCCTGGCTAACATGGTGAAACCCTGTCTCTACTAAAAATACAAAAAAAAAAAAAAAAAAAAAACTGCCAGGCGTGGTGGCGGGCACCTGTAGTCCCAGCTACTCGGGAGGCTGAGGCAGGAGAATGGCGTGAACCCGGGAGGTGGAGCTTGCAGTGAGCCGAGATGGCGCCACTGCACTCCAGCCTGGGCAACAAAGCGAGACTCCGTCTCAAAAAACAAAACAAAACAAAAAAACAAAAAACACTAAAGCACATTGTCTCCCCTTTTTCTTCACACAGATGCTGATATAATGAAGCTTGTGCATTTTTGAGAGCTTATACACGTATCCTTCCTATGTCTTTTTGCTGAGAATGCCATCATTTGTTGGCATCTATATTAAAGATAAAGAGGTAAAAACAATGAGACTCAGGGAGCATAAATTCTGTAATTAGTCACTTAGAAGTTTTTGCTAAAGTTTGAAGGGAAAAGTTGTTGAAATTATTGTGTAAAATGAGGCTTTTGCTTTAAAGATTTCATATGTCAGTGAATAATTCATTCCAGCAATTGATAGTGACACAAACTTTTTCATGGAAAAGACTTTAAGGTCATTGGATTATAAACAAAAGGTCAACCCCAAGTTATATTCTTTTTTTCTTTCTTTCTTTTTTTTTTTTTTTTGAGGCACTGTTGTTGCCCAGGCTGGAGTGCAATGGCCTGATCTTGGCTCACTGCAACCTCCGCCTCCCAGGTTCCAGCAATTCTCCTGCCTCAGCCTCCCAAGTAGCTGAGATCACAGGCACCCACCACCAAGCCTGGCTAATTTTTGTATTTTTTTAAGTAGAGACAGGGTTTCACCATGTTGGCCAGGCTGGTCTCAAACTCCTGACCTCAGGTAATCCACCCACTTTGGCCTCCTAAAGTGCTGAGATCAAAGGTGTGAGCCACCGCGCCTGGCCTTTTCTTTTCTTTTCTTTTTTTTTTGAGACAGTGTCTGCTCTATCACCCAGACTGGAGTGCAGTGACACGATCTTGGCTCACTGCACCTTCCCCATCTTGGACTGAAGCCATCCTTCCAAGTAGCTGTGACTCCAGGTGCATGCTACCACACTGGCTAATTTTTTTTTTTTTTTTTAGACGGAGTCTCGCTCTGTCACCCAGGCTGGAGTGTAGTGGCATGATGTTGGCTCATTGCAACCTCCACCTCCCAGATTGAAGCCATTCTCCTGCCTCACCCTCCTGAGTAGCTGGGATTACAGGCATGCACCACCACACCCAGGTAACTTCTGTATTTTTAGTAGAGACAGGGTTTCACCTTGTTGGCCAGGCTGGTCTCAAACTCCTGACCTCAAGGGATTCGTTTGCCTTGGCCTCCAAAAGGGTTGGGATTAGAGGAGTGAGCCACTGTGCCCGGCTCCATTATCATTTTAATCAGAGAGATCCACACCCAAGGGATGGTTGGCTGGGAATATTTCAGAAAAAATAAATTCCAGATGTGTATGTTGTAAGCATGTCTGTCATATAAATCTGTGCTCAATATCAGACTTTTGCTAGTGACCAGTTTGTAAATTAGTAGCTTGTTAATCAGCATAAGGGACATTAAGAAGGGATGTTGCTTTAGACTTAGAGCACTTGAGAGAGGGGAATGGGTTAAAACATTGTAAAGACCTGGCTACCCCTATGGGTAGAGGGTGTAAGAAGCTAGCTCAGACCTTCATATGGGCACTGAGAACCTAAGAGGAATATCTGAAAGGTCTTATGTCCAGTCATCTGCTTTGAGCAGGGTTTCCAAACGTTGGCACCACTGACATTTGGGGCCATTTGTTAAGATGCTTATGTAACATATGTAACATCCTTGCTCTCTACTCACCAGTTATAATAGCATCCTCAGTCCTCTCTTTCTGGATTTACCTTCATTCTTCTCTTTCTGGGTTTTGTCAACCAAACATGTCTCCAGACATTGTCAAATGTCCTCTGGGGGGCAAAATTGCCCGGTTGAGAACCAGTAGTTTAGAGAATTTCTGGTTACTGGGGACCAACTGTAAGGAAACCTGAGTTCTAGCCATGGGCTATTATTATGCGAACCTTGGGTAAAGTTTCATAGAAGGTGGTGGCCAGATCCCCTCCAAGGACAGAGCATGGAGGCTTCCTTGCGCTCCCAGAACAGTTTCTGTAAGCTTTCTTTGTGCCTACTTGCTAATACATGTTATATTAATATCTCTGTGTGAGACAGATTTGATCTGACACTTGGTTTAATTATAACTGGTAATGAGTCTGTGGAGAAAATAATTAGACCTCTCCCACCTTGAGCTTCTTGGTGGCTACCATTATCCACCACAAAGAACCTAAGAATAATGACCAAATTGCATCTGGCCCCTTCTCAACAGAAGTGGACAATGACAAATGACTTAGTTGGTATAGGGAGCCAGTTAAAGCTCTAGCACAAAGTTCTAGGTACTTGCTGGCAGAGAAGCAGGGCAAGGAGACCTATGAAAGTGATGGAAACCCTTCCTTTCCCACTCCCAACCCTAACTTTGGTATAATCTTATTTAATGCCCTGATCTCTCTTGCAATGGTCCTTTCTGTTTAAGCCACTTTCTACTAAGACTTGTTGGAAGAAATAGTATGATAGCACTTTTTTTTTTTTTTTTTTTTATTTAGTTAAAAGTCCTTTGGCTCGATCTCATCATTGGGTCTCAAGAAGATACAAGGCTGATAATTTGCTTATCTCCCTGGAGTCTTTTTGGCAGAGACTTGGAGTCTTGGTCCACAGATTCCTGTGAATCTAAACACAAACTCATCACAAAATAAAACGTCTGCAGAATTTAAGAAAGATCAAAAGGTCATCTGACCCAGACAGATGAGTGTCTGCAGCTTTGAAATGCCTCAGAGACTTTACACAGACCCCTAAACTAAATTTGAATTGCTCATTACTTCTATAGCACCCCCCCTCCCCCCCCTCATCCCCCCCCCCCGCCCCCCACCCGCCTTGGAAACATCCAGGAGAGGTGCTCATGTGGCTGAATAGCTTGACTGGGCAGTAGGGTTCCAGCTGTCAGGGCAGAGAATGTCCCCAGCCCACTGCCTCTTTGCAAACCATTCCCCTTTGCAGCAGCTCCACCAGGCGGCTCTCAGCCCGGGGAGGAAGGAAGAGCGGAGTGCTACTGTCCCTTTGCTGTTCTCTTGATGGGAAAGTTAACGATTTAATTGTGTCTATGTGGGATACATAATGAATGAGTCTGAATAATTCAAGACAGGATGTTAGTGAAGAGGATACAGCCAACACCTGGGCTGCACAAAGATTTCTTTGGCGGCTTCGGGGAGGGGGTGTGCAGTCTTCATTTTACCAGATTGTGTTCCCCGCTGCGAACAGTCTAAATGACAGGGACAGTCTCTCTCTTTTGAGAAGACAACGATGGTTGTTTGGATGTGTGTGTGTGTGTGAGAGAGCATGTATGCATATAGGCATGCATATGTTTGTGTGTGCATATATGTGTGTATGTGTGCATGTACATGCATGTGTGTGTGTGTACATGCATATGTGTATGTGTGCCTGTGTGTGTGTGTCCTCGCCAAGAAAAAAAGTCAGATGACCAGTCTGGCACTTTTAAAAAGATGCTGGTCTTTATCCCTTTACTCAACCTCAGACTTGGCCCTGAGAAAAGTATCAAGCAAGCTGAATTCTTTTCTAAAGTTTTATAATAATGATAATAAAATGGACCCCTACCAAGTTCAAAGAGGCTTTTCATCTGGCTACTGTGACCAGGATCTTTGCTGAGGGGAGAATGGGAATCTGCTGAAATTCCACTGCTTTGGGAGAAGACAGGAACAGCAAGATCAAGCTCCTGGCTCACCTGAAATAACCCCAGAACTGAAATTATTTAATGACAGTGTCCTGGCTCTTTGTGGTTGAGGTGTTACATTTTAAGTAAGGGGCTGTATGTAGATTTTATAGCTTCTGAGAGTTCTATTATTTTGTTTTTCTTCTGTTAAATCTCAGAAAATAACAAGATGAACTGAAGTCAATTCTGCAGACAATTATCAAAAATTTTATAGGAACAGCTTGAGAGATATCAAAGTGTTTATTTCAACAGCCCAGAGAGGAGACAACCATGATATGGACCTAGACACTCTGTCTTCACAAATCCCCCAACACATGTTCTACTCAACCTTCCAATTTTTAGACAAAGATTCTTACCAGCTTTGTTAGCCTTATGAAAGCCCTGGATACTGGGGGAAAGATGGTATCATATTTTCAATTATGATCAACTCACCTAATCTGATGAAAGTGGTCAGAAAGAAGCTGGAGTGTATGCTGATTGTGATTTCAAGAATAAACTCCAACTACTGAATCACTTACAAAAGTATTTGCCTTTAGGAAATGCTGTGTCTGGATGAGGTACTAGTGGCAGTAACACCCACTGCACTGTGACAAGTATTCAATGGAATTTAGGAGTAAGGTTGAGTTAAGGATGCTCCCAGTGTGGCAAGATTCACAGCAAAGTATACAAAGGAAAGACTATGAGTGGAAAGTGACTTGTTAGAATGGGAGCAAAGATGTGTCCAGAGCCTCTTCTACCTGTTCATGTGAAGCCCTTAAAAGATCCTCTTAAGTCTCTGCACTGGCTCTGTCCAAGCGGAAAGAAGAAAAGGAATAAGGTAGAGTAGGAAAAGGAGTTCATGCTTGGGAACGTGAAGAACATTCTCCTAAAGTAACGTTGTTCTTATTTCTGTTAATCAGCTGTGCATTGCTCAGGTGATTTCTGAGATGAGATGCATCAGAATCCATGCATGATATCTTTTGTGGTTCCAGATAACAGCCTGCTCCATTAAATAAAATCTTCCAGAATCATTAAAAGCATTAATTTTAAAACTATAGAAGGACTATGGACATCTTGTGCTTTCAGAAAATGAACACACAACACATTTTCTGGTATATCAGAGCTTACAGCCTCTATCAATTAAGAAAGTAAGGCTCCACTCAATGAGTTATAAAGTGATAGCACAAGAAGGACTTTAGCAATCATTGAGCTCCCTTATCCCTTTGGACAGATGAGCAAACTGAGACCCAAACAGGAGAGGAGAGGACAAAGTCTTACCCTGGTCGCTTACTGAATTTGTGGCAGAGTCAAATAACATTCATCCCAGATTCTCAACTGGCATTTCCTTATACTGTCGTCATTTTGACCATTAGCTTGTCAACTTAAATGATTCAATTAATTCAGCTTTAAACAGGATCTTGTAATTCAAAAAGAAAAGAAAAAATACAAAATCAGAGTAACTTTCCATGATTCACTTTTCCAAAATGTTTTGTATCAATGTATAACAAACGAGGCAAATATATGAGTTGTAGCAGGACCACAGCCAAGATTCTTAAAGTGGGGCTGGTGGGGGTGTGTGTGTGTTCGGGAGCCCCTGACACAGAAGACTCGGTTGCAGAGTTTCTTTTAGTAAATCGTTGTTTATAAGTTCCCTCTTAAAGAGAATGAAAAATGAAGACTTCATGCAAACCGCAGAACAAAAGTTGAGACTTCCAGTGAAGCAAGAAAGCAGGGACTTTTAAAAAATGAGAGTGGGGGGTGGGAGGAAGGAAAGGGATTCTTAATGGTATATTGTTTTCTGAGCTCTACCAATTAGCAAACATCTCTTATAAAAGGAAGAAAGAGGGAAGGAATTTCATGCACTGAAATAGCCCCAGTCAGCTGCAAACGCTCCAGGCTTCTGCAACAAGGCTTTCATCCCCCCTCCCTAACGCTGGCCATTACATCAGTCCAAGTGCATCCTGGGGCTATTGTCATGCTGATGAGACAGCCCCTGAGACTGGATTCTCCCACTGCCCTGGGAGACATTCCCACCACAGACTGGCTCTGGGGCTCATTCAAGCTGTGCTGAATTGCCCTGGAGAATAAAAGATGCAGCCTTAATTAACCACTGCGCTCAGCTCCCAATCACAGCTTGATTGTTTTGCTGGCTGCACTCCCTGCTAAAGAGGAAATGCCAGGGCTCCTGATGCAGACCCAGCACTGGGAAGTAGGGCTCTCCTTAGGGAGCTGGAGTTGGGTTACGTCTTGTTTTGAAAATAAAATATTGTAGGGTATTATATCTCTGTATCACTGGTGTCCTCTTTTGCAGAGAGAAACAAACCTCAGTGTCTGTTATTATTTCCCTGCTCCGCTCCTGGGATTGACCCTCATACATCTCCCACTAAAGGTCTTTCTTGCATTTTATAACTCTGGCAGAGATCTCCAGTTTATTCTCAGAACTGTATTTCATTTTAATACTGGAGAAAAGAAAAGTCCCTGATCAGTACTGGACAATCAATACTGGGCAAAAGAAAATACTCTGATTTTTAACAATATACATTAATACATACATGCATATCTGTATATGCATGCATGTATATACATTTTTCTAATATATATTTAGGGACTTGGGGCTTGATCTCTCTCCTGTTACTCTCTTTGCAACCTGTTCACCAAGAGGTTGGGTAGGAAATCAATAATGGTCACCTCTTTTTACTCTGTGACACTTCACCTTTGCTCCTCCCTAAAATCATAGCCATTGGCTTGATTTCTTACAGTTGAGCTATTTTCCCTCTAATTACCGTAGAAAAAAAGGTGTTCTTAATTGTGTATCAGAAAAAATTGAATACAGAAATTGCAAAGATGCTGCAGTTGGTGGAGCTTCCAATCTCTGAGTTCTGGATGCTGGTAACTGCGAAGACAGGCAGTGGGGATCAGGAGAGCCTCCCCATTCTCCCTCGGAACCCAGGAAGAGTGTTGTTGGATTAAGTGGGAAGAGTCAGCCAGACTTTGAGCAGCACTTGAGATGCTATCGGGAAGGAAGGAAAGTTGGAGTTGATTTAATTCCCACCGCCACCCCACTTCCACTAATTTGACTCTCAAGTAAAATGACAGAGAGATTTTGAGGGCTGGGAATGAGAGATGTTATTTTTCTGGAAATGAATTCTTATGAGCATTATTTTAACAATCAGGTGCAATTTTTAGGAGATCAGAGATCATGATGTGTTTTTACCGTTTACCATCATTCTAGAGGAATTGGTCTGCAAGGCCAGTGTCAAGAAGGTAATTGTTCGCCTTTGCCTATTCTGGACACTGTAAGATATGCTGCTGTCCAGTGCGTGATCCCACGTTCCCATTCAGCCTGCAAGGCTTTCCATGATTATGGTCGAATAAGGGGAATCCTAGTACATTCCCAGTTCAGGGCTTCTTTTTAAGTAAAATAACAAAGCATTTAATAAATGATTCAGCATAAAAATTTTCGGTATAATGAATCACTATATATTTTTAAATGATATGCAATTAGACCAAGACCTTAGAAGTCCTGCATTCAGCTAGATATCTGATATGGTTTGGCTTTGTGTTCCCACCTAAATCTCGTTTCGAATTGTAATTTCCACGTGTTGAGAGAGGGCCCTGCAATCCCCACCTGTGGAAGGAGGGAGGTGATTGGATTAGGGGACGTTTTCCTCCATGCTGTTCTCGTGATAGTGACTGAATTCTCGCAAGATCCGATGGCTTTATAAGTATGTGGAAGTTCCTCCTTCGTTCTGCTCCCTCCTGCCACCTTGTGAAGGAGGTGCCTGCTTCTCCTTCTGCCATGATTGTAAGTTTCCTGAGGCCTCCCCAGGCATGCGGAACTGTGAGTCAATTAAACCTCTTTCTTTTATACATTACCCAGTCTCAGGGAAATCCTTTATAGCAGTGTGAAAATGAATTAATACAGTATCTTAGTCATTAACCCTTACCTAATGAAACTTGATATTTCTGTAGCTTAAGTATGTGATTCCCCTCACCAAAAATCATAACCTGAATTGAAAGATTTTTTCTGAGCTTTATACTTTAACAATTGTACCAGGCATTCAAGCATGTGGAATTTATATCTATATTTCGAATGACAGAGACTTACCCACCTCTCACTTTTAATAAAAAGTTAGCATGTTTAATAAAAAGTTAGCATGTTTTATCAAGCCATAGGATTTGAAATCACACAACCTGTCTTCTGGTTATAGCTCAGTCTCTAATGAACTGCAATTCCCTGAGCAGTTATTATTGAGATTCCAAGATTTCTTATCTCTAAATTGGGCATAGTATTATCTATCTTAGGGAATTGTTGTAAGGACGAAATGGATAAAATACGAGAAAGTATCCTTCTGAGAGTGGACAGGACATCACATAGGTGATCTGTAAGCTCTAGTTTCCTTCTCTACTCTCTTCTGTTTTTTTCTCATTGTCTGGAATTTCTAGAACCCTAATTGACTTCATTTTATTCTTCACTGCATTCATGAACAGAAGCAGAGACAGACAAAAGAATTCACAGAGCATACTTTTATTCTTTCCAGAACGTTCACCCTGTGATGCTGCTGGTTTCCTGATTATGCAATCAAAAAGGGAATTATGTTTACATCCCAAATTTGATCACAGAATTTTAGGGCTGCAGTGGAATTTAGGGAAATAGTCCAAGTCCTTCATTTCATAACCTTGCTTAGTTATTCTGTGGCAGAGGTAAAAAGAGAAACAGGGTCTTTTGATTCTCAGCTCAGAGCTTGGGCTGCTACCCCCGTTTCCTTAATATTTTCTTTCTTAAATTAGTTCCTCTGCTATTGACATTTTGCAGTTGGGTATTTCTCTGCAGCAATTCAACATTGGATATGAAATATATTGGAGTAACAAAAGTCAAGTCGATCAGAGGTAAACTTTAAAAACACATGAACACCAGCTAAAATAGAATTCAACATACTTAAAATAGCATCCTAATGTGATTTAACTACCAGGCAAAATTGAATGAAAAAATAGCTCAATTGTCAGAAGCAGACATGCTGACATGGCTAGGATAATGGCTTTGAACTGTGCTTGTTGGTCAGCAGAATTTTAAAAAGTGAAATGTGTAGGGGAGGAACGACTACTTTTCTCACTCCTGGCTAACTTTATGGTTGAGACCCCTATAACAAAAGACCAATTAAGAAGAAATAAAAAATGCACACACATTTATTTAATAGGAGTCTTATGTGATATGGGAGCCTTAAGAAATGAGGGGAAGCTCCATTTATTTCCAAGAGATAAACAGGGAAAACTGTGTTTTTATGCTGCTGCGTGAAGAAGTGGATAGTGGTGGAGAGATGATGGAAGGACAAAAGGGGGTATGACCTACTGGTATTCAACCGAGGGGAACTTCAGCAAAGCCTGTTTGTTCAGATTCTTCTTAGTGTCTCTGTGTCTTTGCGAATAAGGATGTTGTTCTTTTCCTCAGTACAGGGACTATGCTTCTGAAATGAAGGTCTCATGACCTACTTTAGGTGAAATCAGCTAGGTTTTATGGCTTGCTTCAGGAAGAAGGGGTTAGGGGAAGATAAGAGTGACATTCCTGTGTCTGCTCTTTTCTGAAATGCCAAGGGGCCCTATTTGGGAACGCTGTCTCCTAGGCCCCATCAAATGTTGCGTAGAACTCCTGTGTTCTGGAGCAGAAGGAAAAAAACCATGGAGCAGAGTTTCAATTTCTCTACTGTCCTATTGTTCCACCTTCATGTCCCAACTCTTAACTCATGAGGGGCTTCTGAAAGAATGCTGGACTTTACGTAGAAAGTTGCGGTGTCTTTCCAGCTATGATGCAGATGGATTGCAGATCTCTCCTTACTGCCACCACGGGGTTTATAAACATCTTCAAACAAGGCTGTGATCAATTTAGCCTTATTAAGCATGAATCAGTCCCAAACTAAGCTATTTACATAATTAATAATACTCAGTATTGATAGATTATGAAGATAAGGTAAATATCAGTTAAGTATCAGAAAATTAGAGATTCAGGAACAAGTTACTCAATGTATTTGAAAGATGGTGAAACAGGGAAAGATATTTGTTAGATTTAAAACATCTGATGAAGCAATTGATTACACTTTCTGTTGACTTTCAGGTAAATTCCAGGAAATAAGAAAGAAATCGGAGACATTTTGATATACTATTTGAATGAATTAAATTGAAACGAAAGCATGAGAGTAGAGAGAGGCCTCCTTCCAAATTAGAACCATAGTTTAGGTAATCAAATAGATTCTATTCAGTTAACGAGTGACTTCCAATACAACATGATTTCTCTGTGAACTGACTTCAAACTTCATAATTTGGGTGTGCCTGGGACTTGGCTCAATTTAGCCCTAAACATTGATCATGGTCTAGCTCCAGCTCAGCTGTCCTGTATAAATCCCTGTTGTTTGCAGTGTGCACCCTTTCCTCCAGAGAACTGCAAAATTTGTGTCTCATGGTGGTTGGGTGGATCACTATTATTTTTACCTTGAATTACATTCCAATTTTTGACTCTTTTACTTTTTAAATTAATTATTCTACTTTGTAAATTTTCCTTAATTCTGACTAATCCTTGATTCAGTTCAGCTGTTTTTTCCAGGCGCCGTCTCTGAATCTGTAGCTTGAATTAAGTATCTCTTTTCACTCAACACTCTGTAATACTTTATACTTACTGTGTTAGGTTTTTGTGTATTTTAGTCCCTGCACTTAGTTACAGTTCAGTTAGAAAGACAATGACCTACTCATGCAGGTACATTAGTGCAGGGTCTTAGAATGTAGTATGTGTTCAAAAATGGCTTTTTGGAATTGTTCAATATACCAAAAAGCAAAACTCATGCATTACACATGCTTTCTGATACATATTTTTTTCTGGATATTCCTTTGTCAGTGAGAACATTAACAGAGAGTAATTTGGTTAACAGTTTAAACTCAAAATAGCAATTTCTTATAAAGCACAGAACAACTCATTTAGAGCACCAGATCTTTCCCCGTGGAAAATTAGTTGCTCTCTCATTCTTTCCTTAATACTTTAAATATACTTCTCTTATTGCTTGGGTGACTGTATAATTTACCATCCACACTGAGTATTTCCAAGAGTGATAGTTGGCACTATTAGTCATTACATCACAACAGCAGACATGACCCAGGACTGTCCAAGTGATCCAGAATGAATGATCATCTTAGTGCATTGAGTTTGTACTATAATATTGGTATTAAGGTGCCTCTTTCTCCCTAGGCTGTGTGTTTCTCAGGGGTCAGAATGACATTTTATTTATGCTCAGTAGCATGCTTTTCACATGCTAGCGTGTGTTTCATGTGTGCTGAATGAAGTTTCTCACAGCTATTATGATCATATCATTTTCTTCACCAAAGTACACACTTAATGTATCTGACTCCGCACACTCCTTATTTCAGCCATGCAATAAACAGATGTTATGTCAGCTTCTGAGGAACAAGAAAAAATTGTGTCTGAGCACATGTCAAACATTCTTGAAACCCTCAGAAGTAACACTTAAAAAGGGAAAGGCTCAAGTCTACAGGATAGAACTCTTGGATCATGGTGGCAACTGTGACTCCAGCTGAATCAAAAGACAAGCGTGGTTGTATTGAGTTCCTTTTACATTTACTTATTCAGTCTTCTGTTGAGACAATAGGTGATAGGTTGTATTGAGTTCCTTTTAAATTTACTTATTCAGTCTTCTGTTGAGACAATAGGTGATATAGTTTGACTGTGTCCCCACCCAAATCTCATCTTAGCTACCATAATCCCCACATGTCATGAGAGGGACCCAGTTGGAGGTAATTGAATCATGGGGGCAGGTTTTTCTCATACTGTTCTCGTGATAGTGAATAAGTCTCACAAGAGCTGATGGTTTTATAAAGGGCCGTTCCCCTGCACATACTCTCACATCCGCCACCATGTAAGATGTGCCTTTACTCCTCCTTTGCCTTCCACCATGATTGTGAGGCCTCTCTAGCCATGTGGAACTGTGAGTCCATTAAATCTCTTTTCCTTTATAAATTACCCAGTCTCAGGTATTTCTTCATAGCAGTATGAAAATGGACTAATACAATAATACATAAGGTTATTGTGTACTCATCCAACTGAAGCCTTAGAATTTGGGTATTGATTACAAATGTTGTGAGTTAAGGTACTTTCCTTTATCTCTCTCTGCCTGTGTTTCAACATCTGTAAAATGGTGAAATAATGCTTCTCTTCTTCCCCTTCTTTGTCATTATTATGACAATAATATATTTTGATTGTCCTCAAGGACCTAGGTCTTGTTCATCTTTGTATCATGAGCGTTGGAAAGAATAAACATAATAGGCATTCAATACATTTTTGGGTAAGTGAATAAACGGATGCTGTCCTCAATATTCTCATAAGAAATGCTGTAGGTAAAACCTTGGTTGTTCACTTTTCTCAAATGCTCGACGTGTGTACACATTTAGGAGCAGCTGGAAATGTCCATTTAAGAAATAATGAGGTATAGCAACATCTGCCTTGCATTGATGTCTATGTATTGTCCTTGTGTTATGTTATTTTTCTTGTTTTTACAGCTAACTTGTTAACTCGCAGGTCAAGTGTTTTCAAAGTTGGGTCGCTAGACAGCCTGAAATGGACTTTAGAGTTGGTTGATAAAGTGCTTCAATGATTAAATGGAGAAAAAAAAAAAAGAGAATGAGGAGGAACAGTGAGTTTTCTCAGGTGCAGATGTAGAAGATGATATTGCATTTGTATTCTCCTTCATTGGTATTCCAAGAGCCAAGTCGAGTCCATCATAATTGTCAGAAAACAAAACAGAGTTTCCAACATCTTGCCAAATCAATCAGTGTGGTTTTAATGCTCTTTTAAAAGTTAAGATTCCTGCTGTATTTGGTTTATGGTGACTCAGACATTTTTAACCAAGGAAATTAAAGAAGCAAATAAATCTCCTGGGGGGATAGCTTAGTGGTCTAAGTCTCAGGTTGGAAATGGAGAGTCCCTAGAACTGTAAAGTTCAAATTACAGCCACATTGACTCACCCTTTAGTCTTTTTTGAGATAAATTGAGTTGCACTTGGTTTATGGTGGGAGAGTTATTTGAATAAGTACCCTAAACTCCCAAGGTTTGTTTGCTCTGTTTGGGACATTATAGAACTCCTGAGGCATCTTTTTCTTCTATTAGAAAATGGTTTGCTGCAATTCGTTTGGCCCCAAATTCTGATACTCAGATGAAATGTTGGAAAAACAGAATTGGCTTCCCCTATAGTATATTAGACACTTAATAAAATAAAATACAGATGATTAAGGGGCCTCTTTCTGCTTCCCAGGTGAGTGCTTGAGACTGGGTGGGGAATAGAAAAGGAATGGGGTGACAAATTTTAAGATGATTCTTTCAAAGTAGGATTTAGCAGTATGGCTAGAAAAGTAGCTCTTGGGATTTTTTAACCTATGAACACTGACACTGGAAACCGTTAGATTATTTCCAGTGAACTTTCAGAGAAAAAGCAATAGCACTAATGCTGTTGTATCTAGGCAATGCAACCAAACAATGGGTACAGAAATGATTTTTCAATTATTGGAAATATACAAGAAATAATCTCCACTTTTAAAAGAGAAGCTCAAATCTATAAATAATGAGACTATTAAAAATATCCAAGTAAGATTCATATGAAAACACACTAAAAGAGGAGGGCTTATATAGAAATGAACACTGATGAAATGTTTGAACTTCAAAGATTCTTAAAGATTCCCTAAATGTTCAAGCAGAAAGCTTAGATGATATACAAAGGAACAAAAACAAGCCCTTTCTCCTTAGTAATACTTTACACTAAGAGATAATCCTGGAATTCTTAGAGACTTTGGGGTGGTAATAGACAATATCCAAGTATTTCATAACATGCCATATAGCCACTCACGAGCAAAAGCAACAGAAAGATTTTCTGAAATCTGAAAATATAGAGTATATGAACTTTTTGATAAAACTGCTTAGACTCACTCTAGGAATATTAGAGGTAAGTGAAATTGATAGCAAAACATAGTATCAAGGCTGGACCATAGGAATTAGAACCCGGTACTTCTGTCATGTAATACAGATGAGGGTAGAAACTCAGTAAATTCCTTACATGTGCATATATGTATGTATGTGTGAAAAGATGCAAAAGTCAAACTGAATTTTTTATTTTATGAGATACAGGACCTTGTCCTGTTGTCCAGGCCAGAGTGCAGTGTTGTCTTCATCACTCACTGTAGCCTTGAATTCCTGGGCTTCAGTGATTCTCCTGCCTCAGCCTCTTACAGGCACATACTACCATGCCCAGCTAATTTTTCTATTTTTTGTAATTTTTCTATTTTTATGGGGTCTCACCATATTGCCCAGGCTGGTTTTGAATTCCTGGCCTCAAGTGAATTTCCCACATCAGCCTCCCGAAGCACTGAGATGACAGCATGAGCCATCATACCCAGCCTGAATATTTTTTAAATGTAAGCTAAATAAATCACGTCAAAATTTGGGAAGCGTCACATGTATGCATGTGGGTCTTTGGGATCTATTGCAGCATTTACATGAAGCCATGCTCTCCCTAGGCTGCTCCCAGCTGATGGCTGAGCACACAGAGGAACTAGAATCAGGCCTTTTCTGCCCAGTTCAGTTCTCTTTGTTCTATGGTTCCCCATGGGCTGGCTGAGACATTTTCAAAGCTGCATTGTAGTCTGAAGCCTTTCCTGTCCAGGCTTTCCTTCCCTCTTTCCTTTTCCAGGCATCAGACCTGTATTAAAATACATTTCACTGCTTCATTTCCCCTTTGTCTTTCATCCAATCTCTTGTACTTCTGGTTCCATCTTGACGTCTGCTTCCTAGAGGACTTGAATTAATATAGGGTGTTTATGTGTGTACTTGCTTGTGGTGAACTGGTGGGTGGAGAAAGTAAAATTATACTAAATTAGCATTCTTGGAGGGTGGTGTCAGAGGTTAGAGAAACTAATAAAACCATCAAAAAAGGGGTCACAATAGAAAGCATGGGATTAAATGATTAAGATATGACCAAACCATCGGTGATTACATTGACAATATTGACCATTTATAATATTGTAGATTTAATGTTTTGAAACACAAAATCCAGCTACCCGCTCCTCATACAAGACCCTTCTAAGGGTTAGAAACGTAAACAACTAAGAAAACTGGTTAGATAATTTAGTAAGCAGCCACAAAAGAGAACAGAGCAGTTGAGTTCAGAGCAAGATGACAAGTAATACTTTGATAAGAATCTCATAAAAAGTTGAAAAAGTTTTAGAAATTTTATCAGAAGCTATAATATATAATGGAAATGAAACCTCAAATTCCAGCATGTAATCCCTGATGGCTTAGAAAATTTAAAGCTGGAGTCTTATGGTGGGTTCTGGATTAGCTGGACTCCAGTATGACTGTACACATTGATGGAATATTAAAAAAAACCTGTATTAGTAAATAATATCTGCTGCCTATGGCTCAGAATTGCCTGCTCCCCACTGCCACCCTAGCCAGGGGCTCCTTCTTTATGATCCAGCAGTTAAAGATTCAATGCCCATTGCAATTGGAGATTCCAAGATGCTACTCTAGGGTCAGTATCCATTCTGACTGGTCGATGCTTGTGCTTAACGTGTTGTTAAATATTATAAATAATTACCCCTGGTATGTTTCACTTCACTTACAATGCATAAATATTTCTAAGGAGATGTAGAAAGACAAAGTCCTCTGCTAAACACAGTTAGATACACTGTGAAAGAATCTTTGACTCTCATAGGAGATGATTAAGACCCTGTCATATCATCATGTTAGAAAGACCACTTAGTAAAGCCATGCCTATTCGTTTATCTTAGGTGATTGAAGTACTTAGGTGATTGAAATGAGCAACATTTAAAGAGAGATTGCTTTATCCCTTACTCAAAATGCGATTGTTTCTACAGATGATTTATATTAATTCTTCACCCATAAATTAGGCTGTTGCAGTTGTGTTTTTGGCCTATTTGTATAATTCTTTACCCTTTTGGAGGAATTACATGATTTATAAAGACCTAGCAATTGTATAACAAGTTGTAGATAAAATACTAAAGCCTGCAAGACTTGGAGGTCATGACTCCTAGCCAGCCATGTGTCATTTAAACCAATTCAATACCCATTACTTTATTCAAGACTGTCTACACAATCTTTCATTCTCTATCTCTTTCTCCCTGTACCCCCTCTCTCTCGTTCTCTCTCTCTTCCCCACAATCTGAGCAGCTAGAAGCAAAGGACTTCAAGATGGCAGGGCCATAGGGCAGAAGGCATCCAGGTCCCCAATATGGAGGAAAGCTTCCCAAGTGTGAGGAAAAAACCTTGGCTGGGCTAAGCCACTGACATTGGAGGTTGTTTGTTTCTTCAGCCACCACTGATTACCCTAATGTAGATCTTAAACTTTTATTTCATCTTCCTGTTGATGCAAATTAAGAAATAAAACTTATACGCATTACTCATTTTAATTTAAATGTTACTCTCCTTCCATAGAAATATGATGAGATTTTATTGCTCCACTCTGAGAAATATAAGAATTATTTGGTTGTTTTGGATGAAACAACTCTAACACCAGTTTTGTTAAATACAATTATCCCTGCAGAATGACATTATTTGCTCGGAGATTTGGGAATTCAGAATTTTTTTTTTAACAGCAAAATGTTAGTAATGAAAATTGTCTTAGCCTGTTTCGTGTTGCTATAAAGGAATGAGGCTGAACAATTTATAATGAAAAGGGTTTATTTGGCTCACAGTTCTGCAGACTATACAAGAAACATGGCACTGGAATATGTACCTGCTGAGAGCCTCAGGCTGCTTCCACTCATGCAGGAAGGTTAAGGGGAGCTGGCATGTGCAGAGATCATATGGTGAGATAGGGAGGGGAGGGAGTGTGCGAGGGAGGAAGAGAGAGAGGAGAAGAGGTACTTGGCTTCTTTTAGCAAATAGCTCACAGGAACTAACAAGAGTGAGAATTCACTCATCCACAACTGCCTCAAACACCTCCTATTAAGTACAATTCAGCGTTATGCTGTTCATGAAGTATTCACTGCCCCCCTCCCCAAACACCTTTCATTAATTACCGCCCCCAGCATTGGGGATCACATTTCAACAGGAGATTAGGAGAGGACAAATATCCAAACTATAGCAAAGATCAAATTTCATGAGCAAAAATTCTTTTCCCCCAGTCTATATTTTATATGAGTATAATAGACAGTTTTAGACCACTCATCACTAAATATCCAAAAAAAGAGTAACTTTAGTGGCTTGAGAAGATTTATCCATGGTTTTAAATTTATACAAAGAATGTTTGGAATATTTACTAAAACGTCCAGTTTTCTGTCAGAATTGCGGGATAATATAGACAATACTTTCACTAGTCTCTCGGATAAGGACTTAAAATATATCAGACCACATAAGTAATTGCATTTTCCTCTTTACCCAGGAAAAAAACATTAGCACACAAAACATACCAAATTAGTATTTTGTTCTTGTTTGCCAGGAATATATCATTTTTCCCTCTAGAAGCTGGCCCAAAACCTGTTAACCCCCACAGAATAATAAAAAATGAGAATTCCTGTTCTGAAGTATTAAGGCACTATATGAATTACGAAGAGTCCAATCTTCTCTTGCTGAAGGGAACCCCTTGAGTTGTAAGCCTGTTTGTTAAGCAGAGTTGCATCCCATTGGTTGCTTCTATAGGTAATATTTTTATTCTATATGTTTGACATAGAGACACATTCATCTGTTGTTTTCTCTCAATCCTGATGTGCAGAATTGAGTAAACACCTACATGCTTTGGTAAAGGTTTAGTATGTTCCCTTATTTCTCTATATGATTCCATACCAGATGGAGTCTTGCAAGATGCTTTGGCAGAATTTGGTAGGGAATAAATATTCTTTCAATGAACTAAGAAATAAATGACTATTTGGATGTGTTCGGGCTTGGTAAGTGCTATTTAACTGAAGAGAAACCAAAACAAAAAACAAAACAAAACAAAACAAAACAAAAAAAAAAAAACAAAAACAAACCCAACCGACCAAATAAACAAAAACAAAAAGCAAACAAAAAAAACTATGGCATACCCAAAATGGTGACCAAACCTGAAGTGTTACCATTTGGAGCTTCCTGATAGTATAACAGCTACTAGCTAAATGTAAAGGTCATCTCCCCTTTTGCCATAACATTATGATCAAAAACATGAACCCATGCTTTTAAAAATAACTCCTTTGGCACCAAGTGGGACAGGAGAGAATAAGAAAGTAGAGTCATAAGTTTCACTGCCCTTCCTGCCAATATATATAAACTCACATCCAAAACACATCTCATTTACATGCCTGTTTATTTTGTTTTCATGGCTGTCTGGAAGCTGGGACCTTCCTTTTTTTCTAAATTGAGACAAAGAGATATTAAGATAAAGTAAACTCTGACCCTGCTCAGCTGTGTTCATCCCCAAAATGCCTTGCCATTGCCACCTGGACAAATGTTTTTTATTACTGAGGGACTCAGTGTATGAGTAGGTGGGTCACTGGAGATTTGGAAAGAATACTGTGAATTCTTTTGTTCATAAATTTTTAAAAATAAATTTTGCTCTAGGAGTTACTAATTTTACTTGGTTTCAGGAAGATTTAAGGTATATGAAAGGGACATAGTGGGAGACTAAATCATTTCCTAGAAATAGAAACTGAATTTGTAGAGATGTTAGAGTAGAATACATCATGCTTGAGCAACGATTATTGATAAATTTTTGTCATTATTATTAACAAACTCTTACTCCATGTCAAGCATTACTTTAAGTATTTGAGAAATATTAACACATTCAATCTTAATAACAATCATGTGAGATACTTTTATCCTCATTTTACAGATGAAGAAATAGGCTCAGAGAACTTAAGACATTTATCCAAAGTCAAGTGTCTTGCATGTCTGTTTACAGCAAGCAAATTGAAGATCCTGATGTGAATTTAGATAGTATAGCTCTCAACTCCTATATTATTCTACAACTACCAGCTCATTATTCATATACCTTTCCTCATGAAACTCCCTCTTTATAAACTAAATATAACTTTCCTCTTTGGATATAGGATGCATCCTTAATGAAAATTTTTCTTTAAAGTTTCTTTTCTTCCCAACACTGAGTTACTGTCGTGTCTGTAGGCAAGCACTCATTGCCCAGTCCTGGGGCCACATTAGGTTAGGTTTTAGGAGTAGGAGATTTTGAGTAATTGAATCCTCCAAAATTAAGTTCCCTATTTTAGAGCACACAGTTTTGTCTCATAGAGTTAGTGATTCCTGTCTTACTTTCTTCTGATTTCCAAAGGCTGCGTTCAGTTTCCAGTTCACCTTTCAGAACTAATTTTTCCATTCTTATTGATTCACTTTCTATCTTAAATAAAAATGATCAATTTGATGGTGGTAGAAAAGGCTTTATGGAGAATAACAGCAAGGAGGTTCAGTGTTGCCTGACTGAGTGAGGAAAAATACACTGGTGAAAGATTTTCTATTTTTCAAAGAGAGTAAGAAATCTCCACATAAACCTCTGCAAACTCAGCCTGGAACATAAAGTAGAAAGGAACGTTGAAAATGAGCTGTAAACTGGGCATAACCAACAACCTGTGCAGGGAATGATTCATCCTGGAATTGTTCTGCTGAAATGTAAACTACAGGGCAAAATGGATGCTGCAGGCTTTGAGTTCTTAGCCGTGTCACCTCCATGATCTGGGAGAGGAAGGCCATAAAGAAAATGATATTAGTTGTAAAAATCAACAATTTCCAAGAGCTTCCAAATAAAACAAGCCCTTTATTCTCTAGGTTCACAGCTCCCCAACATCCACAGCACATACTACCATTGCCTACCCTTAGTAAACAGGGTCCCTTCCTTGGCTTTTTAGTGCCCTTAAAGTACATTGGTTCAGATTGTCTGAACACTCATGATATGACCACTACTGATCAATGTTATCCTTTGCAACTTTTTTTTTTTCTTTTCTCAACTTTTATTTTAGATTCAGGGAGTACATGTGCAGGTGTGTTACATGGGTAAATTGTATGTCCCTGGGGTATGGTGTACAAATGATTTTGTCACCCAGTCAGTGACCATAGTATCTGATAGGCAATGTTTTGACCCTCCCTCTACCTGCTAAGTAGGCCCTGGTGTCTATTTTCCCCATTTTTGTGTGCATGTGTACTAAGTGTTTAGCTCCCACTTATAAGTGAGAACATATGGTATTTGGTTTTCTGACCCTGCGTTAATTCACTTAGAATAATGGCCTCCAGCTGCATCCATGGCTGTGCAAAATACATGATTTCATTATTTTATGGCTGCATAGTATTTCATGGTGTATATGGACCACATTTTCTTTATCTGGTACTGTTGATGGGCACCTAGGTTGATTCCTTGTCTTTGCTATTGTGCATAGTGCTGTGATGAACATGAGTGCATGTGTCTTTTTGGTAGAACAATTTATATTCCTTTGGGTATATACCCAGTAATGGGATTTCTGGGTTGAATAGTAGTTTCTGTTTTAAGTTCTTCGAGAAATGTCCAAACTGCTTTCCACACTGAACTAATTTACATTCCCACCAGCAGTGTATAAGCCTTCCCTTTTCTCTGCAACCTTGCCAACATCTGTTATTTTTTGACTTTTTAATAATAGCCATCCTGTCTGGTGTGAGATGATATCTCATTGTGGTTTTAATTTGCATTTCTCTGATGATTAGTGATGATGAGCTTTTTTTTATATGAGTTTTGGCTGTGTATATATCATCCTCTGAGAAGTGTCTGTTCATGTCCTTTGCCCATTTTTAAATGGGATAGTTTGGGTTTTGCTTGTTGATTTGTTTACATTCCTTATAAATTCTGGATATTAGACCTTTGTTGGATGCATATTTTGTGACTATTTTCTCTCATTCTATAGGTTATCTGTTTACTATGTTGATAATCTTTTTCCATGTAGAAGCTCTTTACTTAAATTAAGTCCCACTTGTTTGTTTTTATTTTTGTTGCAATTGCATTTGGAGATTTCATCATGAATTTTTTGCCAAAGCCTATGTTCAGAATGATATATCCAAGGGTTTTTTCTAGGGTTTGTACAGTTTTAGGTCTTACATTTACACCTGTAATCCATTTGGAGTTGATTTCTATATATGGTGAAAGGAAGAGTTCAAGTTTCAATCTTCTGCATATGGCTAGCCAGTTATAGCACGGTTTATGGACTAGAAAGTCCTTTCCCCACTGCTTGTTATTTCAGACTTTGTCAAAGATCAGAAGATGGTAGATGTTGCTTTATTTCTGGGTTCTTGAACCTGTTTTACTGATCTGTGTCTGTTTTTGTACCAGTACCATGCTGTTTTGGTTACTGTAGCCTTGTAATATAGTTTGAAGTTGGGTAGTATGATGCCTCTAGCTTTGTTCTTTTTGCTTAGGATTGCTTTGCCTATTTGGGTTCTTTTTTGGTTCTATTTGAATTTTAGAATAGTTTTTTCTAATTCTGCGAAAAATGACATTGGTACATTGATAGAAATAGCGTTGAATCTGTAAGTTGCTTTGAGCATTATGGCCATTTTAACAGTATTGATTCTTCTTATACATGAGCATGGAATGTTTTTCCATTTCCTTGTTTTGTCTCTGATTTCTTTTAGCAGTGCTGTATAATTCTCATTGTATAGGTCTTTCACCCCCCTGATTAGCTGTATTTTTAGGTATTTTTTTTTTTTTGTGGCTATTGTAAATGGGATTATATTTTTGATTTGACTCTCAGCTTGGATGTTATTGGGGTATAGGAATGCTAGTGGTTTTCGTACATTTATTTGGTAGCCTGAAACTTTACTCAAGTTGTTTGTCACTAGTAGGTGCCTTAGATATAGACTATGGGGTTTTCTAGGTAAAGAAACACGTTGTCTTAAAGAGAGAAAGTTTGACTTCCTCTCTTTCTATTTGAATGCCTTTCATTTCTTTCTGTTGCCTGATTACTCTCACTAAGACTTCTAGTATTATGTTGAATAGAAGCAGTAAGAGTGGGCATCCTTGTCTTCTGGTTCTCAAGGGGAATATTTTCAGCTTTTGCCCATTCAGTATGATGTTGGCTGTGGGTTTGTCATAGATGACTTATTATTTTGAGGTATGTTTCTTCAATGCCTACTTCGTTGATAGTTTGTAACATGAAGGGATATTAAATTATACTGAAAGCCGTAAATACATCTACTTAGATGATCATGTGATTTTTGTTTTTTAGTTCTGTTTATAGGATGAATCACATTTATTGATTTGTGTACGTTTAATCAACCTTTCAGGAATAAAGCTAGGATTATGCTGGATTTGCTTTTTTAAATGCTGCTGGATTTGGCTTGCTAGTATTTTGATGAGGATTTTTGCATCTATGTTCATCAGAGAAATTGGCCTGAGGTTTTCTTTTTTCATTGTTTCTCTGCCGGGTTTTGGTATCAGAATGATGCTGGCCTCATAGAATGAATTAGGCAGAAATCTCTTCTCCTCGATTTTTTTTGGAATAATTTCAGTAGGATTGGTATTAGCTCTTCTTTGTATATCTGGTAGAAGTTGGCTTTGAATCCATTTAGTCCAGGGCTTTTTCTGGCTGGTTAGTATTACTGATTTGGTTTTGGAACTCATTATTGGTCTTTTCAGGATTTCAATTTCTTCCTGGTTCAATCTCAGGAGGTAGTATGTTTCTGGGAATTTATCCATTTTTTTCTAGGTTCTCTAGTTTGTGCAAGAGGTGTTCGTGATAGTGTCTGAGGGTTTTTGTATTTCTGTGAGGTCAGTGGAAATGCCACCTTTATTTCTGACTGTGTTTATTTCAGTCTTCTCTCTTTTTCTTTATTAATCTAGCTAGAAGTCTATCAATTTTGTTTATTCTTTCAAATAACCAGATTTTTTTTGTTTGTTTGTTTCATTGATCTTTTGTGTGGATCCCTGCATCTCAATTTCATTCACCTTAGCTCGAATTTTGGTTATTTCTTTTTCTGCTGTTAGCTTTGGAGTTTATTTGCTCTTGTTTTTCTAGTGCTTCTAGGTGTGATGTTAGGTTGTTAATTTGAGATTTTTCTAACTTCTTGATATAGGCATTTAGCACTATAAACTTTCCTCTCAGCATTGCTTTAACTGTGTCCCAGAGATTCTGGTGTGTTGTATCTTTGTTTTCATTAGTTTAAAGAATTTTTAAATTTCTGCCTTAGTTTTACTCTTTACCTCAAAATCGCGTAGGAGCAGGTTGTTTAATTTCCATGTAATTGTATGGTTTTGAGAGATCTTCTTGGTATCAACTTCTATTTTTATTGCACTGTGGTCTGAGAATGTGGTTTGTATGATTTGATATTTTTTGAATTGGTTGAGAATTGCTTTATGGCTGAGGGTGTCATTGATCTTAGAGTATGTGCCTTGTGAAAATAAGAAGAATGTATATTCTGTTTTTTTTTTTTTTTTTGGGTGGAGCATTCTGTCATCACTCTTAGGTCCATGTGGTCAAGTGTTGAGTTTAGGTCTTAGATATCTTTGTTAATTTTCTGTCTCAATGATCTGTTTAACACTGTCAATGAGGCGTTAAAGTCTCCCACTATTGAGTGATTATCTAAGTCTCTTTGAGGGTCTCTAATAACTTATTTTATGAATCCGGGTACTCCACTGTTGGGTGTGTATATATTTAGGATAGTTAAGTCTTCTTGTTGAATTGAACCCTTCATCATAATGTAATGCCTTTCCTTATCCTTTTTGATCATTATTGATTTAAAGTCTGTTTTGTCTTAAATAAGAATAGCAATCCCTCCTCTTTTTGGTTTTCCATTTGCTTGATAGCTCTTTCTCCATTCTTTTACTTTGAATCTATGAGTGTCATTGCATGTAAGATTGGTCTCTCGAAGACAGTATATGATTGGATCTTGCTTCTTTATTCAACTTGCCACTCTGTGCCTTTTAAGTGGGGTGTTTAGCCCATTTACATTCAAGGTCAATATTGGTATATGAGAATTTGATCCCCCATCATGTGTTGTTAGCCAGTTGTTATGTAGGCTTGATTGTATAGTTTCTTTATAGTGTTAGTGGGCTATGTAGTTAAGTGTGTTTTTTGTGGTGGCAGGTAACAGTCTTTCATTTCCATATTTAGTACTCCTTTAAGGACCTCTTGTAAGGCAAGTCTGTTGGTAATGAATTTCCTTATCATTTGTTTGTCTGAAAAGGATTTTATTTCTCCTTTGCTTTTGAAGCTTAATTTGGCTGGATATGAAATTCTTATTTGGAATTTGTTTTCATTAGGGATGCTGTGTATAGGCCCCCAGTCTCCTCTGGCTTGTAAGGTTTCTCCTGAAAGATCGACTGTTAGCCTGATGGGGTTTCATTTATATGTGACCTGCCCCTTCTCTCTAGCTACCTTTAAGATTTTTCTTTCACATTAACCTTGGAGAATTGGATGACTGTATGTCTTGGGGATAATTGTCTTGTATAATATCTTGCAGAGGTTCTCTGAATTTTCTAAATTTGCATTTCAACCTCTCTAATGAGTTCGGGGAAGCTTTTGTGGACAATATCCTCAAGTATGTTCTCCATATTGCTTGTTCTCTCTCCATTTGTTTCAGGAATGCCAATGAGTTGTACGTTTGGTCTCTACATAATCCCATATTTCTTGGAGGTTTTGTTCATTTTTTAAAATTCATTTTTATTTTTGTCTGCCTTTGTTGGTTTGAAGGAAGTAGTTTTTGAGCATTGAGATTCTTTCCTTAGCTTGATATATTCTGTTTTTAATACTTCTAAATGCATTATTAAATTTCTACAGAGAAATTTTAATTTCCAGAATTTCAATTTGGTTCTTTCTAAAATGGCTATGTCATCTTTCAAGTGTTGGATTCTTTTAGTGCTTTTCTTGGATTGGGTTTCAACCTTCTCCTGTATCTCTTTGAGCTTCCTTGCCATCCAGAATCTGAATTCTATGTCTGTCATTTCAGTTATTTGAGTCTGGTTAATAACCATTACTGGAGAGCTAGTGCAGTTGTTTGGAGGTAAGAATACACTTTAGCTTTTAGAGTTGCCAGAATTCTTGCACTGCTTCTTTCTCATCTGTGTGAGCTCATGTTTCTTTCATCTTTGAAGTTGTTGTCCTTTGAATGGGGCTTTTAGATTTTATGTTCTTTGATACTCTTGAGGGCTTGTTTGTGGCACAAGTTGAATTTAGTCAATTGCCTTTGTTTCTGGATGCTTTTGGGGGGCCAAGGCTCAGCTCAGCACTCCTGGTTTGTGTGTTCTAACCCTCAGGACCTAGGACCAGACCTGTAGCTTTGTTTTCTGGCCCTTCAAGGTCAAAACCTGCTTCACTGGAGGGGCCAAGTTGTTCCCAGTCCAATGACAACAATACTTCTATGGGGGTTGCCAGCAAAAAGTGCTGCAGTGCGGCAGCAGGAGTCCATGGGAGAGTGTGCTGCAGTGGGTGTCGGGGGGTGCTGCAGGCAAACGTGCACCAGTGAGTAGGCTGGGGGGCCCACTTGGGTGGCAGTAGGTTGGGGCCCATGGGTGTGTGTGCACCAATGGGATGGTGAGGAGGCTGCAGGCGTGTACACCCTGGTGGGATGGTGATGGGTCCTCATGTGTGGGTACCAGCAAGGTTGCAGAGGTAGGCCACAGCGAGTGTGTGCTGGTGAGGTAGCAGCTTGTTTCTGTGTATGTGTGCTCACCAGTGGGGAAGCAGTGGGAGGTTGCAGGTGAGTGTGTGCTGGTGGGGAAAGGGTGCGGGTAGAGGCATCTTGGTGGAGGTTCATCTGCAAAAGTGCTCCAACAGGAAGGTGGGGGCTGTCAGTGAAGGAGCTATGGTGGTGGCCACTGGCAAGCATTTCAGCAGGGCAACTGAGGCTGTTCTGCAAATATGTGTGGCAAGGCAGGGACCCTGGGAGAGGCCAGCAGATGAGGTCGTTCAGATAAGACTGGCTTCATCGCATGGGTAAGACAGCCCTGCTCTTTCCCAGTCCAGCTGCTAACAAACTCTAAACCCACCTAGAGGAGTATGGTGAGTCTGCGGGGATGGGTGTCCATGGCCATGCTCCATTGCAGTTGTTCCTGCACCAAACCCTATGAGCTCCATGCTGCCTGGAATTCTGTCTCTGCCAAGACTCTAGGCAGTTCTTCCTGTCAACTCAAATGTCCATGGGGGTGGTGGGGTCTCACAGCTAGGATCTCAGAGCTCTGTGATAAGAATGGGCTGCTCAAAGCTTATTTCACTCGCTCCTTCCTGGGAGGCACTTGAAGCCAGCAATGAGTCCTGGTGCTTGGCATCCTGGAGCTCAGTTTCCAGCTTCCTCCCCTTTCAGCCTCGGGATCTGCATCCTCCCTGTATCCACTCTCACTGTCTTCTTTCTGAATATCTGTTCTGAGAGTGCTTGATGTCTACTTGATGGTCTGGTGTCTCTTGGTGGGAGAAGCTTTTCTGGGCTGTGTCTAGTCCTTGACTCTTCCTCTCAACTTTCTCCTTTATACTTTAGGATCTTTCTGTGTTTTAATTTCTTTCTGGTTCTCCTGACTCTGCTGTGCTTTTGGACTTGCTATTCTGCCCTTTGAAATTAGAGCTTCTTACTGTGCTTCTGCCTCATTTTTCACACAGCTACTTCCACTCATCCATGAGCTATCAACCTAGATTTTACCTCTCTTGGAAAACTTTCCTACACTGCCTCTCCATTTAGATCAGGTGCCCCAAGTACCCTAAGCACATTTTCCCTCCCACCAGGCTTATCCTACTGCAAAGGAACATCAGTGTGGGCATTTAATTGCTCAAACCAGGACACTCTTAGGAAAGGGGGAAACTATTAATAATTACTCTGAAACAACACACATAAACCAGGACTGTCCCAGAAAAAAATTGGTCTGTCTTGTCAATGTTTCTGGAATTTTATATTGAATTGCATGCTTTCCCCACCATCTATAGCTTATTGACAAAATATAACCTCATTAATATTTTGTTTTCTGCTTTGATATGGTTTGAATATTTGTCCCATCCAAATCTCACGTTAAAGTATAATCCCCCATGTTGGAGGTGGGGCCTGGTGGGAGGTGATTGGGTCATGGGGGCGGATCCCTCATGGCTTGGTGCTGTCCTCATGATAGTGAGTTCTCACAAGATCTGGTTGGTTGAAAGAGTGTGGAACCTCTTCCCTCCCTGCTTGCTGCTGCTTTCGCCATGTGATGTGCCACTCCAGCTTTGCCTTCTGCCAGGAGTAAAAGCTCCCTGAGGCCTCCCCAGAAGCCGAGCAGATGCCAGCACCATACTTTCCATAGAGCCTGCAGAATGTGAAGAATTAAACCTCTTTCCTTTATTAAAAAATTGAACCTCTTCTCTTTGTAAATTAGTAAGTTATTAATGTATTATTAATTTATAAAGAGGTTTAATTCTTCACGTTCTGCAGGCTTTATGGAAAGCATGGTATTTCTTTATAGCAACAGAAGGAATGGCCTAACAAGTTTATTCATGTGTTCTATCTCATTGCCTAATGCGTAATTGTAGCTCAGAAATAGTACCTATTATATAAAAAAACAATTATACTTGTAAATGTATAAATGTGTATATACATACACAACAAAATAACATTTCTATGGAGGTGTGTAATAGCAAAATATAAAATAATATGTGTATGTGCCTATCGTCTCTCAGGCAGTGAGCTTATTTACCATGTATTTAAATATTGATTTTTATAATTCTCACTTTATTTATGGGAATGCTGAGGCACAAGGAAGTATAGAGATAAGATTTAACCTCTAATCAATCAGTCAGATGCTAAACCATCAGTGTGCTCTGTGATAATTTTAAGTGGCAACTTAACTGTCAACCAGATATGGCCAGCTATCTGGTTAGACATTATTTCTGGGTATGTCTGTGTGGGTGTTTCTGAAAGAGGTTAGCATTCAAATAGGTAGACTGAGTAAGGTGGATTGCCCTTGCCAATGTGTGTGGGCCATCATCCAATCCCTTGAGAGCCTAAGTAGAGCACAGAGGTGAAAGAAGGGAGGATTTGGAATCAGAAAATCAGTCTTCTGCCCTAGTGCTCCTGGCTCTCAGCTTTCAGACCAGAACTAGAATGTATACTGTCAGCTCTCCAGCTTCCAGGTCTTCAAAATACACCACTGGCTTTCTCATGTCTACAGCTTGCAAAGAACAGATCTCAGGACTTCTCAGTCTCTGTAATTGTGCAAGCCAACTCCTTATAAATCTCATTATTTACATATGTGTACACACACACACACACACACACAAACACACACACACACACGTTGGTTCTTTGGAGTACCCTAACACAGATGAATGTCTGGTGTGTTTTCTGCTTTTGCCAGTCTCCTTGACCACGGTTTTCAGGAGTCATCTTAATGTTTTGTTCCCTTTGATGTGTCCTTTGAACTCTCCTTTGGGCTCAGTGGCCAATATAGGTCATTATTAATGTAACTTACAATTATTCCAAAGAGTGAGGGACCTGTGGAGAGTCTACACACACAAAACCAAACAAAATCATTTTGGAAATGTTGAAAGAGATGTTGAAGGGGAAAAAAGTTGTTCTGGCAAGGAATTAGTAAGTAGGATTCAACTACCTAAAATTGTTCATACAGTTTTTAAAAACACATATGCAGCATGTAACACTAACCATCATCATTACAACCTCATTGATGAGAGCCTTGTTAAGTGTGATCTGTGGAATGATTCCACCTATGGGCTGATATTTCTTTTCCTTCTCCTCAGTTTCCAGAGTAAAATAAGTAAACATGGAATATTGAGAAATCTGAACCAGCAGCAATTATGTCAAATAACTCTTACTTTTGTAGCTTTTAACTCAAGCTGATGTCAACATACAAGGATTCTATCATGCTTTATCTCTTTCTAGTTTGTGTTGAATGGTATTTGTTCTTTGGTCTTAAGATAAAACACACCCCTGAAGCCTCCCTTACTTCCTTTATCACTCTGCAATGTTATGTATATTCCATGTATTAAGGGTGTATTTCCAGTTTTCACCTCTCCTAATACTACATTTCTTCTCATTGTAACACTTCATAATCTAATTGGTAGAAACCATGATTGTCTGGTGCCAAGAATAACCAAACATAGCTCAAAATATCAGTCTGATATTATCCCAGGGCAAGCCAAGTTATAAACTGAATACAACTGAAATAATTCTTTCAACCCAAGGAAGGCCAGTGGTGGGAAGGGCAGTGGACTGATTCCCTCAATATCTCAGAAGTAAAAAATTGCCTATATAGATACTATTTAGAGGGCAGATTTGGTGATTCAACATTCGTGTTTCACAGTTTGTAAGTCACTGACCAAGTATGTGAGTTCCTCTATTTCTACTTTAGAGCTGAATGAAGTACAAAATATTAAAGAATAAATGACAGACTTGGGAAATTCTATGATATCTCCCAAGGATGGTAACATATTTTAGAGTTCATATTACTTTTTAAGCTATTCTGTAAGAGATATTGATAAGATACTGAAGTATTTTAATTATAGTTGAAGACTTAATCACCATATTGGGATAAAAACCTAAATTTGAAGTCATAGGAGGTTTGTGTAGTGCTGTGTTATTATTCTATTTCTAATAGAGTAGTTTTTATATTGTGGTAGTTTAACATTTGTCTTTCTTGATATTCCACCATGGAACTGTGTATCGTAAGTGGGGTTTTTTTGGTATTATTTTTGTCAAGAGTAGAAAATTCTGGAATTTTTATGGTGAACAAATTAAACTACTTTAAAGAATAAAGGGAACTCAATGGGTATTCTGCATGGTGCTCTGATTCTACAAACTTTCTCTTAGTCTTTTTGCATAAAGTTACCAAAACCTTCATGTAAAATTTGTCAAATATTTTCAGTACTTCTAGTTCCTAGAAATCCAAGATACTCAGTTCAGACATGTTTCAGTGTTGATCAGAACCATGTAAAGCATTATTATTCACTTAATGCAACTAATACGAAAATTATCAGCAAAAAACAAAAACAAAGTAACAAAAATAAGAAATACGAAGCCTTACCACGTGTCAAACTCTGGAGAGCTGTGGATACAAGGATGAATAAAATAGAATTTCTAACCTTGAACAATTCACAGTTTAGTGGAGAGATAAAGATACACAAATATCTGTGACTCAATAAATGAGACATTTGCAAAGTTCTATTAGAACACAGGTGGAGAAGTGATTGATTTTTCTCAGGAAGTCGTGGAGAGTTACAGAAAAAAAGTGAACTTTGAGTTGGACATTGGAGGATGAGTTAATTTTCCAGGTAGATTATTGAGACAGATCATTACAGAGAGTGGAAAAATGTCCATTGAACATGTTCGGAGGAATGGGAAGTAGTCCGTGGACACTAACCTGAACAGTGTACAGGGAATGCAAGAGTTCTCAGCAGGATCTCACACACCAAAAGATTTTCCTATGATGTAGAGTAGTTTAAACTTCAGGTGACCCTACCAGGTCAGGTATCATCAGATACTGCAAAGACAAAAGGCCTGGGAACCAGGCCACCTGTGTGCAAGTTCCGACCTTGCCATTAGCAAGAAAATATCCTTTGAGGCAAGTTTTTTACCTTTCTTGCCTCCAAAATGAGGCAGTACCTACAGCACCCAGCACTAAAATTCTAATTTATAGACTGAGGATAATGTTTTATTCAAAGAGATACTGAGTGGAAAAAATGAGTTTTGTTGTCTGCAAAACCTAAAATACATTGAATTCCTGTTCTAATTGTAGTCACTTTAGCTTACATATAGAACTGAATTTATATGGTGTAACCAAGGAGAAGACGTGACATATAGGCTGATGATCCACAAATACCCTCAGCAAAATGATATAAATGAAGAATGGGAAATTACTTCTTCCAAAATAAGAGAAGAAATAATGGCCTGAGACAAAGGATAGTTTTTTGTTTGTTTGTTTGTTTGTTTTAATAGACTGAAAAGTCATCTAATCTTTGAGAGCAGCTGGCCTGTATTGCAGACTCCCTGGAAGGAGCAGGAAAGGGCTTTCCTGAGATTCTTGGGGCAGTCATGTGAGCTATAGAATTGGGGAAGAGGATGGAGGAGATGAAAGAGGCCATGTCAGTAACAGGCTAAAGCAGAGGAGCAGAGGGCTTTGAGGGAACTGGAAACTCATCATAGGAGTCTCACTCCCAGGAGACAGAACTCAGAATTCCTTACTGCCTTTTAGAGCAGTAACATTTATTGAGCACCAACTGTATATTTGCCACCATATTACTCACTCTACACATATTTACTCCTCAGAAAAACTCTTAAGAAGAAAGGAAACCAACACATATTAATGCATATCAAATACTAAGTCTCATAGGTTGTGTTACATGGTTCAGTGAATAGGATCTCATTGAAATCTCAGAGTGTCTTTCCCAGGTAAGTATTATGTAAGTGTATAATTCACTACCCCCTCTTTATGTGAAATGAAGCACCTGAAGCCCCAAAAAGATAAATAAAGCTGCCCAAAGTCAGGGGGCTGAGTCAGGCTTTGAACCTAGAACTCTTCCACTCCAAGGACCACACCTTGCCACAGCATCCCAGGAGGGTGTTGTCAACCAATTCCTAATAGGACTGCTTTCTCGCAGGGCCATTGCTTATAATCTGCTGGAAGACTTACCCTAATAAAAACACTCCATTTGCATCTGTTCTTGCAGGTGGTAGAGACACAGTCTGTAAAGGTTGACATATGACCAGTGGAAGGGCATCCATTTTTCTTTCTTTCTTCAGTTAAAGCTCTGAATTGGATCCAGCTGTTCTTTGATGCAGAGGCCAAAAGACCCCAATATCCTGCTTTTTGTTTTCCTGGAAGTTATTGGCTATTGTTAGCCATCAAGGCTAGGTTGGAACCCCTTAAAGAACTAAGATGTTGGTCAATGGGTGCTGGGAGCAAGGTCATAGAACAGCAGAGGTGATGGCATTTCAAGGTCAAGCGTCAATTTCAGGCCTGGCCAAAGCCAGGTGTTGACCTTAATGGGAAATAGTCTGTAAATAAACTTTAACAAATAAGCTGACTGAGCAATTCTCACCCTTTACTTAGAAAAAGTAATAATGTAATTTTAATAATGATTCTCATCATTTATCAAGTCATTATTACATGCTAACTACTGTCCTGAGCTATTTGTAAGCCCCATCATTGTCATTGTTTTTATCTCAGACTTTTACTGAGCATTTATTATGCACCATGCTCTCATACTAAGCACTTTGGCCTTCACTGCCTTGTGTGGTAAATGCTAACATAGTGCCCATTTTCAAGACAAAAAATTGAAACTTTGGATAATAAGCTTTTCCAATGTGCCATTACTAGTTAGTAACAAAAGTAGGAGATTAAAATAGGAGTATTTATTGAGATTCTCAAAGGTCTGGGAATCGATTGCAATAGACTTAAAAGGAAGGGGCATGAAGAAAGCAAAATTATTGAGAGAACTAAGAAACTTGCCAGCTCCTTATACCATGCCAGCATTGCCCCCACTCCCTCTTGTGATGTTTGTTCTCTTTTTATCTTCTGGTTTTGCAGCCAGAGGGGATAGACTGTTTGGATTGGCGTAATCCTAGGCACGTTTAGAAATGGGATTCCCAAATTTCTTACCAAAGAACAACTCCAGTCAATACCTTTATGGATCAGCTTGGTTAGAATAAGAAACTCACCCACAAAATTAAACTTGGAACTCACAAAGGATTTTCGTCTTCCAAATGTCAGATGTGATAGAGGGTTGTTGGTGAGTCACTCCCCTTTTCAAGGAACAGAGGCATAACTCCCAGTGGAATAATGAGCTTCAGCCCTCTGGCGCCCAAGGAACTCACACAATGGGCAGATGTCCGAACTCCACTGGCCATGTCCCAGACGCAAACAATAGAACACTGGCCAGCTCCTACTAAAGAGAGTTTCTGAAGCCATGGTACTGCCTTGGCTGGCCAAAAATGCATTACGAGACCACAGTTATCCACAATAGTCTCACTTCATAAAGAAGGAAAGGGTTGGGGAGGGGAAGTAACGTGAGCTTACATTTTCTGATGGAGTTTGAGAAATAGGGCTCAGAAATTTTGCCTCTTTGCCCTTTTTGGATGATGGATTGCTTCAGTTTTATGAAATGCTGGGGCTAAATCCCTTCAGGGTTGGGACTACGTGAATATTAATTGGACCCTAATAAGAAGAGGGAGGCTTTGCTCATTGCCAGTCTGGAACCGTCATCATCACTGGTCTTTTCCAGACTCTTTGTTTTAAAGGAGATCCTTTTACGGGCAAATCCAGAGACAGACTTGGGAAGATTTCTATTAAGTTTTCTACAGTCACCAGTTATTTTGTTCCTGAAAAATTGCATCATGTTATAGGAATATAAAGACATTGGATGATCTAAGCAGATCCTATTTCATATCCTCTGAGATGGATGCAGATTATAGAATTTAGGATAAGCTTTTGTTTACAGTTCCTAGAATTTTGTCTATGTGTGTATTTATGTTCTACTTTCATATATATTATCTTCCCTCAAGATAAAGCAGGTATTGTTTTTCCTATTTTACAAGCAAGATCAGTAATTAAATAACTTGCCATTGATAGATCATGGTGAGTGAATGGCAGAGCTGGGGCTTTAACCAACGTCTCCTGCTTTAAGCCTCCTTTTCCTTCCATTTTCTACACAGGTCCTATCCAGTCCATACAGGCCACTCCTTGTTTCTTCTACTCTTTCTATTAATATAGACTGCCCCAGCCATGACATCTTTTCCATACACACAAATAACATGGAGCCTAGACAAATTGCATTTGCATAATTTACTTGCCAAGCAGTGACTTTTGCTATTGGGCAGAAACAATTAGTTTTAGAAGAGTGATTTAACTCTAACTTTTAGGGAGAGAAAATATTATTTCCTAAGAGATATTTAGAGGTGAATGTTCTGCAATGAATAGATCCCTGTCAATCATGCTAAGACAATGAAAAGGAGGAAGTGCAGATGCATTTGACTGAGTAAGATCAAAACCATAAAAACATCAAAAAAAATCATATTAAGTCATTGAAAGTAGGTTTTTTTCAGAGCCACTAAAAATCTATACATGGTTCCCTTGGGCATAATTCTGAAAGCTAAGAAGACTTTTGCTAAATTAGAGGAAAATAAAACAGAACTCCCCCTCATCTTGCAGAATATTGAAGCCAAGATTGAGGGTTCTAACCCTCTTGGATTTGGAATGGGGTCTAAACTTGGCAAGAAAGCACTAGCCCCTCCCGGCTGGAAGTGTCTCAAGAGAGTCAGTTCCAGTTTTCCAAAAACTTGCAGCCCAAATATGTCTGGCTCCACATCTGAACTTTGTAGTAGTTGACATCTATTAGAAATTACCAACTCAACTTCAGAAACCTAAAATCAAACTGAACTGTGTTGGGCTTATGAAGTGAAACTGATAAGGTTACCATATAACTTAAGCAAACAGAGAACCTGCCTTGAAAACCCACGTGAATGCTCAGTCACAGTTTTGGCAACGACTCAGAGATCTTTGGAGATATTAATGAGGAGGAAGCGGAAGGAGATCTCGTTTTTCTCTTCTAATCCATTACTTCCACATAGCTACTGTATTCCATGACCTCAGAGGACAGAGGTTCTAAAACTAGCATAACCATGGCCCCTGTGAAATCAGAGTTCTTTCAAAACAAGGTGATAATTTTTCTTAATCTGAGTTAACTGAGTAGAGCTAGTAACAGAATAAGAAAATTACTACTTTGACTTCAGGGGACTGGCAGCCTGTAAGCAGGAAAAACCCAGATAGGTTTACTCACAAAGACGGAACGGCACTTACAGATCAGATAAGATATTAATCCAATTTGGAACTCTCTAGTGAACAGAGAGGAAGTGGCCGATTAGAACAGTCTGCTGTGGCCTAAAAGCTGAGAGGACACTTAAAGTGGCTCATTGACTCTGGGATTGGTTGCCCTTTTGTTATTTATTTATTTATTTTTTGAAACAGAGTCTCGCTCTGTCACCCAAGCTGGAATGATGCAGTGGCACGACCTCGGCTTACTGCACCCTCCACCTCCCGGGTTCAAGTGGTTCTCCTGCCTCAGCCTCCCAAGTAGCTGGGACTACAGGCATGTGCTACCATGCCTGGCTGATTTTTGTATTTTTAGTAGAGATGGGGTTTCACTATGTTGGCCCGGTTGGTCTTGAACTCCTGATCTCAGGTGATCTGCCCACCTTGGCCTCTCAAAGTGTTGGGATTATAGGCGTGAGCCACCATGCCCGGCCTGCTTTTTTATTTCCTTTGAAGATTCCATAATGTAGAAAGTCTGCCTAGTCATTTTTTGTTCCTTGTAAATGTTGAGAGTTTGGTAACCCTGCAATTTATTTGTGAATGTTGAGGCTCATAGCAATTCTGTCTCAGGAGTAACACATGTTGTATCCATCTGGGGCAACAGGAGTAGCAGGAAAACCCACGAATCTGGCCCAGTCGCTTCCTAAACAGCAATGTGTCCTTGGGATAAATCACTTAAATCCTTAAATCCTCTGAGCTTCAGTTTCTTTAATAGTAAATAGTTACATCTTTTACAGAGTGGTGAAAATCAAATGAAATAATGTATATGCAATTCTCTAGCATAGTGTCTATCATAAGCATGAGTTTTAGAAGTTATTTTATAAGGAAATGCCAATTCCATATCTCCTACTCTCATCTCTTCTACCTTCTCAAATTATTTCTAGGAGAAGAAAACCTAAACTTGTCTCTGGAACATTATTCATGATAATTATGCTAAGTATGGGACTCCTTGGCATGTAAATGGCATGGCTTTCCATCTTAAAAATCAAGGGAAAGAAGATAAGACAGCATATATGTATCATTCTTCCTTCTTTTTCCCCCTTCTACTTATTTCATTAGAAACTCTGCCTAATGATTTTTTCCCTTTTCCAAGACAAAATATAGATTGTCATGCTTATAATTAATGACTCTTCCTTGATTGAGTCAAAAGGATGGGCGATCAAAAAGCAGTTTTTGACTGATAATGTATGATCCACTGAGACACAGATATACTCTATGTGGCACACAAAGTTTTTATAAAAATGATGGAGAATTCCCCCTGTCTCAACTCCCACATCTCCCACCCTACAAACAGGGAGGCCCTAGCATCTTCGGCAAGTCTTGCTCTCAATATGATATTAACATATTTGCTTTTACTTTATCATGTTTATATTTTGTAGATATCATGGCAGCAAACTGAGTAATCAGTAGCATTACAACAGTTTCAAACTACTGATGCATTGTAGTTTTAATTTGTAAAATGTAAAATTTAATTTGTAAAATTTGTAATAGCAAGCAAAAGCATGTCTTATAATACTGTTGCTTTTTTGGGGGGCCATTGACAAAATGGTAATGACAGTATTCATGTCCAGTAGGTCAATGGCCATATCAGGGAGAGTAGAGTTTATTTTTGTTTGTATCCTTATGGGATTCAGTCTTTGAAAGACAGATTCAGGTATGGTAGCTGGACAATTAGAAGGCAGGATAGGGTAGAGGTTTTTGGAGGTTTTGGTATTTGGAGTCTGACAACCTCTTTTCCCAACCTGGGTCTGTTGCGTATTAGTTGAGTGAAATTGGGTGAACCACTTTACCTAAGTCTGTTCTGTCATCTGTAAAAATGGGATTATAACACCTCCTGCTCAGAGTTGTTCCAAAGATTAAATGAGATTATGATAGGTAAAATATTCAGTAAAGAGATTAGCATTGTGTTAAGTGACTGGTAGCTATTAGTGGAGCTTGAGAAACACTAGTACAGAGAAGACATTGAGGATTGGAGTGGCCCCGGACTGCAGCAGTGGCTTTCTATGTAATATCCATGATCCACCTGTGATTTCTCTGCTTTCCCCATATGATACTGCAGAGCCTGGTGTAAATGTGCTTAGGTGGGGCCATTGGCTTCCTGTTGCCTTGCCTTTCAGCATTCTTAAAGTAAAGGACCAAGTAGCTCACACATCTGCTAGAGAGACCATGGCTGTGTATTAAAGGAAGACTGAGCCTGCATCATAATTGGGAATTATGGGAGCTACAATTCAAGGTGAGATTTGGGTGGGGACACAGCCAAACCATATCAATGACCCTCTCTCCTTCCCTCTTCCCCTCCTTCCCTGTCCATCTCTCTGCTTTCTTTTCTATTCACTTACATATTTAACAATATATTTGAGTGCTGATTATGAGCTGTCATTTGTTGAGGCTTGATATATAAGAGCAGTAAACTGTATACTGTCCATTCCCCCAGCCCAGACCTGATATTCTAGTGGTGGTGGTAAGTGGGTACAGGAAGTGAAGACATATAGAATCAAACAAACATTATGTACATAGAGGTGATAGTAAGTACCAGGGTAAACTATGACATTGGAAGAGGCTGAATGGGGGATTAGGCTAGGGAAGATGTTTCTAATAAAGGAACATTTGTGTAGGGACTAGAGGAAGGTGAAGGAGAGAGATAAATGATTATCTAGGGGAAGTATTCCATGGAGGGAGCAGCTAGTGCAAAGGCCTCCTGGAAGCTCTGTGAGGAAGCCAGTGTGGTTGGTGTAGAGTGCGACAGGGCGGGAGATGAGAGAGGTGGGCAGGACCAAAAGACATAGGGTATGTGAGGCATTGCAAAGACTTTGGGTTTTACTCTGAGTTGGATGTGACACCATCAAAGGCTGTTGAGTGGATGAAAGAGACAGTAAAATGTAACTTTTGAGAATGATCTTCTGGAGCCCATTTGGGACACGGAAGTAAACACCAGGTGAGAAAAGAGCAATCATAGGGAAAATTAGGTCTCAGCAAATAAAACATAATTTATAGTGGAAGCTTCTGCCTTTTCCATTGAACAGTCATGTTTAGTTAAAAAGAAAGCAAAATAAAGTGCTAATATTTCTATCTAAAGATGTACCTTCCAGCTTTTCCTTCATTCATTCATTCTCTTCCCTTTTTCCCCCTTCCTTTCTCTGTTCTTCTCTTTTCTTCATATCCTTCCTTCTCTATTTCCCCTTCCCTTCTCTGTTCTCATTGACATATGAATTATTATTCCTGATGGCAAGAGATATGGTTTGGCTTTTTGTCCCCACCCAGATCTCACCTTGAATTGTAGTCATCCCCATGTGTCATGGGCGGGACCCAGCGGGAGGTAACTGAATCATGGAGGTGGGTTTTTCACTTGCTATTCTTGTGACAGTAAGTCTCATGAGAGCTGATGGTTTTATAAAGGGGAGTTCCCCTGCACATGCTCTCTTGCCTGCCGCCATGTAAGACATGACTTTGCTCTTCATTAGCCTCCCACCATGATTGTTAGGCCTCCCCAGTCATGCTGAACTGTGATTCAATGAAACCTCTTTCCTTTATAAATTACCCTAATGTTATACAATCAGTCTTGGGTATTTCTTTATTAGTGGCATGAGAACAGACTAATATAGCAAGTAATTCCACTGCATCATGAACATTCATTTTATGTCAGTGTGCTACATAAAAAAGAAACCCATGTCCTTTTCAGTGTTCTAATCATATTTGAGGTTGTCTATGACTCAGTTTCCCTACCAGTCTCTTCTGAGAACCTCCAAGGAAAGCATCAAGAAGAATGTGTGCTTCATGATGGTCAGTTTGCCCTGTGTCATCTTGCCCTTCATGTTACTCCTTTCTTTAGAAAAGAAAGAGTACCAATTTGAGAAGGTAGTTATCCTTCTTTAGTAGCAATACAGCTATAGTCAAAGTGTTACCTCTGGCAATTCTGATCAATTTATGGGTCATCATTCTAATAATCAGTGACAATATTTATTGAAAACTTACGATGTGTCACGTTTATCGCTGAGTGTACAGTATGAAATGTACTAGCTCCTTTAAGGGTCACTACTACTAGCATCCCATTTTGTAGATGGTGAGACAAGTCTTGAGATTCAGTAATTTTTGCTATGTCATATGCTTATTAATTTGTAAAGGCTCTACCTAGGTCAGTCTGAGTCAGTCTGTATTTTCCACAACCAATATTACTTTCCAGCCATTTAGCTACTCACTTATGTAAATAGTTATTAAATGTGAAAATATTGTGCTAGGTCAGGATGTGGAATGTATGTGCAGTTGTATAAATCAAATCTAATATAAAAATGATATTTCTTAAAAATATTGGTTAATTTTATGTCCACCAAAATTTGAACTAGTAAAATGGATCTGGAGTACATTTTAAAAAAGAATTTGTCTTACACAAAAAATATTTCAAGTATGATTTTTCTCTGATTAGAGACAGGTCCACTTTCAATTACTTCATGTTAAGCACCTAGGGTTTACTTACTGTTAGAAGATGATTATGAATAAGATTCCATTCCTTTCCACCAAAAGAGACAAGTTTTCAGAAGGAATAAGGAATATTGTTTTTTTTTTTTTTTTTTTTTTTTTTTTGAAGACTGAATCTCACTCTGTCACCCAGGCTGCAGTGCAGTGGCACGATCTTGGCTCACTGCAAGCTCCACCTCCTGGGTTCATGCCATTCTCCTGCCTCAGCCTCCCAAGTAGCTGGGACTACAGGCACCCGCCACCACGCCCGGCTAATTTTTTTTTTGTATTTTTAGTAGAGACGGGGTTTCACTGTGTTAGCCAGGATGGTCTCGATCTCCTGATCTTGTGATCCGCCCGCCTCAGCCTCCCAAAGTGCTGGGATTACAGGTGTGAGCCACCGCGCCTGGCTGGAATAAGGAATATCTTAATGGTTAAGGCCAGGGCACAACAGCTTTTCCTTGCTAATGATGGAGAGCTAGGTAAGTCTTCCATTTTCAGTCAGAGATGAAAGGTTAGTAGGTTCTGCTGGACAAAACCGTAAGAAAGATTTTCTTAGTGCATGGGGATATGTATGGTGTATTCGTCTAGGATCTCCTTGCAATTTATCTTTTTATCATCTCAGTGTCACTGGGAGGCATTTGAACATTTTTTCTGTCCCAGTTACATAAAGGGAAAAGAAACCTTCGAGAGTGTAGTGAATCTATTAAGATCCTGAAGGTACTTGACAAAAAGTTGAGAATATTAGGATTCTCCAGAGAAACAGACCAATAGGATGAAGATGTATACATACACACACACACACATACATATATACACACACACCGGGGGTGGGGGGGATGGGCTGATGTGATTATGAAGGCTCCAGTAAGCAAGTTGGAGACTCAAGAGAGCCAATAGTGCAGTTACAGTCTGAGTCCAAATGTCTAAAAACTGGGAGAGCTGATGGTGTAGTTCCAGTCTGAAAGCCAACAAGCTTAAGACCCAGGGAGAGCTAATGTTCCAGTGGAGTCCAAAGACAGGAAAAAAAATGTTGTTTTAGCTGAAGCAGTCACACAGCAGGGAGTTCCCCATGATTCAGGGGAAACTCAAGACTTTTTGTTCTATTTAAGCCTTCAACTGATTGGCTAAGGCCCACCCACATTAGGAAGGGCTGTCTGCTCTACTGATTGAAATGTTTACAACTTCAGCGTTAAACTTATCCCAAAACAGTTTTACGGAAACACTCGAAATTATGTTTGACTAAGAATCTGTGCACTCCATGGCCCAGTCAAGTTGGCATATAAAATTAACTGTCACATTGAGTCTCTACCTTCATGTCTTAATGCCACATACATTTGACTATGATCTCTTTTAACCCCTCCCCACATACAGTAATATAGCAGCAGCAAAACAAACATAAAAGATAAACAAATAAATTATTTTTCTAAAGTAATATCCTGAATGGCAGAATGAAATCTAAATTGAACATAAGACATTATCTAAATGGTTTGTAATATGTTAATATTTATCTGAATCCTGACCACACCTAAGATTTCGACATAGACATTTAAAAAAATGGAAATAGAAATCACAACAGGGATTGCTTGTACATTTAAATATGTCCTGAATATGAATCAATACCCTGGTAAGTTTCTGATTCAGTGCATACCATGAAGTGACCCAGAGGCCTTTCAGCACTCAGAGTGCATTTAGCTTGCTTGCCTTGGCCTGGATAAGAAAACCACAGCTCACTGACTTGCTTGATACACTCCATAGGAAGGCAAAAGAGGGCTGGAAGGGAGGAAGCATTCCCGGCAGCACTGACTCCATTTAGAAAGCCTCGGGACAATGAAGGAGCAGTGTGTCCTGGCTTCTGACACTGTTAAATACGACCCTACTACTTTACTTTTCATTTCTCACCTTACTCAAATAGGAGGGAAATGAGGGGAAAAGAGAAATTTGGCAGGAATTCCACCTTGGAGACAGAAAATCTTATTGGAATAAAGGTACCACATTGAGGAACCCTCATTGCAATTGCCTTGGTAACTGGTGAAGTCTTTATTAATTTGCCTACAGACACTTGCAAAAGTTGCATGGGAGGAAAGACTAGCACATGGTTAGTTTGCAAGGTAAATGTAAGAGGGGAAATTGACATAAAATAAAAATCAGTGCATGTATCTGAAAGTGAATACAGGAGAGAGTGGAGTGCTCATAGTGATTGAGTTCAGTGGCTCTGAACGGCCTCCTAACAGCGTCTTGAGCATGAAGTCCAATCCAGGCATCTGTAGATTTCTCTCTTGAAGCCTGTTGCATCCTAAAATGCTTTGGGTTTGCAGTAGACTTGAGAATCCTATACCTTCTGTCGTTCTCCTCATAGTTAAGAACATGGAGATGGATGAAGCTAAGTTGAAAACCAAAAGCTTGCTTTCTGGTTGTAGCAGGGATTTTCTTTCTTTTTTTTTTTTTTTTTTACCAGAATAAGCTTATTGGACTACAAGAAAGAGAATAAAAATGGAGTTTCCATTCCCTTCCTGAACTCCTGATTAGAAGTTGAGCATTTTCAGAGACAATTGTGCCCTGAGAGGGGAGCATGCATGTGTGTAGGTGTGTGACAATAATATGCTTAATAAGTACTCGCTAAAATGAATTCAATCTTTATTAGTCTAGTCACCAGCTGAGACTGGAAAGCCCAGTATAAAATGGGCTAAGCAGTTCTAGGGATCTTTCTGTGCAGTAGAATACTCTCCCAAGAGCTATGAGCACCCGTTCATAATATTCTGTTCTGTCTCAAAACTTTCTCTTCTAATACTACTACCCACATCAATTTTTTTTTATTTGAAAACTTATTATATGACACAAGATTTACTTATATACTGTAGGGCATTGCCACAATATAAACTTTGCCTATAAGGAGTTCTTATTCTCTATCTTTTAGGGAAACTGAGATTTTTTTTTTTTTTTCTGAGACAGGGCCTCACTCTGTCACCCAGACTGGAATACAGTGGCATGATCATAGCTCACTGCAGCCTCGAACTCCTGGGCTCAAGTGATCTTTCCACCTCAGTCTCCTGAGTAGCTGGAACTACAGGTGTGTGCCACCATGCTTACTAATTTTTCATTTTGTTTTCCATAGAGATTGGGTCTTGCTACATACATTGCTCAGGCTGGTCTCGAACTCCTGGCCTCAAGTGTTCCTCTCACCTCAGCCCTTTAGAGTGCTAGGATTACAGTTGTGAAACTGAGAACTTTTTAAGTACTGGGGTGATACTTCTGTATAAAGGTCAACATATGGGTTCTTCGTGATTTCCTGCAGAAGGAGGAGTTTACCAGAATAAACGTGTGTGTGTGTGTGTGTGTGTGTGTGTGTGTGTGTGTGCGCGCGCGCACGCGCATGCATGAGTGGAAGACAGAAAGATCTACTTGGGATGGGAGTTTCGAAGGAGGCACACAGAAGCAGTTCTAGTTAAGGCTGGCAGGAGCAGAAAACCAACTTTGTAATGTAAGTTATTTTAAAAGAAGTCAATTCAAAAACCATCTGTGCAAACTGACTTGAGCCACGAAAAGGAAGACAGGCAGCAAACACGTGTGCGTGTGTGTGTTTGTGTCTCATGATGTTGCATGGGGTAGAGACAAAGCCCAGGGATTGGAGGAAATATAGTTGGTTGTTTATGTTACTTTTATTTCACACTTCAGGGAGAAGGGCTGGGGCTCCTAATGATACTCTCCTTAAATGTCTTTTGGGGTGTCGAGAAAAACAAGACTTAAGCTACATTAAAAGAAGACTCACCATACATTTTTCTGGGTCTTGGTATTCCCAATTTTAGAATACTGGGGACTAGAGTGAGGTTGTGTGTCTTCCCTGGATTTTATTCATGATTCACATGTATGACTCAATTTTTTAACTATTGCAAACTGGGGTCTGGCGAGCAGATCTTTGTTCAACCTTGATGGTGGGTGTATCTGTCTGTAACTCTGTCACTCTTATTATTTTACATGTGCTTTGTCACCTTCGAAAAGTTTCTTCTTCTAAGTGGCATCATAATAATATCAATAGCAGTAACAGCTTCTGCCATTAATTGAGCCTTAATTTTGTGGCCAGGTGTAGCAATGAGGGGATTTAGAATTTGGCAGTCAGCTCAGACTCTGTCTTCAGGCTGCTGGATTCAAATCCTGACTCCATAATTCACTAGTTATGGACCCAATGCTATGTGATTTAGACTGTAGTCTCGTCATCTGAAAAATGGGTATGAGAATATTACTTTGTAGTCTTATGAGGGAAATGGCTTCATGCTGTGCCCCACACAAGGTGAGTATTTAATAATTTGAACTATTATATACATTTTTTCATTATTCTCAGTGTTTTATTTACACCTCACAATAACCTCAAGGGATAGATATTTTTATCCCCATTTGATAGATTAGAAAGGAGAGACTTAGAGATGTTGAGTAATCTATCCCAACATGTAGGAAATGTTGAGTAATATCTCCTAATTGGGGTTTGAATCTGCATTCATCATTATAGTGTTTTTTTGCCTCTAGGTAGACTGCATTATAACCTGTTGTGTGATTTGACTTGGAAGTCAGCACGTATCTCTTGACAAATCAGCACTGTGGCAAGAAAAATACTATTTCCTTACTCACAGTAATTAATTACTAAAAAGCCAAGCACTTTTCATTATTTTAAATTATTTCACAAGAATTCTGTGAAGCTGACATTCTTATCCCATTTTGGAATACATTAAAAAATAAAACTTTTAAAATTATGAAATCTTCTAGAACATGTAGGTTCCCTGAGAATTCCTGCCAAGTGCCTCTCTCAGGGCCTCTGCACCTGCTGCCTGGAATGTTTTCTCTCCAGATACTCACACACTGACACTCTTGGCTCTTTCAGGTTAGTGAGATCTTCTTTGACTGTTCTGTTAAAATTAGAAACACCACTTTATCAGTTCCTAAACCTCTTTGTCATGTTACTGTATTTTTCATAGCACTTACTCCCAAATGACATCCTATACATCGTATACCTATTGTTTATAGATGATCTGTCTGTCTCTACTAGAAAGTTAGCTCTAGGAACAAAGACATTTTGTCTCTTTTGTTCATGTTGTAATCACTTTACATAGAAGAGGGCAAGGAAAATAGAAGGCACTCAAAACATTTCTTCAATGAATAAATAATTAAATAAGTGGTTATTACTTCACATTTTCTAGCAGTTGTAAACCCTAGGACCTAAGTTTAAAATTGCTATGCCTTTTTTTTTTTTTTTTGAGAAGGAGTCTCGCTCTGTTACCAGGCTGGAGTGCAGTGGCGCGATCTTGGCTCACTGCAACCTCCTCCTGGGTTCAAGCAATTCTTCTGCCTCCGCCACCCGAATAACTGGGACTACAGGTGTACACCACCAAGCCCAGCTAATTTTTGTTATTTTTAGTAGAGACGGGGTTTCACCATCTTGGCCAGGATGGTCTCGATCTCTTGACCTCATGATCCGCCTGCCTGGGCCTCCCAAAATGCTGGGATTACAGGTGTGAGCCAGCATGCCTGGCCTGCTATGCCAATGTTTTTACCTATTATGACTGCACCCTCCTTAATCTTTTAGATTATTTGACAGTAGTCTTCATATAGTCCCTCTGTAATCATTTCCGCCATGCATTTTATTTTTTTCCTCACAAAAGGGTGGTGTTGAGGGTGAGGGATGGTGCACAAATAAATAACATAGTTCGGATATTTGTCCTTGGTCAAATCTCAAGTTGAATTGTAATCCCCAATGCTGGGGGTGGGGCCTGGTGGGGGATGTCTTGATCATAGGAGCAGATGCCTTATGGCTTGGTGCTGTCTTCATGATAATGAGTTCTCATGAGATCTGGTCTTTTAAAAGTGTGTGTCACCTCCCCACTCCCCACTTTCTCTCACTTGCTCCTGCTTTCAAAACGTGACATACCTATTCCCCCTTTGACTTCTACCATGATTGTCAATTTCCTGAGGCCTCCTTAGAAGCCGAGCATGCTTAGATCCCGGGACCATGCTGCTTGTAAATCCTGCGGAACTGTGAGCCAGTTAAACCTCTTTTCTTAAAAATGACAGAGTCTTGGGTATTTATAGCAATGCAAGAACAGCCTGAGAGAGTAAACCAAGTGATCACTTGAAGTAGATCATTAAATATTTGTCATCTACACAAATCCAAGCACCTCCTGTTCTGTTTCTCCACAGTGCCACATTCAAATAAACATCAATTCCAAACTGACATTCATGGAAAAGACATTTAACCTTCATCGATATCTATTTAAAATGGATATGTTTCGTTCACTTACTACATAGTCCACGATTTTCTAAAATTCCCTACTCTTACTCCTTGGAGGTACTTGACTCACCAACAAAAACCTCTCTCACATTTCCAAAAAACATATTCTCCCTAAAGTTCTTCTATTTTTTTTTTTCCTCCTCTGCCTCCCTTTGACCGTCCAGATGGAGTCTGTTTTTCTTTACCAGTGATTCTCTTCTGTCCCCACTGTGAATTCACCCAGCAGATCTCGATTATCTCCTTGTTGGTTACCATGATGATTCTTCACAACAGAGGGTCAAGACCTCGGGGAGACTCAGAATTTGTAAGAGGAAGCAAGGGAGTGAAAGTGGTAGTTACCAGAATTAACTTATTTTTTTCTTCTGCCATATATACTGAAGATAATTAAATTTCCTGAGCATTGTCTCTTTTTTCATTTAGAAGAATGCAGTAATTTGTTAGGTCTCACCCATAGCTTGTGTCCACCAGTTCCGTGATAATCCCTGCAATGACTGAAATGTTCTGTGAATGTACTTCCAAAGAAAAAGACTTGGAGGGCAGGTGGGAAGAAGGTTTGAAAGTGGGAAGATGGAAAGGAGATTATTTGTTTGCTTTATAATGTTCTCCCGTCCTAGAAAACTTCAAATGGTTTATGTGAGCTCAGACTAACCTAAACATTTTAAACTGTCAATCATAGCATGTTTGTTGATCTAAGATGGATAGATAGTAAGATAATTATTAGAGGCAAAAGTCCTACCCTCATCTCTGTTATCTTGGCATTAATTTCAGGGTTTTGTTTTCCAACCTGGCTAAATAAAACTGAGAAAATAAATGCACTCCAATCATTTTAGCTCCTTAAAGAGCACATGTGTGTTTAATGTTCTCTAATTTTTTTATGGTGAGGAATCATGGCTTTTTTTACTTATTCCCTGAAGCAGACTTTTTCTGTCTCCCATTTCACTGTTGGTTTTTACATCTCTGTTTTCTAGTTAGTAGTCTCTGTCTCTGAAGTTGTCTTTGTGTGGCTGTTGCTTTTTAAAAAGGAGGGGATGGCAATTAGTTAGGAAAGTCAAAGACACAATCTCTGAATATGTTTTGAATCCTGGCATGTTCTGGGATGGACTGAAGCCCCCATCTCACGATGTTCCCTGACTATGCCTGCCGGGCCAGAGCACCATATTGGTGTCCCAAGGAAGATTCTGGAAGCTTTCCTCATTCCCCTTGCTGATTTACCCAAAAGACGACCACATCTTCCCATTTCTTGCCTTACTGGCGGAGATATGGGGGCCCTCCCAGACCCTATTCTTGGCAGTTTATTCTCTGGACCAATACTGTTTACGCTCATGGCTAGGGCACTTGCATACTTAACCTCTGAAATTCTATGTTCTGAAGTTCCAAGCTTGTCCAGCCCACCTTATTTTGTTATCGTTGTTGTTCTGTTTTGTTTTGTTGTTTTAGGCTTTCAGCAGCCTGAAGCTATGTTCCTTACTTTCTGTCTCTAGTGATAAGTGGAAAAGAGGGATGAGGAAGGGGCTTTATTGTCCCAAACAGAAACCGAAACAAAGAACTCGTGACTGCTTTCTCTTCCTTGGATACCCCTGTTTAAATGAAAAGCTCCCTGCTCCCAAAAGAAAAAAGCAAGAACCACATTTTGGGGAAGAAGGAGAAACCACCTTGAGGGATGATGTAGAGGCCCCTTTTGAGGTGGTGTAACACTCTGGTTTTCCCATTTTTTTTTTTTTTTTTTTTTTTTCTGAGACAGAGTCTTGCTCTGTCACCCAGGCTGGAGTGCAGTGGCGTGATCTCGGCTCACTGCAACCTTCGCCTCCCAGGTTCAAGCCATTCTCCTGCCTCAGCCTCCTGAGTAACTGGGATTACAGACCTGTGCTACCACACCTGGCTAATACCTTTTGTCTTTTTAGTAGCGGTTTCACTACGTTGGCCAGGCCTATCTTGAACCCTGGGCCTCAGGTGATCCACCTGCCTCGGCCTCCCAAAGTGCTGGGATTACAGGCGTGAATCACTGCGCCTGGCTGCTTTTCCATTTTGAACCCAAATTCTGCCCAAGTCATCAGACACAAAAGGCTTGGCAATGTCCAGTAAGAGATGCCAGTGCCGTATGACAAATGCTGGACCTCAAATTAGGACTGATGGATCCTCATTCCAGATATACTACCCTCTGACTATGTGACCTCAGAGAAATCATTTCATCTTTCTCTACATTGATGCAATGGGACTAGGTGATCCAATGATTTAATTTATGACTCACTCTATGAAATGCAAATTATATGTCATTTTCCTTGTTCTACCATGGAGGGCATGCTTTCTCAGGAGAACACTATATACTGAGGAAGAGAAAGCTGACTATAATAATGACTTCAGGTTTTATTCTAAAACATCCCGTTTCCCTGAAGTTTTAAGAATGTGACTGGATGCAATGCTGACCTAGACAAGGCTCTCCAGGGAAGCACTTCAACTTGGGAGTTAAGAGAAGGTATCTGGTCTCAGTTCTGGTTCCTTCACTAATAGTCGTGTGTTGAAGAGCCAGGACTTTAATCTGTGACCATCTGCTTCCTCAGCAATCTATCTCATAAAAACATTTCAAAGACTAAGTAGGTAATACAAAGAACTTATAACAGCCTGATTTATAATAAGCTCTCAATAAGTAGTTATTTTCTGGTTACTGAAAGTCTTCATGAAAACTGACAAAAGGCTAAGAGAAGGAGCAACAGGGGAATGTGCATATAGTTTTGATTCATTCAATGTATAATGAGTACTTTCCATGTGTTCTGTCTTCTGAGAGCAGTTAGAGATGCAGAGAGGAGTACTGTATGGCTTTCAGCTTCAAGGAATTGGGCAGGGGGAGAGAACAACAGGTAAAGAGCTATAGCACATACTGATAAAGAGGATAGCAGAGATATTCCCAGTGTACCAGAGTGCAAATGAATGAAAAATGATTAGACACATCAGCTCCCACCTCCCAGACAGCAAGGTGACATTAATACAGAAACCCAAACTTTACCAATGGCTAGAGACACTGATATGATTTGGCTGTGTCTTCACTCAAATCTCATCTTAAATTGTAGGTCCCATAACTCCCACGTGTTGTGGGAAGGACCTGTTGGGATATAATGGAGTCATGGAGACAGTTTCTCCCATACTCTTCTCGGGGTAACGAATAAGTCTCATAAGATCTGACGGTTTTATAAGGGGTTTCCCCTTTCACTTGGCTCTCATTCTCTTGCCTGCCACCATGTCTGTGCCTTTTGCATCACTAGCCACATGGAACTGTGAGTCCATTAAACCTCTCTTTTTTTTTTTACGTAAATTACCCAGTCCCAGGTATGTCTTTATCAGCAGTATGAAAACAAACTAATACAGGTACTATGCATAACTATGGCATTTTAAATAGCTGATTCGTTATGTCTGAAGTTAGTATTATAGGGGATTTTTCTGGAGGGTTTGAGGAAAATATGTAATGTAGTGACCTAGTATGAACCATTCAGAATTCACCACTTATTCATGTTTTACTGTTTCTCTAAAGCAAGAGTTTATTTATTTATTTATTTATTTATTTATTTATTTATTTATTTATTTATTTTTGAGACAGAGTCTTGCTCTGTTGCTCAGGCTGGAGTACAGCAGCATGATCTGGGCTCACTGCAACCTCCCCTTCCGAGGTTCAAGTGATTCTCCTGTCTCAGCCTCCCTAGTAGCTGTGATTACAGACGTATGCCACCATGCGCAGCTAATTTTCGTATTTTTAGTAAAAACGGGGTTTTACCATCTTGGCCAGGCTGGTCTCAAACTCCTGACCTCAAATGATCTGCCCTCCTCAGCCTCCCAAAGTGCTAGGATTATAGGCGCGACCTACCACACCTGGCCCGCAAGGGTTCTTAATTAAGAGTACACACCTAGACAACCCATTGTGGTTTTGGGAAAAACAAAAAAGAAAAATCCACACAGTTTATTCTCAACTCTGAAGATTCTTATTCAACAGGTCTAAGAGTTGGGCCCAGTCATCTATACTTTTGAAAAAGTTCCGCTGGAAATGTGTGTGTTCCCTGGGTAAGGATCATTCTTTTAGGTCAGCCTTCTTAAAATATGGTAGCTTTTAACTGGGCATGACTCTTGTACAGTGACTGTGTACTCAAATCTCGTCTGAAGGGACGCTTCCTTACCAATGACTTCTTCTAAAGAGACAGACTCTAGAAAGATATGTTTTATTATAACCTACCTTATATCCTTGGCAGAATTGAGAGTGCCTGTAGCCAACGTAATCTCAGTACATGAATCTCCCAATTCATGATATGATGCATTTGTAATGTTTCGGCTAGGCTGAACTACATTTCCCAGAATGCCCTTTCTTTTACAGTAACTGGATTTAGCACATAAAAATGCAGAACACCTAGTTAAACTTGAATTTCAAATAAACAGCAAATACTTTTTTAGTATAAGCATGTCTCATGCAATATTGGGAACATACTTATTTTATTTTTTTTGAGACAGAGTCTCGCTCTGTCACCCAGACTGGAGTGCAGTGGCGTGATCTCGGCTCACTGCAACCTCCACCTCCCAGGTTCAAGAGATTTTCCTGCTTCAGGTTCCTGGGTAGCTGGGATTACAGGCACAGCCATCATGTCCAGCTAATTTTTGTAGTTTTAGTAGAGACAGGGTTTCACCATGTTGGCCAGGCTGGTCTCGAACCTCTGACATCAGGTGATCCATTTACCTCAGCCTCCCAAAATGCTGGGATGACAGACGTGAGTCACTGCACAGCGGGAACATACTTACGCTAAAGCAATTTGTTGTTTATCTGAAATTCAGATTTAACTGGTTGTCCTATGTTTTATCCGGCAACCTTACTTTCTTGTATGTCTTTAGTTATATTTAGAGTGTACCACAAGGGAGGGTTTTGGGTGATTTGGAGGGATGAAGTAGCAGTGACTTAACAGTTCAGATACAAGCATACCTTAGAGATATTGGGAGTTCCAGACCACTGCAATAAAGCAAGTCACATAATTTTTTTGGTTTCCCAGTACACATAAAAATTATATTTATAGTATACTATAGTCTATTAAGTGTGCAATAACGTTATGTCTAAATAAGTAATGTACATACATGAGTTCAAAAATACTTTCTTAACAAAAGTGCTAATGATTATCTGGACCTTGAGTGAGTCACCATCTTTTTGCTGATGGAGGGACTTGCCTCAATGTTGATCGTTGCTGACTGCTGAAGGTTGGCGTGGCTGTGCCAATTTCTTTTCTTTTCTTTTCTTTCTTTCTCTTTTTTTTTTTTGAGAAGGAATCTCACGCTGTTGCCTGGGCTGGAGTGCAGTGGTGCGATCTCGGCTCATTGCAACCTCTGCCTCCTGGGTTCAAGCAATTCTCCTGCCTCAGCCTTCCAAGTAGCTGGGATTACAGGTGCACACCACCACGCCCAGCTAATTTTTTATATTTTTAGTAGAGACAGGATTTCACCATGTTGGCCAGGCTGGTCTCGAACTCCTGACCTCATGATTCGCCCACCTCATCCTCACAAAGTGCTGAGATTACAGGCGTGAGCCACCACACCCGGCCCGGCAATTTCTTAAAATACGACAACAATAAAAGTTGTTTTATCAATGGACTCTTCCTTTCTCAAAAGATTTCTCCATAGCATGTTATGCTGTTTAATAGCATTTTACCCACGGTAGGAATGCTTCAAAATTGGAGTCAATCCTCTCAAATCCTGCTGCTGCTTTATCAACAAAGTTATGTAATATTCTAAATCCTCTGTTGTGTAAACAGTGTTCACAGCATCTTCATCAAGAGTAGAGTAGGTCTTAAGAAATCACCTTTTTTCTGCTCATCCATAAGTAGCAACTCCTCACTTGTTAAAGTTTGATCGTGAGATTGCAGTAATTCAGTCACATCTTCAGGTCCACTTCTAATTTTAGTTCTCTTTTTCTTGTGCATTTCCATCAGAGCTCTTGAGTGATCAGGTGCATGGTCAATATGCAGTACTTTTTAAAAATAATCTTTATTTCTGAGCAATAGGTCTCAACAGTGGGCTTAAAATATTCAGTAAGCCATGCTGTAAACAGATGTGCTGTCATCCAGGCTTTGTTTTTCCTATAAAGCACAGGAAGAGTAGCTTCAGCACAATTTTTAAGAGCCCTAGGATTTTCAGAATAGTAAAGGAGCATTCTCTTCAACTTAAAGTTACTAGCTGTATTTAGCCCCTAACAAGAGAGTTAGCTTGTCCTTTGAAGCTTTAAGGCCAGGGATTGATTTCTCTCTAGCTATGGAAGTCCTAGATGACATCTTCTTCCAACATAAGACTGTTTCATCTACATGTAGTGTACATCTTAGTGTAGCCACTTCATCAATGATCATAGCTAGATTTTCTGGACAACTTCAGCTTCTTTGTCAGCGCTTGCTGCTTTACCTTGCACTTTAATGTTATGGAGATGTCTTTCCTTAAACCTGATGAACCAACTTCTGCTAGCTTTGCACTTGTCTTCTGCAGCTTCTTCATGTCTCTCAGTTTTCATAGAATTGAAGAGAGTTGGAGATTTGCTGTGGATTAGGCTTTGGCTTAAGGGAAATGTTTTGGCTGGTTTGATCCTTCCAGCCAGAGCACTCAAAATTTCTCCATGTCGGCAATAAGGCTGTTTCGCTTTCTTTTCATTTGTCTGTTTGCTGGAGTAGCACTTTGAATTTCCTTGAGGACTTTTCTTTTGCATTCACAACTTGGCTGTTTGACACAAGAAGCCTAGCTTTTGACTTACCTCAGCTTTTTTTTTTCTCATACGTTAGGATTATTATTATTATACTTTAAGTTCTAAGGTACATGTGCACAATGTGCAGGTTTGTTACATATGTATACATGTGCCATGTTGGTGTGCTGCACTCATTAACTCGTCATTTACATTAGGTTTATCTCCTAATGCTATCCCTCCCTCCTCCCCCCTCCCTACAATAGGACCCGGTGTGTGATGTTCCCCTTCCTGTGTCCAAGTGATCTCATTATTCAATTCCCACCTATGAGTGAGAACATGTGGTATTTGGCTTTCTGTTGTTGTGACAGTTTGCTGAGAATTATGGTTTCCAGCTTTTAACGTGCCTTCTTCCCTAAGCTTAATAGTTGCTATCCTTTGATTTCCCATTTGTCCTTATAAAAGAACACTGGCAATGAGCTGTACTTTTTTTGTTGTTTTTGTTCTAAGTAAGAAATGGGTTAAAGTGAGTGATGTGTGACCCTTCCTTTCACTCGGACACTTAGAGGCCATTGTAGGGTTATTAACTGACCTAATGTCAATATTGTTGTATTTCATGGAGTAGGGAGGCCTGAGAAGAGGGAGAGAGATGGGGGAACCGCTGGTTGTTGGAGTAGTCAGAACACACACAACATTAATCAATTAAGTTTGTCATCTTATATGGGAGTGGTTGTGGTGCCTGTAAACATAGCAAGAACAACATCGCAGATCACTGATCCCAGATCACCTTAACAGATATAATAATGATGAAAAAGTTTAAGCCATTGTCAAGATTACCAAAATGGGATGCATAGACACGAGGTGAGCACATGTTATTGGAAAAATGACGCCAACAGATGTGCTTGATGCAGAGTTGCCACAAACCTTCCATTTGTACAGAAAATGCAGTATCTGTAAAGCTCCATAGAATGCAGTGTGTCTGTACGTGGTTGCTGATCTGCTGACCTGCCCCGTGGGTATGAAACAGCAGCCACACCTGCAGTGACTCAACCTTCCCATGGACCCTCCTTTCGTTGTCCTGCTCCTAGGCTAAGCCTGTCCATTCAGCGTTGTAATGAAGAGACCTGGCTTCTAGAGGATAACCTCATCACTAAGGTCAGAGGCAACAAGAACTGGCCTGAGTTTCAGTCCCCTTTCGTGAGGTTCCAGATCATGCTTGTGAGTTTTTACTTAACTTTGATCTCCCCCAATGTATACCCATAATCTCCTTCCCAACTGCCTGCCCAACCTCAATCTCCAGCCCAGGACCCAGAGATAAAAACCTTACAGGGACTGCTTTACCAGCTCCGACAGTTGTGGAAAGCCAGTTCTCTGTAACAAATCAAAAGTTCTCATCAGGACCTCAGGAAGAAGTCCAGGCCAAGGATTCTCCTAAGTGTTCTTAGCTATTGCCTACTTCTATTCTACATAACTGGCTTCATGGTCCAGGAATGCTGCTTTTTCTTGACAATCACCAAACTGAAGTGCTAAGAGGAAGACTGTTACCCTGAGGTCTAATGCATGTATCTCTGAGAATAAGACAGTTTTTCTTAGAGAAATGAAGCAGTCACACACAGAGCCCACTGAAATTCAACCTTCTCTTGTGTAATCACACACACTTGCCAGCACATGGAGTCAAACTTGTCTGCCCTTGTGATTTCCTACAGATAAATGAGTAGGTCATTCTCTTATTTACCATATTTATCCACAAAGGTACCATCAGGATAGAAAATATGAAAGTGGGACACAAATACGGAAGCATCCATTCACACTGCTCACCCATAGGACATGGTGGTAAGTCCTCAAGGCAATTTCTTTAACACATGAACATATGGTCCCTGTATCATCTCAGGTCATGTCACCCTTGTGGGGTATTGAATCCTTGCTGTTTATTTATGCCTGATGACATTTATATGTTTGGCTTCAGTGTGAATTGTGTTCAGGGAAATGCATGCTTTAACACTAGAGGCATAGATGCAGCATGCTAAGAAGACACTCGGCTTTCATGTGCAATCCTATGACTGTGGAGCTCTCTATAAGAAGCCACTGACTTGCTCCTTCCAGTGTACAGAGGATCTCCAATCCTTCCCTCCACCTGAAAGCTGCTGTGTGTGCTAACCATTAGTCCTCCAATGGCCGACTTCACATTTGCAACAGTCTTCTTTCACATAGTATTTTAAATGTCTCCTATAGTCTGGGCCAAGTCTATATAATAACATTTGAAGAGAAAAAGATGTATAAAAAAGGAGAAAAAAAAAACCCACAGAGATACCTTAAATTCCTAAGAAATCAGAAAATGTCCGTTTTCCATATAAATAGCTATAAAACCCCAGGAGCCACAGTTACCCCGCAGACCTGTATGTCATTTGCTGGACCACAATATTTTTCACTCTTACTGAACCCTCTTTCTTAAAGATAAATTTTTCTGTTGATAAAGACATGAGTTATTTATCCAAAGTCTTTTTTCAGGAAAACACTTTATTTTCAGGAGTTAGAGAAAATCTAGGTAATTCTACCATAACATACCTTTTACTCCACTGCCCCCTCACCAGCCCTGATAGAGAATGGTGTCAACTTATATTTAACTCTACTGAAATTGGGAAATCATACCTACCCAAGAAATGAGTTTGCAAGTTTTCAGCTTTCCTTGTTCAGTTATCTAGCTGCCTGTTTGGCTTCCCTTTTAGCATTCTTCTTGATTCTGGTCTTAGAACTTCAACCTTGAGTTTGGAAAGGAATCCTTTATTTAAATTTCCAGAGTCAAGTAGCACAAATGTATGTTCTTGGCAAGACTGGATGTCTCTGCTTTGATCAATTCACCATTTATACTTTATAATTAATAGGAGATTAAAAAAAAACAAACAACATGGCCAACTAACAGCATTGTATTCTCTTTAATTTGTTTATGCAAGGAGGAAGCTTTGAAGTAACTTTGAAAGGTGAATCCTATTGCTTTAATATGACAGAACATTTTGTAATTTGTGTTTTCTTCCTACCAAACTGGCTGTCAGAGCAAAAGAAGCAAAACAAAATCATACCCTGGAAGTGACAGCAATAAATTAAGGGTAAGGAAATGCAATAAGCTGATATAAACTACTTTTGAATTACAGCAAAAAGATCATTTCAAGTTTCAACTACATTGATTTGCCAGGGATTAGCATTTGTACATCTGTGTAGTTTCACTTTGACATGGGGTACTGTCTGTGGCCAGAGTCTTCATGTAGTAAGGAACTGAGAGCATGAAGGTGAGAAGAGGTCCTGATACACTGGAACTTGACCTCAGACTTTGTGGAAAAGGAAGCAAAGGAAACCCAAAAGAGAAGGCACAAAGATGAAGAGGGAGCTGGGGAGAAAGACAAGGACTCCTTGACAGCCCTCTGCTTCACATCTGTTTGCTGCCAGCAGACAGGTGGAGGGCACCCTTGGCCACCCAGAAACCATGCGTGCCCCTTTCCCTTCTTACCAGTGTGAGTAGAGATGAAAGTCTGTGTGGAGGTGTGCCTGGTACAATCACTGCCTAAATTATAATTGAGAAAGTTCATGTGCAAGTTTATTTATTTTTTCAAGCTGGCTTTGTCTGTATCATCAAAATCAGTCTGGGTCATCCCTGCCTCCAGGGGGAGCTCCTTGGCCCCAAGAACTCATTGCACAGAAGGACACTTGATGGCTTGTGTCTTGACTTCATTCTTCCAAGGAAGATGCTTATGTGATCATGACATTGACAGAATCTAATTTGTTTCTATCTTGATTTAAAACATGTTACCATGTTCCATAGATGACACACATTTGTTTTTTAATGAGTATGTCAATGTAATCTCAAACTATTGTCTAAGAAATAGTTGTTCACTCTTGCCATGAAATAGGGGTTAAAGGAAAGCCTTGGGGGGTTCTTAGAATGACACTAATGTGGCATTTTGGCAGGACTCATTAGTATACCAGAACTCTGTCTTAAACCACAGCCACCGATCACCAACACTTTTCAAGTATATGGATGCAAATGAAGGACACTACCAAGTGGGAGAGTACTACTTTGCTATTAGCCGAGAGTGTTGTCTGAATTCCAGTTCATAGTATCTGCTAAGGTGAATTGTAGAATATGGTCTTAGAGATTTTTCATCTTGTTAAGCTCAAATTTGAATCCCTTCACTACAGAACGTCTGATGGGATGGAAGAGAATGTAGGCTGCAGTAGTGTCAAGTGGACAGCTAAGAGATACTGGTTGCACTTCGACATCATTGGTGCAAGAGAAAGCCCTCGGAGAGACAATTACATCCAGATGTGTGACCATTTACACCACAGTGGCTAGATAACTAGAATTTCAGGCTCAATTAAGGCCTTGGAATCTAAGTCATAGTAAATTATCTTCACTGGGAGGAAACAGGGAGAGGGTAAAAATCTTAACAGTCTCATGCCCTAGAAGCCTATACAGCATGGTTTCTCAGAGAATTTGGTGGATGTGATCTTTGATCAATATTCTTGTCTGTTTTGTCAGTATGTAACTATTCATCACAGACAATATGACCAACACTGTGGAAAATATTTTAAAATATAAATAATATGTACCCACAGGGTATTGATTATCACACAAGTGAAATAAAATGTAATGAATTTCTCTTAAGCTGTATTTCAATTCTGGAAAGTCCATCTTAATTGTTCTCGTTCTTTCTAACACCCTAGCAACCACCCTATATTCTTTAAGATTTTTTTCACATTATAATTTAGCCCAGTGGTTCTGAATAGAGGGCAATTTTGCTCCCCAGGGAACATTTGGCAATGTATGTGACTTTTTGGTTGTCACAATCGTGGAGAGGAGGAGGAAGTTGCTATTGGCATCTAGTGGGGCAAGGTCAGGGATGCTGTTAAACATCCTATAAAGTAAAGGATAGTTCCCACAACAAAGAATTATTTGGCTTAAAATGTCAGTAGTGCTAAGGCTAAAAAAGTCAACTTTTTAGCCTATTAAGTCATCTCTCTACTGTATAGACTCTCTCATAGATAAATCTCTGGGCATTTTTATTCACAACTCCACGTATTATCTCCATGGGCATAATATAAATATATATGTAAATATACATGTATATGTAAATCTCTCTCTGTGTGTGTGTATGAAACTATATTGGACTTTATGTAGGTCAGGACTGTGAGATGGATTTATTTTTCTTTCTAGAAGTGTGCACCAAATTTAAACTTGGGAAAGGGAGAATAGGAACAACTCAGTTATTTCAAGGATAAATTTGAACATTTCTAGGCAGTGACAGTCTTTTTTCTTCCTCTAATCAGGTGGCACAGACAGCTTCACTAGATTTTCTTCTAGTAATTATAAAATGCTGTTTTTATTATTGTTATTTTAGTTAGCACTCCTGAGTTTTTTGTCCACACATGTGAAAATCAACATTATTCATTCTTTGACGAGTAAACTTAATGTTTGTCCCATCACCCTCACCTCCAGTAAAAAGATAACAGAAAACAGATCTGCCAGTAGCCATAAAATAAGTCCCGGCAGACAAAAATGTTCATTTCTATTTTTAGGAACTAAATCAGCTGTCCTATGAGCTAGAAATATGCATGGAATCTTCAATTTTATTTTGACATTTTAATTTGCCTAACTTATTTTTATTTTCATAAGCTTTATTTTAAAAATTTGTTTCTACAAGCAATTATTTTATTGTTTTCAAAAAATTGTGACTTGTGTTCATTATACAAATTCCAAGCAGAGAAGGAGAAATCAAGGCAGACAAAACCTGATTTCCCCAAATTTCAGCATTGCTATTTCACGTGCATCGTGAAAACTTGCCCTGCATACATACAAAGAGATGGGTGGATGCATCTATAAAGAGAGAGGGAACTTTACTATGCAGGAGATATCTTTATATATTACCTTTAATTTTCAGTGAGTGTAATCGAAGAAAAACTGAAAGAAAGCTTAATTAACCTCCAGGCTATGGATATCTGTTTCATAAACACCAGTGACATTAGTTCTTAGTATATTCCTCTTAGGCGGTAGTTTACAACCTTGACTGCACACTGGAATCAGCGAAGAATGCTTTAAAACCCAGTCTGCACCCAAGAACCATTAAATCAGAATCTCACTGGATGGGACTCAGGTATTAGTATTCCTGAAATCTCTCAGGTGATTACAATGGGCAGCCAAGGATGTGAACACTGATCTAATATTAAGAAAAAAGGTAATTATGAAAATACTCGAGTTAAAAATCTGTATATCTTTTCATTTTTGAACTCCATCAGTTGACTTGGTGCTATGTCATAGGAGATTAACATTCTTAATCTCCTCCCACTCTTCCCACTGCCTCCTCATTTTGTAATATTTTTACTTTGTCAGTGTTTATAAAACTTATCAGGTGTGCCAGTGAAGTTGCCCCAGTCAGAGGAGTATCACCAGAGATGAGAGAGTATATTTTAACAACAAAACAGTGCCTGTATTCATCTGTTCTCATGATACTAATAAAGACATACTCAAGACTAGGTAATTTATAAAGGAAAGAGTCTTCATTGACTCACAGTTTCACATGACTGGTGAGGCCTCACGATCATGGCTGAAGGTGCATGAGGAGCAAAGTCACACCTTACATGGCAGCAGGCAAGGGAGAGTGTATATAGGGGAACCCCCCTTTACAAAACCATCAGATGACCTCATGAGAACAACGTGGGAAAGACCCACCCCCATGATTCAATTACCTCCCACTGGGTTCTTCCCAAAACACATGGGAATTATAGAGGCTACAATTCCAGATGAGATTTGGGTGGGGACACAGCCAAATCTGGGGTCACACCTGGGGACACAGTGGCCCAGCTATAGAGAGCGTATGAAGAAAGAGTAAGGAATGGCAGTGGGTTATCCATGCAGGGAGAAATCCCGAACTAGAGACTCCCATGTGACTTCTTCATCTATAATCAATGAATGAATTATGTTTACTTTGGGAAAAAGAAAAATTATCAACTGTATCTTAGATATCTTTTTAGACCACGATTTAATGATCATAACCTAGGGACGAAAGTGCTTCTCTCAGACAGATTGTTTTCAACTACTTATAGGCCCGGGATCCTCTTAAATCTCAGGTGAGAGCTATGGGAATTCTCCTCAGGAAAACATAATAATGACCCCAATGTACAGGGTCCTGAGTCACTTTGAAACGGTTCATAGACCTCGGGCCAAGAAGAAACCCTGCTTTAGATACTCTGCCTTACCTATTTTCTTCTCTGCTAATTCACTGATCGAACTGCATTAGCAACAATGAAACCTTCCCAATGTAGGAATAGGTTTCTGATTGAGGAGGAAATGTAGGAACACATCCCAATGAATGCTACTTGAGAATGTATATCTTTTTAAATTTATGTTTTTCTTTTCTTTTTTTTAGTGTTGCTACCTTGTTCTCATCACAAAAGATTCAAACATACACAAAACATATTGCTCCATAGCCCAGGCAACTAGGACTACAATAAGGCAAGTGAAGAGGCTTTTTCATAGGGACTAGAATGCAACTTAGGATCTTGTATTAGTCAGTTCTCGTGCTGCTAATAAAGACCTACCCAAGACAGCATAATTTATAAAGAAAAAGACATTTAATGGACTCACAATTCCACATGGCTGGGGAGGACTCACAATCATGGTGGAAGGTGAAAGAGGGGCAAAGGTACTTCTTACATGGCAGCAGGCAAGAGAGCTTGTGTGGGAGAACTCCCGTTTACAAAACCATCAGACCTCGCGAGATTTATTCACTATCATAGGAGCAGTATGGGGGAAACTGCCCTCATGAATCAGTTATTTCCACTTGGCTCCACCCTTGACATGTGGGTATTATTACAGTTCAAAGTGAGATTTGGGTAGGGACATAGCCAAACCATATTAGATTTCAAGGCATTATGTCTACAAAAACAAAGATGGGCCACTTAAGGGAATGCCTGTTAGTCTAGGGTATTTTCAAAGCTGTGCAGGCCTTTTCTGGGCATTGGAAGAAACTCACTTTTCATGAGATACCGGTTACACAACTAAATCCCAATGGGCAGAGGTCTTTGGTATCAGAATGCTGAAAGGCTTTCAACATTAATGTTACTGCCACTTCTTTCTGTTCTCTCTGATATAGTCCCTTCCATTCCCACCTTGAAGGCACTGGACAAGACTAGGAATTGACATATTTGGGCTCCATGGTAACTTCCAGACAATTTCCCTACCTTTTTTTTTTTTTTTTCCTGAAGATTATGCCATGAATTGATACTGCATTCTTCCAACCTTGAGGATAGCATCTAACCTTGCTTTGTACCTTCAAATCAGTCAGTCTTTCCCTTAATCATAACTATTAAACTCATCCTTGACATGTTTATAGCATTCTGGGGTCAGTGTTCCTTTATTTTCTTAGGTCTTTTGATCTCTGTTGTCTCTCTTCATGAACCAGTCCCAAGTGTGGCCACATCTTAGGTCTCATCATTATCAGAGACTGGCCCACTTAGAAGGTCTCAGAATGTGAAAATCCCCTCTCAGAGAATGACCTCCTTTCCATTTGTATTTTCCACCCCATTACACATGCTAGGCATTCTATTCATTTTCAGAGTAATTAAGTCTCAGTGGTTTAACACAACAGAAGCTCATTTCTCATTCACACAAATCCAGTGTGGGTTGGCAGGGTCTCCATCTGGGATCCAGGCTCCTTCTACCTTGTAACATTGTTGTTTCAACCCATACATGGCTTCCAAAAACACTTCAAGAGTAGAAGATTGGGATGGAGAAGACACAGCTACCTTTTTCTGCCTCACAATGCAAGAGATGCCCTTCATTTCTGTTCCCAGTTTTTTGAAGTGAACGAATCACCTGGCTTCCAAAAAGCTGCCATGGAGGCTTAGAAATGCACAGAATCAGCCAGGCGTGGTGGCTTACACCTGTAATCCCAGCACTTTGGGAGGCCGAGGTGGGCGGATCACAAAGTCAGGAGATTGAGACTATCCTGGCTAACACAGTGAAACCCCGTCTCTACTAAAAAATACAAAAAAAAAATAAATAAATAAATAAAAAATTAGCCAGGCGTGGTGGTGGGCACCTGTAGTCCCAGCTACACAGGAGGCTGAGGCAGGAGAATGGCCAGAATCTGGGAGGCAGAGCATGCAGTGAGCCGAGATCGCGCCACTGCACTCCAGCCTGGGTGACAGAGTGAGACTCTGTCTCAAAAAAAAAAAAAAAAAAAAAAGAAATGCACAGAACCCAGTGGATATTTGTTGGATACTGACTGTCTCTGCTGCTCCCATTGTGCTTTCTGGTCTCCTGAGGTCTTCCCTATATGTCTCTTGTTCTAGCTTCACTTACCTGCCTTATCAGTCAGGACCATGTGGCTAATCAAGTTATGTCACAAAAATACTGTCATAAAAAAGCCAACAAAACTTTCCTCAGCAATTTCTCTGTCCCCGCCTTATCAATCCCATGTTTTATATCCCCAGGCAACTCCCATTGTACTTTATTTCCTCTTCCTTTTATGACTTTTTAAGTCTGGATAATGCCATAAAATCATGTTAATTTGACTCAAGGAAGATTAATTCTGTGCAATTCCAGGAAGGTCACAATTCATCTCTTGTTGATTACATATTCACTTCTAGTTGACTTTTTTTATTCTGTGACCATTTAAACCTTTTCCACATTTTTAAGGTTGCTATCTAATCCATGTCTCCTCAATTTCAGCACATGGATGGATTAATATTCGGTGTTAATGAAAGGGTGAAAGGTCTGTGACTAACTTGATGAGAACTTCCTCAGATCTTTTATTCTCAACATTGTCTGTATTTTCATCCATCTCATCTTCCTTTGTCCCTATTTTTTAAGAAACAGTCTTCTTTCCTTGCTAAAACCACATTCCTTCATTTGTTCTTTTAATTTGCATATCTTCATTAATCATATGGTGCCTTGTTCCATAAATAGTCACAATCTTGGGCCAGGTATGGTGGCTCATGCCTGTAATCCAGGCAATTTGGGAGATCGAGGCAGGTTGATCACCTGCAGTCAGGAGTTGGAGACCAGCCTGGCCAATGTGGTGAAATCCTGTTTTTACTAAAAATACAAAAAAATTAACTGGGCATGGTGGCAGGCACCTGCAATCCCAGCTACTCAGGAGGCTGAGACCTGCAGGAGAATTGCTTGAACCCAGGAGGTGGAGGTTGCAGTGAGCCGAGATCACATCATTGCACTCCAACCTGGGTGACAGAGCAAGACTCTGTCTCAAAAAAAAAAAAAAGTCACAATCTTATTTAAACCTTCCCTTTCCATAGACTTCTTAACCGTACACACACCAAATATTTGCTTGGTTCTGATTTTTTTTCTCTGATATCCCCTTAGGCTACTGCCTACTTCTTACCTATTTTTTAGTATTAAATATCATAATGGAGAAGTTTATATCTGATACTTCTTGCAAAATAGCTTCATCTCCAACCACCACCACCACCACCTCCTTTGTGTAGAAACTACACATTTAGATGGTTGTTAGTGGCTTCCTAATCACTGGATTCAACAATGTTTCATCATTCTTGATATCATTCAAACTTCAGCAAAGTTTAATCATTTTTACCATTTAATAATTCCTTTTGCCTAATTTTCATTACATTGTATGTGTAAATTTCTTATGCTTTGGTGATGAATTCTATTTATAATTTTTAGAAATAATTGCTTCCTTCCTTTCTCTTACTAAAACTCAGAATCTATTTGTTTCAAATAGAATAAAACTTGACAGAGTCATTATCCATACTGAGCTGTATTTCATGCTATACCTCTTATAGAGGATACTACCTAATGTGTCCAATGCTTCACTGCCTGAAGCTAAATATAAATTCCTGCTCTTTCTGGTTTTTATTTCCCTGAAACATGTGGTCTCCAGCTAATTAGTAACAGTCTGAGGAAAATCCCACTATTGCATCCTGGATCTTGTGACCTTTGACACACAAGGGAAACTTTGAACCCATGATGTTTTGATGTTTGAAAACCAAATCCAAATAAAATAAAACCAAAGTGAAGAGCTCTATCTGGAGGTTGCTTATCAACTCAAAATTATTGGAGAGAGGTTTGTCATAGACCCAAAGTCAAGTCTATGGAGGTGAAAGGAAATAGAAAATTGGTTGTTGTGTTGAAATGTGCTAATTTGTATGATCTAAGAAGAGCAAGTGGAAATATGGGTCCATTGTGACACTTTGCAGCTCCTAAGAAGAGTGATATTGGCAATATCCATCTCCTTGAGGATTTTATCTATTTCCAAGCACTTGATCTGAAATTCTGATTGCTATCAGCAGAATCTTTTGTGGAATGGCATTCTTCTTCGTAATTCAAGATTTTGTCAGAATTTATGCATCTGTGGATTCATTTCCACTAATATTATTCAAAACAGGTGGAACCTGTTTAATTTCCATTTTAAGGTGTTTAGGTTTGAGTTTCAGAAAATGCTAATTATGGATTTGATTAGTGCTTCTCTTGCTAGTGATTCCCCTACTCATTTTTTTCATCCTTGGAAATAGCTGTAATTCTTAGCTTCTATATCTATCTGTCCTCTCACCATTGTCCTTTTCCTCCTTATTTTAGACAAGCTTATCAAGTTTGATTTGAAATTACTGATTCAAAATGTCTGCATGTCATTTCTGCTTTTAAAAGTCTACAATGCAGATTTTCATTTTGCCATTGTACTTTTAGTTGCCATGCAATCCTTCCCTGTCTCTTCTGGATGTGTGTGTGTGTGTGTGTGTGTGTGTGTGTGTGTGTGTGTGTGTGTATTGTTTTGTTTGGATTTAGCTTGTTGCCTTTGTTGCTAATTCTTTTTTGTCTACTGACTTCACTTTATTTGTTAACATTAGTCTGTCTGCTTACTTATGGATTTCAACGTTTGCTTTATAAAAGACAATTCTTGCATCCTATTAGGGATTATCTTCTGATTCCTGGATTATATCTTTTTCAGAAGCATATTTTTGTTTGACTTGAGTGTTTTTTTTTATTTTTATTTTTTTGAGACAAGGTCTCACTTTGTTATCCAAGCTGGAGTGCAGTGGCATGATCTCGGCTCACTGCAGTCTCCACCTACTGGGTTCAGGTAATCCTCCCACCTCAGTCTCCCAAGTAGCTGGGACTAAAGGTGTGCAGCACCATGCCCAGCTAATTTTTATGTATTTTGTAGAGACGGGGTCTTGCTATGTTGCCTGGGCTGGCTCAAACTCTTGAGCTCAAGCAATCAGCCTGCTTTGGCCTCTCAAAGTTCTGGAATTACAGGTGTAAGCCACTGTACCTGTCATGTCCTGGGTTTTTATGAGGGTTTTCTTTTATTTTATTCTGAAGTCCTTCTACCTTTGGGCTCCATTTAGTTGTTTTTCCTTTTTATTCTTGTCCTTAGATAAAGAGAAATACATCACTTAGTGTTTGCAAACTGACAGGGTGTATAGAATGCTCTTGTTTCTACTCCTGAGATAGTAAAGAACAAGCTGTCAGTTGAGGACTCTGTACATGGTAAACTTTCATCTGACATAGCTATGCTGCACTGAGGTAAGAGATGCTCCTGTTGCCTTAGTCTATAGAACATATATCTTTGTCTAATGACTTTGAAATAGACTTTTTCTAAAGATACTGACTGTGTTTTAATGATGGATGCATTTTGTAGGGTATGATGACTAAGTCAACCACTGCTGTATGCATTCTCCATCCTTATTCTGAACACTTTCCCTTGGAAATAGAGTCCCAAACAGATGCACTAGTGTAACATTTGGGAAGAGGGGGAAGTGGAGAAGAGACACACAGATTTCTTGTTATTTCAAAGAAATACTACCTTAAAGTAAAATAATGGTTGTATAATTTTGAAATTGGTAGCCATTTTGCTTTTCTTAGGGAGTAGTTAAAATGGCATGAATATGATGTATGTATAGTCCCTCTTTTATTCAGGCAGGACTCTTCTTTTTCATGTGAAAACAGTCAGTTTTTCTTCCAATTCAATTTTATTCATCTTGTGTCTGATAAAATTTCCTTTCAATTTCAGCAAATTTTTGTCAAGTAATTTGGAGTCTATATTATTATGAATTTACTGGTTTATTGAAGGATGGAAGTAGAAGGTTTTTTCTTTTCTTTTTCTTTTTTAGATACGACTGGGATGTTGGTAGAAAGCATGCCAAGCTAAATAACTGTCATTTAGAAAGACCAATATGCTTTCAACCAAATGATATGATTTTCTTTAAAAAGTAAACCTTGGCGTGGTGGCTCATACCTGTAATCCCAGCACTTTGGGAAGCTGATGCCAGTGGATCAACTGAGGTCAGGAGTTTGAGACCAGCCTGGCCAACATGGTGAAACCCTGTCTCTACTAAAAATACAAAAATTAACTAGGCATGGTGGTAGGTGCCTGTAATCCCAGCTACTTGGGGAGGTGAGGCAGGAGAATCACTTGAACCCAGGAAGCAGATGTTGCAGTGAGCCAAGATCATGCCACTGCACTCCAGCCTGGGTGACAAGAGCAAAACTCCGTCTGAAAAAATAAAAATAAAATAAGTTATGGTTTCAAATGGCAGAATCTCATTTTTGATTACTGAATTGTACTCCATTCTGTATATGCACGACATTTTCTTTATCCATTCATCTGTTGATGGACACCTGGGTTGCTTCCAAATCTTGGTTATTGTGAATAGTGCTGCAATAAATGTGGGAGTACACATATCCCTTCATTAGACTGATTTTCTATCTTTTGGGTATATACCTAGTTTCTACTATGATAGGTACTCATTAGAATCATTAGAATATTAGCCGGATGAAGTGACTCACACCTGTAATCCCAGCACTTTGAGAGGCCGAGGCAGGTGGATCATTTGAGGCCAGGAGTTCGAGAGCAGCCTGGCCAACATAGCGAAACCCCACCTCTACCAAAAAGACAAAAATTAGCCAGGGGTGGTGATGCATACCTGTACTCCCAGCTACCCGGGAGGCTGAGGCAGGAGAATCTCTTGAACTTGGAGGTGGAGGTTGCAGTGAGCTGAGATTGCACCATTGCACCCCATTGGTGACAGAGTGAGACTCCATCTCAAAAAAAAAGAAAAAAAAAAGAAAGAAAAACTGAACGGAACCTCCAGGGATCATTAAATCTATCTCCCAGGTTTCCGAAACAGCTCTATCTAAATTGGCCTATGTATCTCTCTATAGAAATGAGGACTCCAAAGGGACAGACTCCCTCCCAGGTGACTGCCCCATTTCCCAAGACCCAGTTCTTTCTGGTGCTTGGTTTTAGGTCTAAAATCTGTGGTCAGATAGGTGATGCCTGTGATCTCTGGAGTAGCCCCCTGCGGATCGTTATGCAAGGAGACTGTCCCCACCAATACCACCAAGCCTAGAGGCAGGTGAAGGTGTTAACCTTCCTGCTCCACTGCCAGCAGGCTACCAGCTCTGTCAGTCTTTTGCTATTTCAATGCCCTGGATCCCAGGCAGCTTGTTACAAGGGCTGGACTTACAACTGCACCTGGTCAAGGGCTGGACCTTTTTGTGGGGTCCTCCTGGGAAAAGCCCTCAGTGGCTTTAGGAACATGAAGGATTTGCTCACAATATCTCAGTCCTCATCCCAGTCTAACCAGGGGTCTGAGAACCAGACCCTGAAAAAATATCTAACTACGGAGATTTTATTTTCTCTAAAATGAATTTCAGTACTTTGATAAGTGTGACTCTCCATTGACCCCCAACACACATATTTTAAAGTAAAATTTCAATGACCTGTGAAAAGATAGGCTGTATTAGTAGTAGGAACAGAGACTTTGCTATCTCTATATCAATGTGGTGCATGTGTGTGTATGTTTTTCTTTCACAACTGAAGATTTTTTATAGTTCATTTAGACCAATTCTGCTTGCTTACTTTCCCAGAGGGAGAAATGATTTAGTCTGGGTTAGTAGCATAAGACTTGATTTTCTTATGTTTATGTGAACCTCCTGGAGTTATAGGAAGAGGTGGTGATGTGCTGAGATTGGCAATGATTGGTGAAAGCTGTTCTGCAGGCGAGTCAAACTGGGATATTAATTTCCAAGACCGGGTATAGATATAGAACAGCAAGTAAGTATCAATGTTTTCTTGTGAGGAATTTGAGGAAGCACCCACATTTCAGATGAGGTGAGAGATGGCTGGTAGAGACCCATCACTGGGGCAGGAAGAGCCAGTACCTTCTAAGCACCAATCAAGCAGCTCATTGGCAGACAAGAGCAGCTCATGTGTGACCTGTGGAGTTGGCCTGATTCTGTCCAGAGCTCTGCTTCTTGAAAAAAGGAGGGTGCCTCTCAGTACCCTTGCCAGGTCTGGCAGGGGCTCCTGGAATGCTGCAGATGAGATTGCTGGCAAAAGTGTTCCTGGGCTCATTCTCCTGTGACAAGAGCAAGTGAGGGATGGATGCAGAATGAACTTGGCCCTGAGTCACACTGGCTTTATAGCAGCTATAAATCTTCTCTTTCTGTTTTTAGAAGCCAGGGCATTACTTCTTTCTGTATCTTCTATCTCCTTCACTGCTGGTGATTTTGAGAGCAGCGTCTGATGTCTTCTTGCATCCTCAATTGATAGGATGAAGCTTGGTAAAGAAAATGTAATGAGAAAACATAATCATTCACCTGGACATTAAATACTGCTTATTGTATTCCTTGGTCTTTGAAAGTTCTAGTGAGCAAGTGTCTCAAGAAATCTCACAGGAGATAGTCCAAATATAAACAAACAAAAACAAATGAATAAACGAAACCACAAAATAACTTTCCTACCATTTGTATCTGTTAGAAAATATAATTTTTTAATTCAAGTCATCGCAATAGACTAGTTTGATATTCAACATGTTTTACCTGTATGTTTAAAATATTGTTTTTAATTGTATATTTAATTGATAAATTTACTTATGTGGGTATTTGTGTGTATTTGTGTATTAATGGATTAATTGTATCCTTAATATCTTTCTGTCTCCATCCCCATTTAAATTTTAAATTTAAGACTGAACCTCATTAACGTCTCTTTTTTCTAATTAACCTCATTAACGTCTCTTTTTTAACCCTTTCATGATGATTAATATAATTGTGCCTAGGCTAACTACATTAGAAATTGAAAGAATATAACAGATATTGTTGGTTAAATACATCAGCCATCCCCAACTTCTTTTTTACTCCTTACAAGCAAAATTAATTCGGTTTTTCTCACCTGTGCTCTGTTTAGGAAATGATGTGTACAATTATGGTCCACATGAAGTGTGAGGAAGTGTGCTAGGAAGAGTTTCTAGGAAGGATGTGTGGCTAAGTAAGAGAAGGCAACTCAAGAGAAGCCTCCCCTGCCCCCCGCATTGGTCATTGCTGTGTCTGCTTGTGATGCCTGGACCCTTAGCAGCTGTGTTTCAGTGCTAAAGGGGACAAGCCAAGGACACGGCCAATAGGGTGAGGATGGAAGAGCAGCAAGAGGGTAGTGATTGGTCCTTGACGACATCTTCGATCCACTGAATTATTTGGTCCTGGATCTGCCCTACTTGAGACTTATTGACACATAAAATAACAAGGCTCTTTGGCTTATCATTTAACCAGTTTAATGTGAAGTTTTATTTTATAAAGTTGACAACATTCTAATTGAACTGAAGAACAAAACTTACTTGTTAGGCCCTTTGTGTGTCTGTGTGTGTGCGTGCGCGTATTCAAGTTCTAACTGGATTTAAAGTACAAAACGATTGGGGCAGCCCCTGCAGGCCAGGAAGTGTGAACATTGGATTTGCATTCAAACCTCAGTCCTGAAAGTATTTATTTGTCTGGATTGTTTCAGTCAACTTTAGGTGCCTCAGTTGTGTCATTTGTGGGTACAGGATACTAATACTGTCTATCCTCTTCCACTTAAGTTGTAGTCACTACATTGAGCATATTAATTCAAGAAGAAAATCACTCAATTTCCTCTTTCTGTTCAAATGCACACTGTGGGTCTCATACTTTTCTTCTCCTTAAATGGAATCTCAGGCATATCCTAAGAGGTGCGTGTGTGTTTCTTAGACAATACAAGAAAAATGTTCTAGTTATTTTGTTCATAAAAATTGCATCACTCGGCAATTAAAATATAACATCCTGTGTAATAATCACAAGCCCTTCGGCCCAAAATAGCTTATGGGGCTGGTGTCACATACGTGAAGAAATATGATGATGCTCTTTACGTAGAATACGGCTGGGATTTTGGACTAATGTACCCAAGACTGAGACTAGGAAGAGAAGCAGCTCTTCTACTTAGCCACTATGCAGCAAAGCAGGTTTCTGCTGCTAGCCAAGAAAACTAGGAAGCTCAAGCTGAATCATGCACTTCCTTTTGCATGGGTATTTGAAAGGTGGGAGTATATCGAAGTGTGGTAGTCTTTGCAATGGGTGGGGCTCTTTCTTCTTGGGATTTCTGCAGTACTGATTCTGTGCTTTAAGACAAGGTACCAGGTGAATGACTTTTGCCGCACATTGTGATATGGTTTGGTTGTGTCCCCACCCCAATCTCATCTTGAATTGTAGCTCCCATAATTCCCACGTGTTGTGGGAGGGACCTGGTGGGAGATAATTGAATCATGGGAGCAGTTTCTCTAATACTGTTCCTGTGGTAGTGAATGAGTCTCATGAGAGCTGATAGTTTTACAAGGAGAAAGTCCTTTCGCTTGCTTCTCATTCTCTCCTTCCTCGCTGCCATGACTGTGAGGCCTCTCCAGTCACATGCATCTGTGAGTCCATTAAACCTCTTTTTCTTTGTAAATTACCCAGTCTTGGGTATGTCTTTATCAGCAGCGTGAAAACAGGCTAATACACATTGTTAGTTGGAATTCACTATGGTAACCCACAGAGGCCCTAATAGTACCCAGGAGTTTGTATCTGGTTTCCCCAGAACAGGCCAAGTCACCCACCACAGTTAATAATGTAGCTTCCTGAGTGCACCTTAGAGTTTAAGTCACCTGTGCGCAAAAGGAACGGCTGCTAGTCAAGAGTACTATGAAAGTGACTGAAACTGAGGGTGAATTGGGCATTTTAGTGAAGACCTAAACCCAATTTGGTTTTACTTTTTCTTGCTTTTACTCTGCTCTTGAAAAATCATCATAACTGCGCAGCTTATCCAGAAGGTCTACATAACAATAAAAGGTAAAACACATTTGGGAACATAGGAATCATTAAATTATTTCTCAATTAAGTGTCATAAACTCCATTATTTTACCATAATACTGTTCAAGGGGCAGTAATCAAATTGTATCACATTTTCCATGGATGCTGCCATCAAGGTGTGAAATACTGCCTTGCTGGGGACTGGATGGAATTGGGGTTCAAGGTGAGGTGGCCATTACCCAAGACACCTGCCCCTACTTGAGCTGTACGCACATAAACTGACTCACTGACACTCTGTAGTAATCATTAATCTCTTATGTGCTTTTTCTTCTTTACATTTTGGACAAATGACTTTTTAGAGAGATGGAAGGAACTGTTATCCATAGAAATAGCTTACAGTGATATCAATAGCTTCATAAGGGAATAACCATATTTGAATGTAAAAATGATTACACATAGCTCAAATGCTGCAGAGAGTAATTGTGAATGTTTCTAACCTATGTCCAACTATCACAGTCTTTTCAAAAGGCACAGAATGATGAAAACCATACAGTATTACTGAAGATGAAGACACAAATACAAAGGTACAAAGCATCTTTTGTAGTAGGTTTCTTTTGCTCAGTTTATTATGCTTATTTCATTTCATATAGTTGTGTTGTATTACCAGTTGTCATCTCTGGAAAACTGAGAACTTTCTCTGCAGAGATCCTTCTGTCTTCAATTCTATATTCTCAGAACTCAGCACAGCATTTAACAGATAAATAAAAACAAGGTTATAAGTAAATTGGCTGGGCATAGTGGCTGACACCTATAATCCCAGCACTTTGGGAGGCTGAGATGGGAGGATCACCTGAGCCCAATTTGAAACAAGCTTGGGCAACATAATGAGACCCCATCTCTTCAAAATAAACAAAATTATCTGGGCGTAGTGGCACATGGTTACAGCTACCACGTGATTCCAGCTACTTGGGAGGCTGAGGTGGGAGGATCACCTGGGCCCCAGAAATCAAGGCTGCAGGGAACTGTGTTTGTGTCACTGCACTCTAGCTTGGGTGACAGGGCAAGATCCCATCTCTTAACAACAAGCCAAAACAAAATAAAATTATAAGAAATTAATTAAGAAAGAAAATCACTGTAGGGACCACAAACACTAGCTTGAAAGACAGTTTTATTTTTCTTTGGGGCCATTTTAAAGAGTTCTTTATCATTGCATCCGTGAAAGATTCTAAGAGAGGCCTATGCTGACAATATAGAACATTGAGAGGATATGTACATTATGTAAATGAGTTATTTAAATTTAAGTTTAATTTGTACTCTTCATTGGGTTGGCAAATGTTTTATGTGTTGTTTATTGGTGTTTCTGCTTGTTTTCCTTTTAAATGCATTTTGTATGCTTCTAATGAAAAATAACGTAATTGAAGAAAACTGAACATACGTAATTATTTTAAAACCATTTATTATATGATAATGACATGGTAGTGATAAGAAATAAGAACTCTATTGATGAGAAAGTGAAAGTCATAGAAGTAAATGTGGTTTAGTTCTTAGCCAAGCTCCTTCTATTTGGCTGAAGATTCTCTGTTGAGCTGTGCCTCATTTTAAAAAAACTTCATTTAAAATATGTATTTTTAAGAGACAACGGAGGTTGAAATCTAAGTTATTATGGTCACTAACTCACGAAATAGCTTCAGAGTTCCCAAAGTCTTTTCAATTCCACCCGCTTGTATTGGCTTTACAATAGCGTTACAACTGAATAGGACTGGTGTTCCCTCCGTGTAAGCAGTAAATGTAAAGTCAGAAGTCAAACCCTATACTTTAGCTAAATTTACAAAATATTTTCACTTTCTCTTCAGGAGTTGTCATGTTTCTTGCAAATGCTCTTTCTACTTTTTTAAAAAACATACATTTATTATGGAATTTCTTGTAATATCAAGACCCCTTAAATGGCTTCTGAATCAAGGTTGATTTTCTATTATTTTTGAGGACTGAGACTACTGCATTAAAAAAAAAAAAAAGTTTTATCAATTCTTAAAAGGTCCAGTTACCAAAAGGAAGAACATTTCAACCTTTTGCTTTATGGTTACCAGCTGAAATACAGAATAATAGAATCCAATATATTTTTGAAGTCACTAATATTCAATAAATTATGCCACTGAATTTAGATATACAAAACCCAGAAGGTAGAAAGGGCATTGCTTATGTCTCTTGTCCTGTCATTGATTCAGGGCTTTTTAAAGATAATAGTCACTCCTACAAAGAATGCAAAGTAAATGTTTATACTTCCATGTTTTCTAGAACATAGAAGTTTTGGGAATATATTCCATAATCATAAAAAATGTAAATAACCAGACAGAGATGGGTTGCCATTCTTCTTTAAAATTCTTTATGTAAACGTGGACTTGTATGGATAAAGGCCAGTTTGATGGCAGCCAAGATATCTTTGAACCAGGAGTCTCCAGAGAATACAGCATAATTTATTTTTGTATCCATCCATGAGGAACTGGGAAAGTTGTTTGTGCCAAACTGTAACTGGGAAATGCAAGAAATGTAATGTCAAGATAGAGAGGAGTAAATTGACAAGATTAAACATTTTCTGTTCTCTAAGGTTTACATGTGCAGTAATGCACTTTGCAGAGCAATGGAAATGAATTCAGCATAATGTAAGGTTTACAGGTGGCAGCTGCTATGGATCAGGAGGCCTTGGTTTGAATCATAGCTCCATGACTCAGTCTGTTTGAATGCTAGTAAGTTGCCCAAACCTTTTTGAAGCCTGAATTTACTCATTTGGTAAATGGAGATAGAGTCTGAGGAAGAAATGCAAGGCTTGTAAAAATTTTGGGTACAATAAATACTAGTTATTACTATTGTTATTATTAAGGTAAATACCTAGGTACTTGGGTATCAAATATGACACATTACATTTCCCTGATGGGAAATCCATGTCAATACAGGAAGTAATTATTACCCTTTTATCACTTCTATACTTTGTACTTCCGTTTCACTCTAAACAAAAAACCACCGTCTGCCCTTTTAGCTCAGTCTAAATGTAATGCATGTTAAAGACCCCATGGTAAGTAAGTAAGTACTGATTTAGAGCAATCAGTAAAAATCTACCAGGTAGTAAAACCACAGCCTAGTTTCAATGGGTATCACCTGTCTAATAATTGGCCTTCAAAACCATTTGTAACTTAATCTTGAATTCCACCAGATGCTGTATTTGATGATATAACATTTTTTTTCTTTAAAATTAAGTATAGCCCACGTACTCGGGATGTACTGTGTTTCCCTTCGCCTTCCCTAATCATAACAAGCCTATGGGATATGCAATCATAGCATAATCGAGGTTGCCCAGATGGTCTGAAATCCGTTACTCAGCATTAATTGTGGAGAAAAAAAAAAAAACACTATCAACTTTCAAAAAGTGGAAACTCCTTTCCAAAGCTAAGCAAAAAGTAAAAGAGCACAAACCATTTACTAGTTAAAGGAGAGAAGAGAAGAATGTGACTCACTGGTCTTAGGGAACAGAGTAGCAAGAACAACCTCTGAAGTGCAAAGATGTGTCTCATTTTCATATCTGCACAATTAAATTCTGGGGAACTTTTTGCATAGAATGCTCACATGTTATACTTTGATTCAAAATGAGTTTTATTTTTGCTCCAAATCCTTCTCTTTTTGCATTGTTTTAGGTGTACTTGCCTTATATACCTGTCATCAATTTTAGGAGACCTTTGTCAATATTAATGCATCCTAAAGCCCAATATTACAGTCTATTCTCAACACAGCAGTGAGCACAATCATGCCAAAACTTCAGTGATACGATGCCACCGATGTGCTCAAACCCTTGGAGACTCCCCATCTCCTTCATTGCAAAAGCTCAGTGCCTGGTAATGTCTTCCTCCTCTGGTCCCTGGGTGGTGTCTCATCTTCCACCCTCCAGGATTCCCTCACTTCACTCCAGCTGCTTTATCAACCCCCACACCTGCCCATGGTTTTTGCCTTTGCTCCTCCCTCTCCCTGGAACACACTGCTCTGGGGTACTTGCTTTGCCCAACCTTCCACCGCTTTATCTTTTCAGTGAGGATGACTCTGAATACCCCATAGGAGAATGCAGCCCATTCCCCAACACTTCCTAATCCTATAGCTAGCTTTATTTTTCCACATATCAGTTATCACTCTAACATGTTATATATATAATTATATATAATATGTATTGCATAATACATATTGTATATATACTACATATTATACACATTGTATTATATACATTATAATTATATAATTATACATATTCTAATATGTGTAATATGTATATGTATAATATGGATATATACACAATATGCAATATGTATTATACATATCATATGTGTAATATGTATAATAGTATATATTGTACGTTGTATATATTTAGCATACTATATATTTATAATATAAATATATAATTGTGTATAACATAATTGGCAATAAAAACATACAACATATGTATAACAAAATATATTGTGACATATTAATATAATAAATTAATATAATTATAGTAATTTTATTATATCATAATCTATAAATATACATTATAATATATTATTAATACATAATAACAACAAATATACAATATATAATATATAATATATTATTAACATATAAATATATAATGACATATATCAATAATATTAATATATTAATATAGCATATAAATATTAATATATCAATAATGTAGCATATAATATCAATATCAATGTGTCAATGATATAGCATATTAATAATATAGTAATGATAATACATCAATATTGATGTTAATATATCAACAATATAGCATATTAATAATGACATATTAATATTATCAATAGCAGCATATTAAGATCAATATTGGCATATTAATATCAATATCCATATATTGATAATATCGATATATTAATGTAGCATATTAGTAATAATATAATACATTATTAAATATTGTATGTTATACATATCATATAATATATTGTATGTTTTTAAAAATTTATCATCAATGTCCCCCACTGGAATCAAAGTGCCAACATGGCCAGGATTTTTATGCTTTTCTCACCACCTAAAATAGCTCATAGAAGACACTTACTACATATCCGCAGATTTACTTGATTAAGTAGTCACTTGTTCAGCCAACAAGTTTCAGGGAAAGTTGTTTTCCTCCAAGTTGCCTATGAACAGAAACTATGGGAGTGATCCTTTCAGCTTGTGATAGATAGAAGTAGTGTCTACTTCCAGAGGTTCAGGGTTAAGGAGCCAATGCTTTCCTCCAATCTGAAAGACTTTTATGTGGATGGTGTTGATGATGGATTAATGATCTTGCAGCTTTGTGACTGCTCACTGCTGCTGAGAAAGTAAAATTTACTGAATAGGATACGTTTCCTGCTAAAATTTAATTTTCTTCTCTCCCGTGTCATCCTCGTTTTATTTTGTGCAGAAAGTTTATACTAGTCACTCTTGGAATGGAAGAGGCTAGCTAGAGATGCTCTTAGATTGCCCTGCAAATGGAATTAGTCTCCTTTCTCACCCTTAATACTTAACTCCCCTATTTTGAAGACAGGGCCTGGAATTCAATGAGATCTCAAGAAATCCATTGAAAGGTAGGCAGGAATAATAATCCACGTCTCAGAGCCCAGACACTGTCAGGCCCACATGAAGAGGAGGAAGAATGGGGAGGTGTCATTTGAGGTACTTTGTCTATGCTTGGAAGATTGTCGGGAAGCTCCTGATGAATGAGATGCTAGACCGGAGTGTGCTGCATTTCATCCCTGGGCCACGCTGCAAAACGGTGCCACATCTGAGACTGATGGGAAGCAGATGTTTAACTTCGCAGGGAGAAACCTTTCTGAAATATGGAACTGGGGACTCAGATGCCCTTTCTCTTTTGTTCCTCCTCAAAAACAAATCAAGGAGGGAAAATTACACCCAAGTAATGACCCTGCAAGAGAACTTAACTACAACAGGTTGAAACCGATCCCATATTTTAAGGATTTGTGTAATTTTGAAAGGGGGAAAAAAGTAATATACTTTAAAGTGAAGTTCCGCCAACTGGACAGTTTTGGAAAATTTTTTAATGTCAAGTTCCATTACTGCTGTTTTCATGTTTCTTTGTCTCTGTCTCCTCATGTTAATTGTTATTGTCACTCGGATTCCCTGGACTTCTTTTTCTTTCTTTTTTTTTTTTTTTTTTTTTGTATTTTTGCTAAAGCTTTTGAAGTTGCTGCTTTACCTTCTCTCTCTCTCTCTTTTTTTTTTTAACTACAAACCATCTCATGCTCTACAGCTGATTAATTATTTAAATTCCTTAAATCTTAGCTCTGATCATGCTGTTCTATTCCTCATAAACTCTCAGAGGCTGCCAGTTAGCTACTGGATAAAGTCTCTGTCCTGCAGCCTTGAATTTAAGTCCTTGGTCATTTAGACCCAATATGTGGCAGCTATCTCTCAAGTCATTCTCAATACTCCAATTAAACATAAATACGTTTTACCACTATTTTTTTTTTTTTGGTGTTTCAGTAATTTTGCACACTTTGGTGCCTTTTTGATGTGCTTTTGGTCACAATTGTCACCACATCTTATGAACCTTCTGTGGTTAGTTTGCTAGGGCTGTCATAACAAAATACCACAGACTGCATGGCTTCAGCAACAGACATTTATGTTCTGGAGGCTGGACGTTGAAGATCAAGGTGTCAGAAGGTCTGGTTGCCCCTGAGGCCCCTCTCCTTGGCTTGCAGGTGGCCCCCTTGACTCTGAGTTCTCACATGGTCTTTTCTCTTTTGGTGGGCAATTGCTTACGTCTCTTTCTTTTCTGATAAGGACACCAGTCATGCTGGATGAGGAACCCACTCTAATGGCCTCCTCGTAACTTAGTCACCTTGGTAAAGACCTTATTTGTAAATCTGGTTACATTCGGAGGTACTGGGGATGGAGACTTCAACATAGGAATTTTGGGGAGAGGCAGTCAATTTGCAACAATCCCTGCGCTTCCAAATCCTACCTCTCAAGAACAAAATTTCCTCCGTTTTGCAAAGCTGATTTGTGTTTAGATTGTCTCATTGATGAAACTCTAGCATAGATTTTTCTTTCAACTGAACTTCTTGGTCTTGATGTAATGCATCTTGGTCTAATGAACAGGCAGATCCTTCAGTTGTGGAGGGAAGAGACTCAGAACTGGGCTAAAAATATCAGCTCTGTCACATAAATATATGTGAACATGGCCAGTTACCTGCCTTCTTTGAGTTCTCCTTTCCACTTTTATAAAAAGCAGCTAATAATACTGTCTTAGTTCACTGGTTATGAGGATTCCTGAGGTTCTCTACCTAGCACATAATAAGTGCTCAGTGAATATGGGAGGGAGCTATTACTGTTGCTGTTATTATTATGATTGTATAATGAGAACACTTAAATAAATTCAAGATTGAAATTTATCTTAAACATTTAAGATATAATTTTTTAATAAATTGAATATTTGTCTATATAATTATGTAATATAATATTATTTATAAATCAATTATGAAGACTAGGATGCTTGGAGTGGTAGAACTTATTTATAATTGAGGCTCAGGATGTTACACAATTTGAAAAGGTAATGTAATTTAAAACTCACTTTGGGGTTGTGTGGCTGAAGGATTTTTAATCCAGAAAAAAACATTTTGCACCATAAATTAAAATATTTAGTAAATTGTATTTCTTAGCAACATGATAATTGTTGTTATTGATACCGTTATTATAGGCATCACTATATATTATTTTATTTAGGTGTCACAGTAAGTAAGCAGTATTTCACAGGTTATCTACACATGGAAATCAAGGCTTACAGTGGTTAACTACCTGCCCATGGTCACAGAGTGATAGGTCTAATAGACATCGCTCTGATTCCTTATTGGTCTTCACCCAAACTTATACTGAACTCCTGATCTGGAATCATATCTGCTCAATTGCAAGATGGTATCTCAGTCAGAGGCTATTTGAACTACTCCATCCTATAACATACCTTTGATTTTTTTTTTTTTTTTTTAAGAGGGTCTGGCTCTGTTGCCCAGGCTGGAGTGCAGTGGCATGATCTTGGCTCACTGCAACATCTGCCTCCTGGGCTCAAGAGATCCTCCTAAAATAACAGTTGTTTCCCATTTTATAGATGATGAAACTGAGAGACTCACAGATTGTCACTTAAGTTTACACAAATAAGGAACTGAGCCAGGATGAGAACCCACTCCATCTGAATTCAGATTCCATCATCTTTTGCTACACTACCTCACAAAATAAAACTTACCTGCAATCCTGGGCTGAATGAGGCTTCTTAAAGCCTCTGATATAATAGGTACTGTGTGAGTCTCCAGGAGGAAGATACTGCAAGCATTGCTTCCTGAAAATATTTGCTAGTATTATTTCCCTAGGAGCATATTTTAGGAATTCTGTTATTAGGAATACACTGAAAACTGCTATTTTTAGGCATAGATATTGTTTTGGAGTGGCAATGTATTACTATCAGATTTTATAGTCTCTTCTTTCAAACTGTTTATGGCATGTAATTTATCAAGTCATTTGCATGTCTTTTAACATCTGAATATGTGTTTGATGAAGTCTTTCATTTTTCCCCACTGGAAAATGGCTGAGATATCAAACCAAAATGTTTTTCTTTTTAGACAGTATTATACTATGCTTAAAATTTAAAAGTTTCCATGCTAATCTTTTCTATGCTATGCTAAAAGTATTCCATGCTAAAAATGTAAAAATTTTCTTTTAAGGCAGTATGCTATGTTTGGCTTAAAAATATCTAAGGTGCATTGATAAGGATTTCTATAGATATAAAGTTTAGTATGAATTCTTAGGCAGTAAACCTTCTTGTTTCTTTTTTTTTTTACCTGTTGGATTTGGAAAATGAAAGACTTCTCATGGGCCTCAATTTGATGGTGAGAGTATATTCAAAAATTTTCCAGATTTTATATTTCAGTGGAATCTAAGAAGTTCTGAAATAGTTATTGTGTACAGAACATTATAGAAAGTCTAAGGGATATTAGAGTAAGTATGATTACTATTCTAAGAATCTCATAGCCTGATATTTTATATACATATAGTTTTCTGTAAGAAATATCAAACAAGATTAGGTTAAACATGACAAGAAAGAGCCAGCAACAACCTCTCATCTCAGCACTGACTATTCAGCAGTCTAACTCACCCTAACAGAAGGTGGTCTAACATACCACCTAGGAAAGCCAAGGGTATGTTTCTCTACAAGAAAAGCCTCAGAGGATAATAAAGTCTTGAACCGACATCTCCAAATGAATGCATTTTTCAAGACATGCTAAGATTGGCAAAGTATGGGCTGCCCTGGCACTCGTGTTTATATTGCATGGCAAATAGCTGTCTCAGTTCTACATGACTTAAAGTCCTAAACTGTTATGGTGGAAAAGAAATTTTCAACATTCTTTTTTCCAAATCCCACACATAAAAAAAAAAAAAAAAAAACAACACAGATTCAAGACACATACACCCTGCTGGGAATCTATCCCCTATGTGTGGGCACTGACCGCTCCTTTTGGAATTTGTTTGTGTGTAGGAAGCATGCAGTATGTTAGTTTTTGGAAACTCGATACCAGCAATGGACAGGTAAAGAAACAGGAGCCAAGTTAACTTTTTAAAGAAGTTACTTTGTGGATGTTTCAGAAAAGTAACGGGTTTTTTGAAACTGAATTTCAAGTACTTGGAATTAGAGTAAGCCCTGTCCTGTTTGGTTTCTCTTATCCTCATGCCTCAAGAAGCTCATAAGCATGGCTATAAATCTTGGGATAAACAAGCACAGAATTCGAATCCCCTTTGTAAAAGTTAAGAGAATTTTGTGCGAGTGCTCCCTCTGTCTCTGTCTCCCCGTGTGTTGTAAACCTTATTTGTTGTTAGAATAGCCAATGTAAGATCAGAATATCTGCATTCAAATTTCTGATTGATTTAGAGAAATTACTCATATTGTACAGACCTATGTTTCTCTGTAAAACAGGAGTAAAAATGCCTATCATAGCCTGTATTATAGACAGTGGAACACAGAATCAAAATGGCAGATTTGAGACAACAGTATAATAATTTATAGAAACCTTATGAATGAATTAAAACTATATTCATGGACAAGAAGTGGAAAGAACTACAGTGAGGGCAATGTGAAGTTTTAGACTGATAAAGTATGGGTGATTTTCACTTCTCTTTACAATAGTTAATGTAGATTTGTATTCTGTTTGGGACATATAAATACTAGGGAATTCAGCTTTCAGCAAAGCTAAGCAGCTCATATCAGACCGACACTCTTATAGGTAACAACTAGGAATTCTTGACAATATACAAAATGTAAATACATGAAGGGAATACTAGTGACCAAAGGCAGGCAAATTGTAAAAGGCAGAGGTTGATTTTTTTTTTTTTTTTTTTTTTTGAGATGGAGTTTTGTTCTTGTTGCCCAGGCTGGAGTGCAGTGGTGGATTCTCGGCTCACTGCAACCTCCACCCCCAGGTTCAAATGATTCTGCTACCTCAGGTTCGCAAGTAGTGGGGATTACAGACGCCTGCCACCATACCCAGCTAGTTTTTGTATTTTTAGTAGAGATGGGATTTCACCGCGTTGGCCAGGCTGGTATTGAACTCCTGACCTTGTGATCTGCCTGCCTCAGCCTCCCAAAGTGCTGGGATTACAGGCGTGAGCCACCGTGCCTGGCCAGAAGTTGATATTTGAAAGATGATGACAGCACATAGGGTTGGTTTCCTATTTTTACGAGGTTTTCGGCTGAGGGCAGACTCCAATCTGTAATATAGGAGTAACTGAAGTTCAGATACACAACTGTCAGCCAGTAGGAAAGCCAGAGGAAAGGGTCTGGGGTGATCACAACATCTGGAAAGTGGGAGAGGAGAATCCTAGGAAGGGAAAACTTTAATTTTTACATTTAAACTGTTCCCACATTTCTAACTTATCCCTGAACCACACATACTCAAGGAAGACCCCCAAGTCGCTTAGCTAAAGCTGGAAAGAAAAACAAGAATCCTAGAATTCAATTTGACGTTTGAATTTAGTCAAGTAATACCTGCTTAAGAAATAAAATTACCCTGGCTTGGTCTGTGTCTTGTCCCAAAAGGAGCTGAGTATGTTACAGCCAGGAAGGAGTTGAAGGGAGAAGGGGAAAAGAACCCATTCTGTCCGACATTGTTTTGCTGTAATAAAGAATGCTTACATACACACAGAAATGCAAGCATTATTATACCCTGAATATATATATTCAGGGCACAAAACAAAATTACATATGTATATGGATATTTTCAGGGCATAAACAAAAATTACTTTACATATATATATAATTAGGGCACAAACCAAAATTACTTTATGTATGAAGAAAAAGAAAAATGTATACCATTCCCAAGTGGTGGTGGGGGGAGGTAATTAATCAATTAATGGAGACAGATCTTGAGGTGACCCAGAACTGAAAACAATCTGGCAAGACTTTTAAAGCAGCTGTTATACTTATGATCAAGGGCTTAAAGGGAAACATGGTTGTAATAAATGAGAAGATAGCAAACATAAAAGAATAATTATTCCAAATCAAAAGCCCTGGATAAAGATAAAATATTAGCAGTAGAGAAAAACTGGGAGCAAATTTCACATTTCTTCATCAAGCTTATTTGCCACATTATAATATTTTAACATATATTTGGGAATGTTTCTACAAGGTTGGTATTCAACTAATGTGTAATACCTATTGTCAAAAAAATGTAGCTGTAGAGAAAGAAAGAAAAGAGTAAAGTGATACAGCAAAGTTAGAAGAGGTAATACTATTAATAATAAAAATGTAAGCCTTTATTTAATGTTTTCTGCATTGCATATCCCATGCTAAGTACTTATCCAATTATTCATTATCCAATTTAACATCCTAGTGTTCTATTGTTGTTCTCAGAATACAGATTAGAAAACTGAAGTTTAGAAAATTTAGATATCTCACCCATCATCCCATAGCCAGGAGGAAGTTGTTTCTTTCAGCCTTCACTCTCTGATGCAGCAACCTGGTCAAAAAACAAACCAGGAGTAGTTCTCTCTTGTTTACAGGAGCAGGAGCAGTTCTCTATTATTTATAGGATCGTGCTGACTAATTGTGTCTACAAAGGTGAAGGAGACTGGGGAGAATATAACAAAGTATTTTTTACCCAGTTTTTAAAAAATGGTTTCTCTACCTAAGGCTTTTGATATAAATTTATCTAATAGAACTAAAAATTTGTCATTTCATCATTAGAGACAAGAATGAAAAACAAATATCCCCGAGAGAGAAAACCATCTGATTTTAAATAATTTGAAGGTATAAAGCTATCTACTTTCATTCCTGGATGAGACTGTGTTAATATCAATTATTTATTGAGAGTATATTCTAGACCAGGCACATTGCTAGGTAATTTATAAATACATGATGTATTCTACTCATCATAGCCCTATGGAATATGCACTATTATCCTAGCTTACATAAATAAAAACTGAGGCTTAATGAGGTTAAAGCACTTGCCTAATGTCATGGTTTCAAAATGGCAGAAGTGAATGAAAAAGAGGGCCTGATGGACCCCCAATTCTGTATTCTCAGGTTTCACCAACTGCAGAGTATGCTGGTGTCTAAATTTAAAGGAGGCAGAGAAGATGTAGAGAGAAGGAAGCTAGAATGTTGAAAACGGAGATGGTGACACTGCAGACAAACTTTTCTCTCTGATAGTATTTTCTGAGGCTGTGCTGTGAGTGATGTAAGCTCATATATGAAGGGCCCAAAGAGAAAAAGGTGTGGAAAGACTTTAAAAGTGGTGTGACTGATTCGTGGAAACGTTCTCCCAACTTCCACATGATTCATGAATCATTCAGGAATTTCTTCTAATTCTTTCTCCTTGAAGTCTTCAAATATGCTTCTTCATATTCACTTCCCCCAACATTGTCAAGGCCACCAGTATCACTTATATTTTCTAGTTCCCACCCTTCTCCAAATCATTGTTTTTATCACCAAAGGGTAATCTTTCTAAAACGAAAATCCAATCTGAGCACTTTCAGCTCCAACATTTTAGTGACAGCTCAAATCCCTCATCTAAAGTTCAAATTCCTTTATGCAGTTTATTGAACTGACTAGCCTTGTAATGTTGGACATACATTTTAAGTTTTTACTGTCACAGAAAGCGCTTTGATGAGAATTTCTCTATACATCTTTAAGTACATCCAAAACTATGTTGTTGCAGGACTCAACGTCATGCTCACTATTCAATCCACTTTGTGTACTTATGATTCCACCATCTTTAAAATCCCTTGGCTTGGCTGAGGGTTCAGGTCTGGCCTGATATGATGACAGTCACAGCTATATTTTAAGACACACACCATGATAATCAATGGGCTCCCCATAGTGAGGCAGCAGGAACAATAACTCAGTACTCTTTGGTGTAGAAGCATATTCTCATATGGAAATGGGAAGAATGTAGGGAAGAAAATGGCAAGCATGACCATGAAAATGATTCTTGCTTTGCCCTCAAGGAAGTTATCTAGGAAGACTCCAAGGAACACTGTGAGGACAGTATTTTAGAATAGATAGAGAGGTGGTGGAAACTCAGAGGAACTGTTGAAGCTGGAACACAAAACAAAGATGGAAAAGACAAAGGAAACTTTTAATTCACAGAATCTTAAAACGTGGTAATGAAAAGAGCCTGACCCATTTATCTTTTACAGCTTTCTACTTAAAGATGATGATTCAGCAGCCAAGGAGGTCAAGTGACTGCCTTAATGTTGCACAGACAATAAGTGGCACAGTGGGATGTAATATTAAAAAGGAACATATTCAATGCATTTCAGTTATGCTAAACTTCTACCCAGGCTGGAAATGGCACTTAGGAAGACAGTCCCTGGGAAGACTGATTGATACAGAGGGCAGTGACAGAGATAACACCTGAATTTTCTGGAAGAAAAATTGCAGATAAGCATCCCTACTGTTGCAACTTCTCTTTCTAAAACAGAAACCTTCCCAAAAGTTAAGAAATAAGTAGAAGCAAAAATATCAGGAAGATGTGCATAGAATTTTCCAATCCCACTTCTGGGTATATATCCAAAGGAATTAAAATCAGGATCTCAAAGAGATAGTTGTACTCCAATGTTCATTGCAGTATTATTCACAATAGCCAAGTTGGGGAAGCAAGCTAAATGTTCATCAACAGATGAATAGATTAAAAATGTAATATTATATATCACATTATATAGATATATGTATATATGAGATATACATGCATGTGTGTATATATATGTGTGTATATATAATATATAGTATTACATTATATATTACATATATATAATCTGGCCTTGAAAATGAAGGAAATCATGCTAGGTGCAACAACATGGATAAACTTGGAGGACATTATGCTAAGTGAAATAAGACAGGCACAGATGGAAAAATACTATGTGATACTACTTATATGAAAAATCTAAAATTGTCATACTCATAGAAGCACACAATGGAATAGTGGTTGCCAGAGGATAGAGAGGAGGGGAAAACAGATATTAGCCAAAGGGTACAAAGTTTTGGTTACACAAGATAAATAAGTCCTAGAGATCTACTGTACAGTATAGGTGCCTATAGTTAACATTGTGTTATATACTTAGAAATGTACTAAAAGTGTAGATTATATGCTAAGTGTTCTTACTACTACTGATAATAAGAGAGCAGGAGCAAAGTTTTGGAGGTGATAGATTTATAGCATAGATTGCAGTGATGGTTTCATGGATGTATACTTGTCTCTAAACTCATCAAGTTGTATATATTATGTATAGTTTTTGTATGTCAAATAATATAAGTAAATTAAAAAGAATATTAATTTGGAAATAAAAAATGTCAGTGATTTGAAATAATCAATGGAACAGGGCATTTACTAGAATAACAAATAATTTTGAGAACCCACTCAGAAGTTAGAGATGCTAGAATTTAATGATATATACACTGAAAAAGAAATCTAGGGCCATATCATACATTAAAGTGAAAGTGGAAAGGAAGCAAAGAATCTGCTGGAATTTCAAAAAGAGGCATGCATATGTTAAGAGAAGGGATTGAACTTGGGCTCAGAAGAGTGAGGTCAAGTAAAACATCATCCTCTGACCTTCCTTCTTCGTTTCTCTTTTTCATTCCAATTGGTCTCCTTCAAACATTTGTCCATTCTCTTCCCACCCTCATAACATAATGTTAACTCGTTCTGTGTTTTGGAATTATAGTCAGATTATTTATTTCCCCAATAACAGACAGAGAAAGAGAGTAAGATAAGTTTACCTAAGCTGATGTAGTTGGGAATGATTTGTTGATTTCGAAACAAAATCAACTGACTTGGGGGTGGGAGAAGAGGCATCATTAAATCCTTGAGAAATGGAAGTGTTCTTGAATAAATGAGCTCACTTCTGAATTTTACAAGAAACTTTCAGATCTTTAAATAAGCTCTTGGCTGAGAAATGTATTCAAGTGTATGAAAAGGGCGTATTGGTTTGCAGAAGGGGAAGAATAAACACTCTAAGCAATATCAAACACCAAATATGAAATATTTGTGGGAATATTATTACAAAGTCTAGCTGCAGTAGGTGGTAGAATGATACATGAGGCCCAAGCATTAATGAAAGGAAGATGGCGTTCTACTTACTTCAAGAGAAATGGTGAAATAGCTGCAAGAAGAGAGATGGCCAGATCACCCAGGGAGCATGGACCAAGACCAGACCAAGTCTCCTCCAGAAGACAAGGAAGCTTGTGTGTAAGAGTCAAGGAACTGTGTGGGCAGGACTCAGGAATATGTACTTTTTCCATGTTTCCAAAGAGTATAGAGAGAATGTTAGAAGAATATGCTCCAATGGCCTGAAATCATAGATTTTGTCTGTTTTCCTTTGTAGAATGGGTCCAGGTCTGACTTGGAAGCCCAGGGAAGTCTTCCTAGACAGTCTCTTCCCTCTTACCACTACCCACCATCCCCATTCAGCAACTGCTAGATTCTATCCACTTTCCTTCTTTGAAAGATTCTAAGTCTACATGGCAGTGTTGCCTCTTTCAAGCCCTGGTAATTTTTCACCCTTATTGCTGTAATATTCACATATAATGCTGCAGCCAGACTAATCTTTCAGACAAGGCAAATCAAATGAGATCTTATTGGCCTCCTGCTTAAATTTCTCCAACAATTCCCCATTGCTTTAAGGATCGGGTTTTACGTTATAACATAGAATGTCTTTTATGATCTAGCTCATAACTAATTCAACTCCCATCCATCACCAAACCTTGCCAAATCTACATGTGTGTGTGCTAACACATGCATGCACACATATACACATACAGCCCTACTGTATTAAAATACTGAGCTACTTACAGTTCTCTAAATACGCTACGGTCTACTTTGTTTTAGCACATGCTACTTTTGAAAGAAAAGCTGTTAATACTGTATTCTACTGTTTAAAAGTCTCAGCTTTAATATAACCTCTTCCTGGAAGCCTTATCATAGCAGGGGATTCAATGACTGTCACATAGTGACCATAATCTATTAAAATAAAAATGATAACTCATCGACCCTTCACCATGTGGTTTGAGTGCATGGAGAACAGGGATTGCCTCTTTAACTCTCTTTACAGATTTTCAGTAATTGCTATATAAAAGGCTAGATCAATGAAGCTCAAAGCAAAATGTTTTTCTTATAAATTACGCAGTTTTATGTGTGATCTGGGATTTGATCCTGTACTGGCATAAAGGGGAGGAAAGCGATGAAGGACATTATTGAGATTGTTGAATATGCTTTGATAATTTTGTGTTATGTAAGAGAATATTCCCGTTCCTAAGAAATACACAATACCATCACGTACGATAAAGTGGCATGATGTCTCCAACTACTCTCTAAGGTTCATCAAAATCATATAGCTGTACAGACAGAAAGATTGGTAATGCAAGTGGGGAAAAGATTAAAAATTGGTGAATATGAGTAAAGGACATATGAGAGTCCCTATTCTTGCACAGTTTAAGTTTTTATAAATTCAACATGTCATCAGAATCAAAAGTTGAAATAATAGTTCAGAAGGATCCTCCAAGAAACTGAGGGATAGTAGAAACCAAATGTGAAGAAGCCTGCCCTCCACTGTAAAAGTGTCAATAAGAAGAAAAAGAAAGTTCATAGAAAAAAAAGGTAATGAGAAGTTCCTTAAATTTATAAGAGTAGTTTTCTCTCTTCTGTTTCTTTGATAATATTGGAACTCCTGCCTCTAATATTCTTCACCTGCTCTTATATTCCTTGACTGCACAGGCTCTTATTTTACCTTCTTCTGAACATCTCTCTGACAAGCACCGTCCCAGTCAGATCTCACCTTCTTTGCCTTCTACAAGACTTATCTCTACCTTTGATACTGGAATTCAATCATAGCTGAATTCGATATATGAACTATAGTTGTCTGTAATGTTTTCATTTCTCCTTGGTTGTTCATTTAGAGTTTAATGTTTTTGAGGACATGAACTGTGTTGGGATGTTCCCACATTGCCTCACTTGCTCTGATGAGAAGGATGTAAGATGTGCTAGACCTTTTGAGAAACCACTTTCTTTGTGAATATTTACAATATTTGAGAAACAAATATTGTAAAATTGAATGGATGAGCAGCAGTTTGGTGCAGTGAAAAGAATAAAGAAAGGACAGGGAGCCAGGAGACCCAGTGGTATGTCTGTAGGTGAGTCTTCCACCTCTTGACTTCAATGTCATAGTTTAAAAAATGAAAATTGGACTGTATGACTGCTAAGATTCAGTCTTGTCCTGAAGCTCTATGCTTACACACACAATGAAGAAATACAATCGCAGAACAATCATGCATAATATGGTATGCAAATAAACCATAAGGAAACAAAAACATGAATAGTTACCTGAAGTAGACAGGTACAAATGACTTTTTATTACTGTCTAAGACAAAAGGAGCAACCCTTCAAAGACAAAATGCTGCAATCAGTCCATAAAAGTCCTAAGTCATCATGGATGAAAGGAAGAAAAACAAATAGTGGAAGAGGAATGCATATGTTTATCATTGAGAAATTAGACAAACTGTCATATATTCATTCAATGAAGTGCTATATAACTGTTATTATGACTTAGGGCTATATGTGACATATGGATGACACTCAATGCTGTGCATAAATATAGAATAAAAAAGTTACATATGGATATGTACTGTATCTACACTGAAAAATACTATGTAAAAATATGCACATGAAGGAAAATAATGAATACCACATTTTGGAAAGTAGTGACCTTTGGGAGAAGTGTAATAATTTGGGGAACCTGGTGTACAAGGAGCAGTTTTAGAACCATTTCCTACTTAAATGAAATTTGAAACAATTAAGAACAATGCGAAGATTTGAGAACGCTGGGTGAGTAAAAGTAAAAATGGTGTTTCTGACATTTCATTATTCATTATAACATTCTGAGGGTTTTGAATATTTCATAATGAAAGACCATATCCAAGAACAAGGGGAGAGGCAGTAAAAGAGGAGAATGAAGGTGTCTCAAAGTCTTAGGGGTTAAAATATTTCAGAAAGGAGATTTTAAAAAGAGGAACAAGAAGGAATAAAGCTAGATGCAACACAGAAGTGCTCCTGCAAATTTCCTTGAATAACCATGGGTGTGGAATAAGAACGCTCCCATTAGCATTCTAAGGACAGAGCTGCCATCGTTCTGTGGATTAAGAGAGAATTGGTCTACGGCCATACCACCCTGAACGCGCCCGATCTCGTCTGATCTCGGAAGCTAAGCAGGGTCGGGCCTGGTTAGTACTTGGATGGGAGACCGCCTGGGAATACCGGGTGCTGTAGGCTTTAGGCCGGGCGCGGTGGCTCAAGCCTGTAATCCCAGCACTTTGGGAGGCCGAGACGGGCGGATCACGAGGTCAGGAGATCGAGACCATCCTGGCTAACACAGTGAAACCCCGTCTCTACTAAAAAAATACAAAAAAAACGAGCCGGGCGAGGTGGCGGGCGCCTGTAGTCCCAGCTACTCGGGAGGCTGAGGCAGGAGAATGGTGTAAACCCAGGAGGCGGAGCTTGCAGTGAGCTGAGATCCGGCCACTGCACTCCAGCCTGGGCGACAGAGCGAGACTCTGTCTCAAAAAAAAAAAAAAAAAAAAAAAAAAAAGAGAGAGAATTGAACTGTATATTTCTAATGCATGCTGTTTGAATTCAGGCATCCAGGTTTTAGAGTATAAATCAAACTTTCTTTTTTCCCATCTTCAGCAAAAACTGCTTTGCTTAAGTTTTATAAATGGATGTAGCCTTATTTGGGAGATGGTTTTTTCCCCTCTGGGGAATGTGAGCAAAAGTGCTGCGTGGCCATTGTTTCTGACAGTTCATTTATGCAGATGAAACAATCCATTCATTTGGTGAATCCATGGAATTAATGGCTTCCACTTTGTACTTTTTGAAAAATATACAGCGTTTCAGGCCTCTGGATTTACATTCTACAGACTTTCTGGTATAATGGAATAGTTTCAGGTCCCTTGAGGGCAGGCATATGGCTCTGCAAGAGTGTTGATGGCTTTCCTAACACACAGGCATGTGCATTTCTAAATGTTCTCACTTGGGGCAGTTTTTTAAACAGCCCTTTGACACAGTGTGGAAGAAATGCTTCTCAGTGACCATTTCTGAGGAAAGTTGCTTATAGACTTGAGCCCTAGTGCTGAAATGTGACCAACTCATCTTCTCCTTCAGACAAGAGGCTTCTAAATGGAGAGTAAGTATTTTTTGTAGCAATTTAATGAAAATCTTTTTTTGGAACAAAAATCCTTAAAATGCGATTTTTTTTTCCTTTTAAATCTAATTCGGTATTTGTGGGAATTAGTATTTAGCACACTGAGAATTAACATAAAGTGATCATATACGAGGTGGGAGGGAGTTCATCAATTAGCTATTGCCCCACAAAAATATGATAATTCTCCACTATATTTTATTTTATTTCTTTATTTTTGAAACAAAGTCTTGCTCTGTCACCCAGGCTAGGGTGCAGTGGCATGATCTCGGCTCACTGCAACCTCTGCCTGCTGGGTTCAAGTGATTCTCCTGCCTCAGCCTCCCAAGTGTCTGGGATTACAGGTACCGTCCACTATGCCTGGCTAATTTTTGTATTTTTGGTAGAGATGGGGTTTCACCATGTTGGCCAGGCTGGTCTCGAACTTCTGACCTCAAGTGATCTGCCAACCTTGGCCTCCTAAAACGCTGGGATTGCAGACGTGAGCCACCGCGTCTGCCCTATATTTTAAAATGATGTTATGGTTGGAATCATTCTTACCTCTAATAGGAATAATTGCATTCTGCCACTGAGGTCTTATTAGGTCTCCACTATTTGGTAGCTGTGAGTAGCCCAGTTACCTTAGGAACAAATGCACCATGATTAAACAATTAGTGACAAATCTATGGCACTTTTATTTTTATTATTTTATTAAACATTTTTTTATTTCAATAGCTTTAGGGCTACAAGGGGTTTTTGATTACATGAATGAATTGTATATTAGTGAAGTCTAGGCTTTTAGTGTACTCATCACCCACGTAGTGTACACTGTACCCAATAGGTAGTTTTTCATCTCATGTTCTCCTCCCACCCTCTCCCTTTCTAGTCTCCAATGTTCATTATACCACTGTGAACATGCAGAATTTGGTTTTTCATTCCTGAGTTACTTCACTTAGGACAATGGCCTCTAGTTCCATCCAAATTGCTACACAAGATATTTCATTCGTTTTATGGCTGAGTAGTATTCCGTGGTGTGTGTGTGTGTGTGTGTGTGTGTGTGTACATTTTCTTTATCCACACACTGGTTGATGGGCACTTAGGTCGATTTCATATCTTTGCAATTGTGAATTGTGCTGGGATAAACCCACGAGTGCAGGTGTCTTTTTAATATAATGACTTATTTTTCTTTGAGTAGATATCCAGTAGTGGGATTCCTGAAATAAATGGTAGATCCGCTTTTAGGTTTTTTAGAACTCTTCAGACTATTTTCCGTATACGATGTACTAATTTACATACCCACCAACAGTGTATAAGTGTTTCATTTGCACCACATCTCTGCCAGCATCCATTTTTTTTGACTGTTTAATAATTGCTATTCTGACTGGGGTGAGGTGATACCTCATTGTGTTTCCAATTCACATTTCCCTGATGATTAGTGGTGTTGAGCATTTTTTTCATACGTTTGTTGGCCATTTGTATAACCTCTTTTGAAAAATGCCTGTTCATGTTATTTGCCCAGTTTTTAATAGGATTATTTTATCATTTCTTGATGGTTTGAGTTTCTTACAGATTTTGGATGTTGATTCTTTGTCAGATGTATAGTTTGCAAATATTTTCTCCCATTCTGTATGTTGTCTGTTCATTCGTTGAGTGTTTCTTCTGCTTTACAGAAACCTTTTAGTTTAAGTCCCATTTATTTATTTTTGTTGTTGTTGCATTTGCTTTGGGGGTCTTAGTCATAAGTTATTTGCCCAGATCAATATCCTATGACATCTTTAGATACTCAATATCAAGTTCATAAATATAACACATGAAAAATAAAATTAATAAAAATGCCTAGGAGAACAAATTGCAGAGTTATAATAAAGGTATTATCTAATTGATACTTTTAAATCTTTCTAGCAATTTTTAAAAAGTGATTTATATCTTTTTAAGAATGTAGTGCTATATATTGCTGTCTTTTTTTATCCAGATCATTGATAGGATTTGTATATTTTATTTTGCTCACTGTCACTGCTTTTCTTTCAATACTATTAATTTTATTCAATGAATAAATTATAGAAACATTCACTTATTCATTCAAAACCAGTGTCGTCTTATACCAACTACTTTGCTAGAAATAAGACATGCTCCCCATAGTGAAGTGCCTTCAGTCTAAGTAGAAGGGTGACTGGGGGGCAGATCCAAAAATTATTCAGCACTAGACATTTATTACATTTTGATATACACTGTATTCCTTTCTTTAGGGAATTGCTCTGTTCCCTAACCCATGTGATTTTTTTGATCTATCACCCCAACCAAAAGTTGAGCATGTGAATCAAACTGGACAATCAGAATAATTCATTCCTTGAGACTTCATGATTAGTGCCACATAATGCAAACGTAAACAATCAGAGCCCTTCTTTGCAAACTGCTATAGGCAGAGGCAGGGCTGGGGAAAGGGGAAAGGGGGAGAGAGAGAGAGAGAGAGAGAGAAAGAAATAAAGAGTCTTACTTTTTGAGATCAGATGCTCAGAATGGTACCATGTGATTCAGGAGATGCTCCAGGTTCTCTTGCTGCCCTGTAGAGAGATTCTGTACTGCAGTGAAGTGAAGTAGAGATAAACAGATCAAAGAAGTCAGAAGAGAGAGGAACACACTTCTGAAGACATCCTTGATCAAAGTGACATGTCTGAAGCCAGTTCTACCCCCATAGATTTCCCAGAGTCAAAATGTCTCCCATAGCTTTTATTTTTTGCTTTATTTTTCATCTTAAATTCATTTGAGTTTGATTTCCATCAGTTGCAATCAAATGGATCTTAACTACAACCATCAACCAGGTGGACTTTAGGAGGAATGAAAGAGGAGAATGATCTGGAATCAGTCCCTTGTCTTCAGTTCCTACAATGGAGTGGGCAGTGAGGATGGAGAGGAGAGTAGGAATTAAGCTGAAATCGATGAATTTTGAGAATAATGAGACCAATTACCTATCAGAAGATCAAGTAGAGAAAATGATTGTCAGTTTCTGTCTAGCTGCCTTTTGTGGTATAGCAGACATGTTCACTCATCCACTGTCCTTCCTAATTGTAGAGCCCCATTTGCTCAGGTGATAGGTGAGGATACTTTGATTTCAGGGTGAGATTCTTTTCCACGTTCAGGGGGTGACTCAGGTTTTAGGAGAAGTCCTAGTGTATACCTGTTGCCTGGTGTAATTTTTTTTGATGTAGAACAGGCGGGTCCCAAAGTGTGGTTTAGCTCATAAGGGTTCTTGGCTTTGCAAAGAATTCAAGGGTGAGCTGGTGATAGGGTAGAAGAAGACAGCTCTATTGAAACAGAAGCTTACAGCTCCGGAGGTGTTACAGCCCTGTGACTGCTGTTGCAGAGCAGGGCTACCCCATAGGCAGTGGACTGAGAGGAACAGCTCAAGGCAGGTTCACAGTCATATTTATATCTACTTTTAATTACGTGTAAAATAAGGGACAGTGTTATGCAGAAATTTCCAGGGAAGGGGTAGTAACATTTAGGTCGTCAGGTGATTGCCATGGAAAGGGGAAGTAATGCCGGGGTGTTGCCATGGTAATGATAAACTGACGTGGGCATGGTGAACACTGGTGGGCGTGTCTTATGGAAAAGCTGCCTGTGCCCAGCCCCTGTTTTAGCTAGTCCTCAATTTGGTCCTGTGTCTGAGCCCTGCCTCCAGAGTTGAGTTCTGCTTCCTACCTCACTTTCACACTCAAAAGTGTTCTGGCTGGGATGATGAATTTCATGGTCTTTTGATCGTGGCTGGTCTGCATCAGGCATGGACTCTAAATCAATAGTCATTGGTCTTCAAAGGAAGACTTGGGATCTAACTCTGGTGAGTGAAACGTAAAAATGTTTCTGAGCAAAGCCTCAGTGTTGTACAGATATCTGTTTCCCTCAAAGTACTGAATTTCATCATTTAAAAATATTTGCAAATTTGATCATTTAAAATGGAAACTCTTTAAATTTGAGTTTCTCTACTAGTGCAATTGAATATTTTGTATAATATAGTGAATTTTTTTATTGAACTGTATATTCATATCCTTTCTTTTTTTCTATGGGAAACTGCCTCTTACTGAGTTTTAACAGTTTTCTATAAATTACTTACACAACTTTTATTTTTTCTTTACATAATAATTTTACCACATTTTTGTTTGCCTGTTATTTTTTTTTTCAAATGTTGGTCTCTTCTTTTTTAAAAAACAGGTACAACATGGTTAGTGAATGTCTGAATATATATATAATTATATAGAGATGGTTTATTGCTTCTACTGGAATATGTACTTTTTTTTTTTTTTTTTCTGAGACAGAGTCTCACTCTGTCACCCAGGCTGGAGTGCGGTGACATGATCTTGGCTCACTGCAGCCTCCATCTCCCACGTTCAAGTGATTCTCATGCCTCAGGTTCTCATGTAGGTGGGATTACAGGCACCCACTACCACACCCGGCTAATTTTTGTATTTTTTAGTAGAGCCGGGGTTTCACCATTTTGGCCAGGATGGTCTCGAACTCCTTACCTCAGGTGATCCTCCCACATCGGTCTCCCACAGTGCTAGGATTACAGGCGTGAGCGATTGCGCCTGAGACTTAATGGTCTAAATCAGCTAACATACCATTTTTATTGGGAAGTATCAAGAATTAATCTTGAAAGACAGTGCATGTATATAGAGAAATATCTTGAATACTAGGGTAAAGAATTTGTGTATAAGTTGTTGATTAATAAATGAGGATGAAGATGCTACTTTCAGTTCCAGTCTGTTTGAAGTTTCATAGCCAGAGAGACTGGACACGAGCCTTGTCAGTTGGTTAAAGAGGATGCACTCCATCCGTTATCCTGGGTCCTTAAAAAGAAGCCAATTTTCCATATCCTGTGGGGTGATGGGCTCAAACAAGTTTTGTGAAGAAGAATAAAAGATTGGAAGGCTTTGTGGCACTCACCATTGGTAATATGGAGTGAAGTTCTGGAGTAGTGTGAGCCATAGAAAGGCCAAAATGGATGAAGAGATTCATCCTCTGCTGGAATTAATCACTCTTTGCTCATGTCCCCTAAAGGAAAGTTATTTTGTAGCCTCTACTCTATAATGCCTTTTTTACAGTCAATTGTCTACATGTTTCATTTGCTACAAAGAGGTGAGCTGTTAGCTTGTGGGAAACAGTACCCAATGGGTTCAATGACTGGCTACTGAGCTGAATTGTTGCAACTATTGTACACAGCCTCAAAAGAACACCATACATTCTTACCACCCAAGGGCCTCAATGTCCCAGAGTTCCCTATTATCTCCTTATATTCCTATAATTTACCCATGGAACCAGTATCAGGCTGCTGTTTTCTTGAACACTGTAATTCTTTTATATTTTTAAAGTATGCCATGATAGTTAAAAGGGTGGTTTCAGAAACCCAACTGCTTTGTTCAAATCATTCCTTTATAACTCTCTAGCTTGGGAAACATAGAAAGTTATCTTACCTCTCTGATCGTTAATTTCCTCATCTGTAGAGTAGGAAAGACAATGTTATCAACCACTTTGTACATCAGTTAGGATACCTTCTGCTGAAAGTAGCAGGAAAACATAGGTCAAACTCATCTACCCGGTAATAAAATTGATCTCACATCAGTGGAAGTCAGGAAGATAGCTTGGTTCTAGATGCAGTATGATCAGTGGCTCAGTAGTGACACTCAATGCTCAGATTTTTCTCTCTTCTGGGACATCTTATGATATGGTGGCAATGAGATTGCATTAACTCAAGCTGTCACCCTCAGGAATATTGGTGTGATGTCAGAAGAAAGATTATCTCTTTTACTCTGTCTTCTTTTTAGAATATAGAAACCTCTCATCAGACTTCCTTTCCTATGTGTTTGAATAGGTTTGGTCACATGCCCATGCTTAAACCAACCCTGAAAAAAGGAATGGCATTCTAATAATTATCATGAGATAGTCAGTTGAAATGGGCTTAAAAAAGCAACCACCGTGACTGTTATGCATGGTTCGTTGTTGGGTATTAAATGAGATATTGCATATAAAGCACTTCAAACAGTGCCAGGCACAAGTAAGCTCTCAGTGAATCATTATCTATTATTAGCTATGGATCAATTTACTTATTTTTAATAAAATGAAAATAATAGCGATCACTTGATATGTTTCTCTAGGAACATTTTGTTCCAGTGAGCCATCAGACTTTAAACCAAAATAATATTTAATGGTGGATTTGCAGACATCAGTGAGCTGGGTTATTAATCTATTTTGTGGGCTTGTGGTACTTTCACAGAAGAAATTCTTCAATGAGAGGAGTTACATCTTCAGAATTTCAGCTTCTCTTGAGACAGGGAAGTTTATGAAGCTACCAGGAGGTTGAAAAAGAAAAGCAGAACAAAATTCCTCGTCTGCAACTTGGCCACAGTCCCTGCCCTTTCTTTAGCATAGGGAGTTATGTGATCTTTATGGCTATTGCAGCCCACCAGAGACCTAAGAGGCTGCCTTTTCTCCTAGCAACCCTCATGCCATCCCTTGATGTTCCTTATATTTCCCGGATCCAGAACAACATCAGATAGAGCCCTTTTAGCTTCAGGCCCTGGAGGAGGTATTTCTGCAAATAATCACTATTGTTTTTGTATTGTCTCCAACTCCTTCAGAATTCTAATCACAGAATAGAGACAGAGAGGGCAAAGGGCCAAAGGTTTAATTAAGATTGCTTGGTGAAGACTGAAGCCAGAATGTTAGTAAACTGCCTCACAAATCATTCCTGAGGAGTCCCGAGATGCAAAAACCAATCTGCTCATAATGAACTAATGAGGTGTCATGCCATGATTTTTCCCTCCTACTGTACATTGTCTTTGTCAAGGGGAGAAATTCTGAATAGGGAACAGCTCATAGCTTGACCTCAGGGTTCAACTCAGGGTCCTGATTTGACTACCCACTTTAAAATACTTCATAGGCATTTTCTTGTGCAATCAATGTATGAGATTGGCTGGGGCAAGCCTTAGAGCTTTTTGCATGAGCTCTCCTCACTCAGGGTCACCACTGATAAACAACCATGCAAACTTCTGGGCCTTACTCACGGGAACTTTGGTTGAAAAGGGCAGTGCAGGTGTTTCCATAACCCTTACCTCAAATGTGCCAAGGCTCTGGCGCCTTCAAGACTGGTTTGGGACTCTTACAAGACCAGCCATTCTTGGGGAGGTTTCCAAGAACTTCCTGTTACTAGTCAGGCAAAAAGAGAGATGGAGAAAAAGTAAAAACAACTTCATTTCTTTTTGGGGAGTTCAGCATAAATTTTGCGGTTCGAGACAGAGTCAGAAAATGCCAAGCTTGCAATAAATGTCACCTTTTTGGTAGTGCTGTGGGTGAACAGATGGTTAGTGGGACTTTTGGTGGGAGAGATGGGGGCGGTATGAAGAAAATCTTTCATCAAACTTGTGCAGAATAATTTCAATAAACTATTCCTTGATATCAGCAAATGCCTATCAATTCCAAATTTAATTAGTGGCTTTTCTTTATGGCCTTGAGCTTAGTTGCATAATCATGCACTTATTCTTTCTGATATTTAAGTACTATATTAATAAAAGAAATATATTTAATACATACTCGTGGAATTACTGTTTTCAGCACTTTCTTTGGGATCTTCAAATAGAATGCATAAAGATATGGTAAAGGAAGCTCTTTTCATTATTGCAACATCTCTTAAAAGGTTATTACTTTTTTTTCCAGGAAGGAAAATAATTTAAGTGTCTTAGCTACTGCTGGTTGAGCTGAAGTTCGAGAAGCACCTATCTTTTTTTTTTTTTTTTTTTTTTGACAAAGCTATTCAAACTTAGAAATGAATATTTTGCCTGTTTTGCTAGCCACAGTGCTACATTTCAAAGCTCACTGGAGCAATTAATGTATGGGAGTTTCACTGTATTTTAATGTAAAAATAACAGAAGAGAAAGCCAATTCTAAAAACTAGCTCAAGACAACATTGTATAGTGCATTTTTAAATGGCTCTCCTGGTAGCTTGGCTGTCTATCAGGAAGAAAGGAAACCAAATATTGGTGACCTTGTTAAACAGAAGTTTACCACCCCCTTGTCTATTCCATAGTCTCCTCCCTTTCAAACACACACACAGACACACACACACACATTTTCTCATTATAAATGAGTGGACAGTTTATTTGCAGCTGTGCTATGGTCAAACCAGATGCATAGACAATAAATACAGAAAAGAGAATGATCCTCTGAAAAACATGTATTTATAAAAGCCTCCAGCAAAGTGCCTCAGTATGAATCTGGCTGAAACCTAAGTGTCTCTTTATCCCTGTGTAATGAAGAAATCCCAAACAGTAAAATTGAAAGTATGAACTCAGGCTTCAGTATTATTTAAAATGTTATAAATTACTATAATTGCATCCAATATGCATTCATTCACCTATCATACAGTAAATATATATATGTTGAATTTAAAATACATGTAAGTTACTGTTCAAGAACTGGAGATGCACAGATGAATATGCGTGCTTCCTGATCTCAAGTATCTCCTAGTTTCTCTGCAGGCGTTACAGGAGGGCAGAGAGAAACTCATAATTACAATAGAACATAGCAAATGTAGTGTAGAAATAGGAAAAGTAGGCTCTCAGGTCTAGAATATGGTGAGTGGTCAGCAGAGTCTAGGGGTGATAAGAAAATCTCTGCAGAAAATATTGTCTCAACTCTGTGTTGAAGTATGAGTGAACAGTTAGTTCTACAACACAGGGTAATATAAGGAAAGAGACTCCAAGCTTCTGGGGCAGTTTAGGCAAAATCCTGGGGTCAAGAATAGCCTGATATGGAAAATTACAAGCAATTCAATGTTGCCAAAAGGCATCCATAAAGGAAGGGGGATATTAGCAGATAACAGGCAGAGGCAGGAGCAGTGCTCAGAGGGTCTCCCTGTGATCATTTAAAGAGCTTGGATTAATCTTGTAGGTAATGAGGGAGCCATAGAATGGTCTAAACAAGTGTCTGGCATGGCTAAATTTTTGTTTCCAGTGAATTATTCTCTATAGAGGTTAGATTTGAACAGCAACATGCCAGCAAATATTTACTGTCTGGAAACAAAAAGCCCTGATTCTAGCACTTGCCAATTTCCATGGTATAAATACTTTCATTTTATAAAATTTTAAGGTGCCAATTTAAAGTCACTGAACTCATAGTTGGGAAGAGAAGAGCACAATTGGATCTTATCTGCTAGTACAAGTTGATTCCAGCCCATCACTGGATTGGAAGAGTAGATTGGAAGAATGAAGATGTATTAGGCCACTTACACAGTTCAGGCAAAAGATAAGATGGGCCTGAACTAAAGCAGTGGCATCTAATGTAGAGGAGAGAGGATGGCTAACCTAGGTGATTTTTTTGGATATGGAAGGTGAGAAACAAGGAAAAAAGGGTAACTCCCATGTTTCCACCTTGAGTCACAGGCTTAATTGCTACCCAGGGAGGAGGAGAAGGAAGGAAGAATGCTTTAGGTAGAAGCAGTCAGGTCTGGAACATCTTGGTGGTGTGTTTAATCAGCGGTGGTACATAAGATTCTGAATCCTGGAAGCTAAAGGAGAGGTAGGCATTTGAAAAAGAGATGTTGGTGGAAAGAGTTATCAGTCTCTTGGTGCTGACGAAAATTATGGGTGAGTAGGATGGACCGGAAATGTATAGAAGTAGAAGAGTAGAGAAGAACTGTCTAGCTGTTGTGCTTCAGTATCCTGGTGTGTCTTAGATAGGTTATAAGTACACGGGAATATTGATTCCTTTAACTTTGGGGCTGCCATAGGGTGTGTTGAAGAGACAGGGCAGCAGGATTTGGGCCAGCAGAATTTCAGGAGCAATGACCTCGGGCCACAGGTGGCCTTATTATTCCCTGTTGCTTCACGTCCTGTGCAAATGTTATCTTCTGAGTGTTTCTTGATATAGAAAACATGAAATTCTAGCATATTTTATAACCCTTGATTATATCCTAACTTAAGGGGGAGATAAAGGAAAATAATCTTTAGAGGGAGACCCAGAGGGAAAGATCAGAGAAGGTCAAGGAGAACCTGCAAAGAGTAGTATCAAGGAAACTAAATGTTATATTTGCAGAATGAACCTTCTTCTTACTGGTGATCAATTACCAAAGCATGCTGGTTCATTTTTATGTCTTCTATTTCCTGCATTCATTCATTCATTCATTCATTCATTCATTCATTCATTCATTCATTCAGAAATCAGATAATCACGCTTAGGTGTTAACTCCCTATGAAGTGTCAGGTGCCAGGTTTTTTGAACATGAGGTATTTATTTGATTATGACTGATAGCACAGAGCAGTCTAACGTTGTAGGAAGGAAGAGGACAAATTGGTCTTTGTTGTTTTAGAGGCTTAGCGATCGTGTTAGTGTTCCCACTATTTGGGAGAAAGTGCAGATCTACTCCCAAGGCAGTTCACGAAGACCAAGGAGATTCTTTCTGACATTTGGTTAAGAACTCCCGTTATTATTGTTATTATTTTTGAGATGGAGTTTCTCTTTTGTTGCACAGGCTGGAGTGCAATGGTGTGATCTTGGCTCACTGCAACCTCTGCCCCCCGGGTTCAAGTGATTCTCCTGCCTCAGACTCCCAAGTGGCTGAGATTACAGGTGCCTACCACTACACCTGGCTAATTTTTTGTATTTTTAGTAGGGGTTTCACCATGTTGGCCAGGCTGGTTGTGAAATCTTGACCTCAGGTGATCCACCCACCTTGGTCTCCCAAAGTGCTGGGATTACAGGCATGAGCCACCGAGCCAGGCCAAGAACCCGCTTTTAAATTATTTAATTCATTCAGTAATACTTGAGTACATACTGTGAGCCAGACATTGGGATGAGAATTTAGCAAATGAAACAGATAAAGCCCTTGCCCTATGGAGCTTACATCCTGGAAGCGGGATGATAAGCAATTAAATAATGATGGCAGATGGTATGTCAGATGATGATGAGTGATATTGAGACAAAGAAAGCAGGAGAGGGGTAGGAATGGCTGGGGAGAAACTACCTTTTAAATAGGTTGGTTGGGGAGACTCCAACACTTACTAAAACATATCAGTGAAGTCTCCTGAGTCATAATGACTAAACTCAACCAGGAACCCGCACGAAAATCGAATGCATTGTTATTTTCCCAGAGGAACTTATTCTTCTTGAAGAACTTATTTAAGGAGACTCAAGGGTCTGGTTTTTATATCCCAATTTTGGCTCGTGAATCCAGCTTATTTTGTATTCCTGTTAGTTAATGGCTAAACCTTTCTTTGCTTAGTGTTCCAGAATGAATACCTACCATCAGTCTGCCATGCGTTGAATAAATGGGGCATTGGAAGTGTCCCTAATAGTCTTTTGGGTCTTGTGGCTTTGAAAGGAGATATTTTGAATACCTTAAAATTTTAACCTCTATACTGTCTCACCCATCTTCTATCCTTTCATTTTGGGGGCGGGGGGGGGGTGGGCGGGGAAGCCCCACTGGTAATTTTACTTCCTCTGTGAATAACTCCCCTCAGAGTCTGCATTTTTTCTGAGAGATGGCTGAAGGCAAATCCTGATTTGCCGACTCTACCCTGCCTCAGAAACTTGGGACGTGGCTGGAAAGCTGCCGCTCTTGGGAGTCTAGCCCGTGGGGCGTCTGGGGTAGAAGAAGCTGTGGTTATAATGAAGTCCCTCAGGTCCTTTAAACGGAATCTCCCTTGAATAGGATTCAAGACCAATTTGTATTGGACTGCATTTGGCAAAACGAATTTTACCTAATATGTATGTTCACAAAAGCACAAATGAAACCAGGTGTGATAACTCAAGTCCCACCTGAAATGCTCTAATGAAAATCATTAAGGATGACATCTGGTGAATTCTTTTGGAAAGTGAATAATTGACCCCAAGTTTATCTTAGTACAGGCACAGATTTATGTATTTGGGATATGTCTGTAACTGTTATACCTCTAAGGGAAATTCTGAGAACACATGAATTACACACTAAACAATGTGATAGTCAATCTTTATTGTATGAGATATTTTCTAGAAGAGTGGTCTCTGCTTAGAAGAAGCGTCAACCATCTTTTTCTGTAAATAACCAAACAGTGAATTCTTCAGCCTTTGGAAGTCTTGTGGTCTCTATTACAACTGAGAACTCTTCCACTGCAGCACAAATGCAGGTATAGACAATATGCAAATGAGTAATGTGTTGCATTAATATTTTTGAATGCTAAAATTTAAATTTCATATAATGTTTGTGTATCATGAATTTTTTTTGCCTTTTTTTCCCAAGCATTTAATAATGTAAAAGATATCCTTCATTTGTGGGCTGCACAAAAACAGGTGGCAAACTGGATTTGGTCCACAGGGTGACAATCCTTGAGAAAATTATGCTATGTATTGTTCATACATTATTTCCTCCAGATTTACATGATTATCATTTAGTAGATGTTTGGGGTATTTTTTGTACATCTGTGTATTTAATGGATAAGAGTTCCAGCCAGATTTCCAACATTTCCTCCGGGCTCTTGAACGAGTTATGGGACCTTTCTGACTCAGTTTCTTTACCTGTAAAATGGAGAGAATGATATTCACCTCTGGTGGGTGATATAATAATTAAATTACATGATATTTATGAAATAGGCAGCACAGTCCTTATACATAGTAACTTAATAAATGAACACTCAGTGTCTGTTAGCAGGCGTTTCATATTTCCTCTCATCAGAAACTTATTTTGCTCTTGAAGGTTAATCTCTAGAGGGCAGATATGTGGCTTATGGATCTCAGGCTGAATACTAGCCAGTATCGTCTTTCATCTTGATGTCGTGGATTGTCTCTTTCCCGGTGGTGTGTCCTCTAGCTAGAGAGAAGATTTGTCCCTATTGGGTATTTCTGGTCACCCATGGCTTGCCCAAGGAGCTGATAGTACAAACTGGCCTTCCTTGTCTGCGGTTTCTTTAACTTGCCTTCCTCACTAGGTTCTTTGCTGCTTAAGGAGACCTCCTGATTTGATTAGCCAATACATCAGTCAATTTCTCTTCAATAGGAACCCTCTTAGTTCCCTTTTACCAATCATAAGGCATAGTAGTCAGTTCTTTCACTGCTATAAAGAAATATCTGAGACTAGGTAATTTATAAAGAGAAGAGATTGAACTGGCTCCTGGTTCTGCAGGCTTTACAGGAAGTGTGGGAGCTTTTACTGATGGTGGAAGGCGAAGTGGGAGTAGGCCTCTTACATGGTAGGAGCAGGACCAAGCGAGAGAGTTGGGAGGTCCTATACACTTTTAAACAACGACATTTCATAAGAACTCACTCCCTATCACAAGAACAGCACCAGGAGATGGGGCTAAACCATTCATGAGACTTCCACCCCCATGATCCAATCACCTCCCATCAGGCCCCACCTCCAACACTGGGATGACATCTCCACGTGAGATTTTGGTGGGGATACAAGTCCAAACCATATCACAATATGGCCTGAGATTTTGGTTGCTGTTGGTCATCATTAACTTATAAAGGATATGGTTTGAAGGGCCATTTATTCCCTGACACTTTGTTTTCTGTCTTCTACGTTCTTTGAATATATGCATTAGGTCAGTTTTGACACATTTTTAGACAGGGAGGAAAGCTTTACTAGGGGGTGCCCTCTCTGGATTGGATGCAGAGAATGAATCGATGATGGACCACACAAGTCAATATAATAGCTGGGACTATGGAGAGGAGCTTTAGAAAATACAGCTCATGGCTGGGGACAGTGGCTCACGCCCTATCCCAGCACTTTGGGAGGCTGAGGTGGGTGGATCAGCTGAGGTTGGGAGTTTGAGACCAGCCTGACCACCATGGAGAAACCCCGTTTCTACTAAAAATACAAATAATTAGCCAGGCGTGGTGGTGCATGCCTGTAATCACAGCTACTCGGGAGGCTGAGGTAGGAGAATCACTTGAACCTGGGAGGCGGAGGTTGCAGCGAGCTGAGATCACACCATTGTACTCTAGCCTGGGCAAGAAGAGCAAAATTCCATCTAAAAAAAAAAAAAAAAGAAAAGGAAATACAGCTCATTCAGGAACCTAGAGGGTAGAGCAAGATGTAGAAAAGTCTGACGATCTCATAGACACAATGACACCGGCAAAAGAGGAAGCAAAGTGTTGATTGTCTTTTATCTTCCATTTCTACAAGTGGGGTATTTTCCTAAGAGGTGCGGATATATATAGTTTGTTGCCAATATAAGATAAAAATAGTACATAAAAAACAAAATACGTTATGCTTGTTATGTTAAATGTGTATATATTATGTAATATACTATACAGAATAGACATAAAGCTAATACCTAGGGGTAGAGTAAAATATGAAGTGCAGGTTCCCTACTGTCCAGGGCCTGGGGCAATAAAGATGAGTGAGGAGCTGGAAATAGGGACTGCTGTTTTATGGCCACCAACAAGGAGTTGCTTTACTTCAGCATTCTTTCCAAGTTTGCTCACTTTTTGCTGTAGGAATGATTTTAGAGCAGATTCTTGCCACTGACAGCTGGATCATAGTTAAGAATTATTTTCACCAAGCCTATATGGGCTGAACGTCTACTCTCGGACCACGGAAGGCTGTTTCAGCTTTAGTCACCAGGAGGTTAGATCCATAAGCTTTCCCGCTGTCTGTTTCTACCTTCCAGTTCAACCTGGGAAGGATGGATCAGCAGAAAAGTCCTACCTCGTCGGCATTGGGAAAAGACTCAAGCATAATAAATGCTAAAATTGCTGGGAAGTTAGCAAACTACTGGGCAACAGAGTCATGTTTTGATAAAAGAAAAATGGCTCAGAAAATAACAAGTGTTGGCAAGGATGTAGAGAAATAGGAACCTTTGTGCATTTCTGGTAAGAATATAAAACGATGCAGCTGTTATGGGAAACAGTATGGCGGTTCCTCAAAAACTGAAAACCTAGAATTGCCACGTGACCCAGCAATTCCACTTCTGGGTATATATACATCCAGCTGGAGACCATTATCCTAAGCGAATTAATGCAGGAATAGAAAACCAAATACCACATGTTCTCACTTACAAGTGGGAGCTAAACATCGGGTACTCATGGACATAAAGATGGCAACAATAGACACTGGGAAGGGTTGAAAAGCTGTTCGATACTATGCTCAGTACCTGGGTGCTGGGATCATTTGTACCTCAAACCTCAGCATCACGCAATATACTCAGGGAACAAACTTGCACATGGACCCTCTGAATCGAAAATAAAAGTTGAAAAAGTAAAACAATTTTAGAAAGAATTGAAAGCAGGACTTGAACAGATATTATATACCCATGGTTCATAGCAGCATTATTCATAGTAGTCAAAACTCAGAAGCACTCCAAATGTCCATCAGTAGGTGAATGGTTAAACAAACTGTGGTCTGTGCATACAATAGAATATTATTCAGCCTTAAAAAGAAAGGAAATGCTGACATATGCTGCAAATGTATCAACCTTGGAGACATTATGCTAGGTGAAATAAGCCAGTAACAAAACCATAGATATTGTATGATTCTACTTATGTGGGGCTTCTAGGGTAGTCAGATTCATAGAGACAGAAAGCAGAATGGTGATTGGCAAGGGCTGGGGAAAGGGCAATGGGGTTATTGTTTAATGGGTATGGCATTTCCATTTAGAAAGGTAAAAGCACATTCTTGACGTGGATGGTGGGGATAACTGTACAACGACATGAATGTACTTGATGTCTTTGAAGTATGTATTTGAAAAATGGTTAAAATGGCAAATTTTGTGTTGTATTTTACCACAATTTTTTTACAAAGCAAAACGGAAGGAAGGGAGGGAAGGGGAGGCAAGGGAAGGGAAGGGGAAGGGAAGAGGAAGGGAGGAAGAAAGGAAAAAAAAGGATGAAATGAAGGTGGGAAGGAAGGAAAGAAGGAAAGAATGGTCCATACCAGCAGATGTTAAGCCACAGGGACAATGGAATAAGAACCTTCGTTCCAGAACTGGGCTAAAGCCAAACTTCCCATAGAAAATTGTTTCTGTTTAGTGTCTCTGTGAGCTGGGAATTAAATATTTCCCCCCTATTTCTCTTCTTTGGGCAGCGAGCTGAGCGAAGAGAGAAAAAACAAAAACACTGTGCAACCATTTGTTGGAACAATTTTTTTCTTCAGGACATAAGCACGTAAAATTGCTGGCTAGAATGTATTACTGAATACCACAATGTATGGAACAGATGAACCAGGAAATTCTGTTCTAGAATAATGTGGTCTGCTGAATAATTCAGGACTTTCCAGTAGGCAAAGGACTTGCAAAATGCAAGCATGCTCTCTGGTGTTGGCCGCCTCTTTCTCTCTTGCAAACATGCAACTTCCTCATTTCCCCTCAACAGCATACCTACTCCCAGGTGTGCCCTGCTGTCACTTGTCTCTAAGAACATTTTATTTTACCCTAAAGATGGTATGAAATATTGATGAAAAGGTTGCAGTCCTTCATTTGTGGTATGAAGATATTATTTTAATGTTCAAAAAGTCTTTGATCATTTCCAGTGACTCTGACCAGTTGGCATAGCCATGAAGGGCAGCCTCGCCACCAGCTTGGAAGGCAACACAGGGAACAAGGAAGTAAGAGCACGTGCATCCTTGTGCTTCTTTCATTTCTTCCTCCTTTCTCTCGTTTTTTTTTTCTTTCTTTTTAAGGAAAGATTGGTTTAAACGACGAATAAATAAGAGTGAAAGAAATGGTGGTGAAGAGAAGGGAGAGGGTGGAGAAAAACACCAGGGTGTTTTTATTTTATTTTATTTTTTCTATAGAGCACTCGGAGAAGTTTTGAAGGGGGGAAAAAAAGATTTAAGAAGTGATACTTTTGAACTTCAGCCAAAAGCAAGCCATCAAAATGGGACACTGTCTCTTTAAGTGCAAGCCTGCACAAACCAAAGGAAATTAATTAAGTATCCGACGCTGGTTTGGCGCCATGGAAAGAATACACAATCTGGGTCCTGCATGCCAAATCTGAAATGAAAATGAAGGTGATCCGTCATATTTGGCTGTTTTTTTAAAGACAAAATATATATTTTTGAAAGTTGACTAAGCAATTACCCAAATTAAAGAAACTGGAAAAGCAAATAGTGGTAAAAAATGCTTTAATTTTTTAGAGGGTCAATTAGTTTTCAAATGTGTGCCTTTTTTTTTATCTTAATACCAAAGAGAAAGAAAAAAAAATAAAAACAAAATAAAACAGAGGGTTCCTTAACTCTTTAATGCTGGCATCTAGGAGACTTTATTTACTGCCTCCGTCAATGATACAGTTTCCAAAATTAACAGGGAAACATAAGAAAGCTCAGACTCCTTCTAAGCTCAGGAAGAGATGTTTAGTATGTGTTTCTAAATTTGAGATTTCTTAAAGGTCTTTTTCCTTTCTTAAGCATGGGTCTCTATGCCGCACTAGCCTTACATGCTGTCAGCAACCAGATGGGTTCTCTCCCTTGCCACCAACTCCTACCCTCTGAGCCACTAAGCTTGGCCCTTGCCATCTGGCAGGTGGGGAGCAGCTTTGCTTTGCCATGATTCTGTATTATTCTCTGGCAAAGGCTAAGAGAAGAGAAGAAAGGGCTTTAGATACAAAAGTTTCCACCCTGAGGACTACAGGACATGTACCAGGTGGTCTGTGTGGTCAACTAGACGTTTGTTTTGCTCCTTCTTCAGTTAGGAAGAGAACATCAGAGGAAATGGTCCCGCAAACTTCATCTTATTCCCCAACATCCTAGAGCTTTTCATAATACACTAGGTGGAAGAAGTTGTCAGAAAGAGGTGACTCCTGAAATAAATACAGCATTTATGGAAATTGTTGAAGAAAAGGCTACGTTAGATTAGACGCTCTTGTTTGCAACAGACAGAAAATCCATAACAAATGGTCTTGAAACAAAAGGTAGTTGACCGACTTTTGTAAGTAGGAATGTCTACCATAGGTTTGGCTTTAACTCTGATTGAATTCAGGGCTTAGCCATGTGGTATTGACTAGAGTCTTCACTTTCTATTTTTGCCAGTTCTTTCTCACTCTGGAGCTGTATCTTCACTCTTGTAAGGTTACTGAGAAAAAGGAAAGTTATGAAAGGTCAATCAAAGGCTTTGAAAATTTTGCTGCCCTTGATTGGCCTGATTGGGGTATGTGCCCTTTTATGAATTCATCGCTGTGTTCAGGGATATGAGATGGGCATGCAGGATTACCCTGGTTGTATGTTCTGGAAACTAGGAGCAAAATTGACTTCATCAAAGGTATCTGGGGACAGTGGATTTGCTTTGATTGATTACTGTAAAACAGAAGGGCATATAGTGAGTGGCAAAAGAAGATGCCCTTCTAAGTGAACTTAAACGTCATTAACTGTTTTCAATAACCAACCATCACTTCACAACTAGTTCAAAGAGTTAGGGATAGAGGCAAAAAACTCCCGGCAGCAAACGTAATGCAGAAAGATGGTTGTTGGAGGGAGTTTGCTGGCAGCTGGTTTGTGATATGGCCACCAGCCCCTTACTTATTTGTTTATTTTATTTTTTGTTTTTTTATTTTTGAGACAGAGTCTCACTTTGTTGCCCAGGCTGGAATGCCATGGTGCATTCTCTGCTCACTGCAACCTCTGCCTCCTGGATTCAAGTGATTCTTCGCCTCAGCCTTGTGAATAGCTGGGATTACAGGCATGTGCCACCACACCCAGCTTTTTTTTTGTATTTTTAATAGAGACAGGGCTTCACTATGTTGGCCTGGCTGGTCTTGAACTCCTGATCTAAGGTGATTTGCCTGCGTTGGCCTCCCAAAGTGCTGGGATTACGGGTGTGAGCCACTGCGCCCGGCCTACCAACCCCTAATTGAAAGCAAAACACATCTGGCTTTTGTGTATCAGCTTGAATGCTCTCTAGATGTGTCATCTTGGCCAAGTCACTTGACTTGTTTGATCCTTGGTTACATCACTTTTAAAATGGGGATAACAACACCTATCTTGTAGGGTGTACTAGTTTTCTAGAGGTGCTGTAAGAAATTACCACAAACAATGTGGCTTAAAACAACAGAAATTCATTCTCTTTTAATTCTGGAGGCTATACATTCAAAATCAAGATGTTGGCATGGCCAAGCCACACTTTCTCTGAAGGCTGTGGGGAATAAATTGTTCCACTCTTTTTTCTTAGTTCCTGGTGTTGTCAGTAATCCTTGGTGTTCCTCAGCTTGTAGAAGGAGCACTCCAATTCCTGTGTCTGTTTTCACAGTGTTTTTCCTCTTTGTCCACATCTCTTCTCTTCTTATAAGGACATCTGTCATACTGAATTAGGGCCTACCCTAATTCAGTGTGACCTCATTTTCACTTGATTATCTCAGTTAACACCCTATTTCTGAATAAGTTCATATTCACAGGTACAGGGGCTAAGGACTTTTACATATCTTTTTGGGGAGAAGCAGTTCAGCTCATAACATAGAGTTACATAATAATCATGTGAGATGATGCATTTAACCATCATTATCAGCTAATACCCCCCAGCCAGCTATTCAAAGCTTGCAGTGTTAGGATAAGAGAGTGTTAAAAAATATATTATGATGTATAGCAAATAGACACTTGCTTGAAATGTAAGTATGACCTCAAAAATTTTTCAAACTGAGCACGGCCATGTAAACAACACCCAGATCAAGAAATGGAACATTGCTAGGACATAGGATCGTAGACTAAGTGTATGTTTAGCTTCCTTGAATAAGACTGAATGATATTCCAAAGCAGTTGTACCAATTTATACTCCCAAAGCAAGGTGTACAAGTTTCAGTTGTGCAACATTCAGGAGAGAAATTTTGTATTTCTTCTTTTCCTGTTGATGTCTGAAACATCTTATCAAGATCTGTAAGAAGCTACTAAATAAAATCCTAGTTTAATTCTCTCCTCTGATCAAAAATTAATAAAAATATAGGAAAATCTTAGTTTAACATCTCTCCTGTGATTAACAAATGGGGGATGGACTGCCTGATGTGACTTCTGGAACGCAAGTCGAGGTGGTGTTTACGGACTTCTGCAAATGTAGCTAGTTACTTCCCTCACATCACTATGTGGCTTATCTGGTTTCCAGAAATTTAAGGTTCTTGGGTACTTGGTGTGTTGATATTCTTTTTCCTTTTATATGTGACATTTAATTTGGATGTACATTTTTTATTTAGAACTGGGAATAAGGGACATAGAAAATATTAATGCATTCGTAATATACAACTTGAGGGTCTGAGGTCCACAGACGTTTCATAAGTGCCCAAGGTCAGCTAAGGAGTATCAGTGACTGAGTTGGAGGCTAAAAGTTTGTATGTAGCCACTGATTTTCACACTAAATGTTCATATATTTCTATTTACTTGAGTCTTTTCATATATGATCCAAGGGGGTCACGCAATTGTTAAGTCAAGGAAGTTTCTTTATTCTCATTTGCTAGAATAATATATGCTAAGAGCTGAAAATATAAAAGCCATCAGCACTTCGTCATCCAACATGGCTACTATTCTTTTTAGCTACTTGATTCAACATTCAGCTAGTCTGTTCTTGGTTTTCTTCCAGACTCTGATTGTGTTAATCCTGTCTCTCCTACCCCAGAAATGTTGTGGGGAACAAAATTGTTTTCATCTATCTTTTCCAGAAACTGCAGGGACTTAAAAAAAAATCATGATGGCCCAAAGGACTTTCATTGTCCTGAACCATAGAAAGAACCGACACAGGACAGAATTTAAAACAGGTCCCGGCACAGACTTGGAATATACTCCCTCTTAAAGGTACAACATATGAAGCCTCTGAGGCCTATTGGAAAGGTCAATAACTTTGAAATCAATATAACTGAGTTCAAATCCAGGATTTGGATGTGCACCTTGGACCTTTTAGAGACTCTGTTTCTATCATTTTTATAATGGTGATAATGCTGCAAGACTTAGAGATAGTAAATTTCAAAACTCAGCCCAATGTCTTCTTACACTAAGCTGTAGCCATCATTATTGGTATTATTACCTATTATTGAAGTAAGGTATATTCAAGACACATTTGTGTACTTTATTATCAAAGTAACGTGTTTGTTATGCTATGTAGGAACTCTCTAAAACAAATTAAACAAGAAGCAAGACCAGGCTTTTTCCTAACTGCTTAACACTTAATGCAGTATTAACACAGACCTTGGAGGAACCATAGCCTGTTTGTAAGTACACTTTCAAACAGAATGTGCCAGAGCAGTGGTTCTCAAGTGCAGATGAGTCTCTTCTAGGGCTTTAAAAAACATACAACACTCTGAGCACTTTCCTTGAAATACTGATATTTTAATATGGTGCTCAGCTCTGGAGCCAGACTCCCTGTGTGTGGATTCCAGCTCTCCCATTACTAGCTAGGTAACTTTATGGTGTTATTTAATTTCACGGCTCCAGCTTCCCCAGCTTACTCTGTATACACAGGTTACTCTGTAGCATAAACAAAACACTGGCACTTGCCCATTACATAGGAAGGACTCAACAAATGCTTGCTCTCATCAAGAGGTAGGAATCTGTATTAAAAATGAAAAACAAAAACAAAAAACTCCCTGACAAATGTGTAGTTCAGATTTGTTTGAGAACCACTGACCTAGTGACAGAATGTAATATTGCTTTTTGGGTAAAAATGTTATATCCTGTGTTGTAACTTCTTAAATTCTTCACTTTTCCTGAGATCTTAAAAAAAAAAAAACCCAAAACCTATGTGTATAAAATTGAATGAGATATACCTTTGTCTTGAGAAAAATTAAATTATATATATATAGTTTTGAATACACACACACACAAACACCTTTCTATTTGTGAAAAGCATTCATCCATATCTAATTCTGTTTTATAATTAATTACACTGAGATTACCTCCCTATAAAGAAATAAGAATATGAGAAACTGGGGTAGATTTCAGTTTACAAGGTCACACCTCCCAGAATCCAGAAAATGCTTTTTCCTAACAGCAGAGATGACTTAACCCACATGTCAACTGCACAAGTTTTCAGTACCAGTCCTGATCTTTGCCTTAGGGATTAAAGAAACTCCAGCCTAATATTTGAAGTATTAGCATCTATGTCCTCTCTGTGGCTTGTCTGGCTCAGGACTTGTGAATTTTTTCTGATGACTACTTCTGGCTTTGTTCTGAAACAGCTCTTTCTGTGGTGCCAGATCTGGTAGACCAATTTCTATTTCAGTTGCCATGTGTAAGTTCTCCTTGTTTACTGCCTCAGAACCTATAGAGTCTACATAAATTGGTTTTCAAATTGCCAGTGCTCCTTCCTGCAGCGCTGATGGGAAGGGACCTCAACCTATTCAGATTTCCCTGTCTGCCTGAATTTTTCAAGACTATCTGCTTGCACATCCACAGACTTCATGTTTTGTCTCCATTAAAAAATTTAGTATTTTGAGTTTTCTCTTTTTCATGTGATCAGTCTAGGTTAAGTTTTGTTAATCTTGTTGATTTTTTCAAATAATCAAGTTTAGTCTTTGTTGACTCTATAATTTTTCTGTTTAATTTGATTTATTTCTGCTCTATTCTTTATCATTTTCTTTGTTCTGATTCTTTGGGTTTAGTTTGTTCTTGTTTTTCCAGTTACCTAAAGTGGAAGCGTAGGTTACTGATTTGAGCCCTACTTTTTTTTTTAAATATAGAAACTTACAAACATAAATTTCCCTCCAAGCACAGCCTTAACTTCAACCTGTAAGTTACGTTGTATTTTTGTCTTCATTCATCTCAAAGGATGTTCTAATTTTTCTGATAACTTCTTTGAAACATTGGTTATGAGTCTGTTTTTACCTATTTGTAAATTTCCCAAACTTCCATTTGTTGTTAATTTCTAACCTAATTGTATGTAGTTAGATAATATATTCTGTATGATTTTAATCTTGTAAAATTTATTGGAGATTGTTTTGTGACCTAGTATATGGAGAATATTCCGCATGTGCTTGGAAAGAATGTGTGTTCTGCTGTTGTTGAGTGAAATGTTGTATTAGATCTGTTAGGTCTATTTGCTTTAGGGTGTTGTTCAGGTCTTCAATGACATTATCTATCTTCTGTCTAGTTGTTTCACCCATTATTGAAAGTACATATTGAAGTCTCTAATCATATTGGATTGTCTATTCTTCCTTCAATACTGTCATTGTTTGCTTTATGCATTTTGTTGGCTCTGTTGTTAGGTGAATATATGTTTATAAGTGTTATATCTTCTTGATCTATTGATCCTTCTATCACTTTAAATTGTTTCTCTTCATATCTAATAACATTTTTATTTTAAAATTATACTTAGCCTAATATTTGTATATTAGTACATATTAGCATATCACTTCAGTTCTCTTATGGTTGCTATTGGCATGATATATTTTATTTTCATAATTTTATTTATACCTTTGAATCCAAAGGATGTCTTCCATAGAGAGCATATGCTTGGATTTTATTATTGTTGTATTCCCCAGTGTGATAATCTTTGCCTTTTGATTGGATTGTTTAGTCTATTCATGTTTAATGATATTAATGATGTGATGAACTTTAGTTCTGCCATTTAAATTTTTGTTTCAGTTCTGCCATTTAAATTGTTGTTTTCTGCATTTCTTCAGAATTGTTTGTTCCTTTGTTTCTCCTTTACTTGTTCCTTTTGCAGCAAGTGGAAAATTTCCAGTAAAAATTTTAATTCCTTTAAAAATTTTAATACTATTCAAAATTTATTTTCTTCGTGCTTGGTCTAGGGTTTACAATATATGTCTTAATCTATCAGAATTTACTTCAGACTTACAGTAATTCAATTCCAGTAAGATACAGAAACTTTATTCCTATATAGCTGGATATCTCCATGGAATTATTTTTTCTGTGCTGTTATTGTAATACACTGTGTGTGTGTGTGTGTGTGTGTGTGTAATTCAACAGTATATTGTTATATGTCTTTTAGAGAAGTTGAGAGAAGAAAGGAGAGCAAGTATATATTTATGAAGTTTGTTATATGAATCATTTTATTCACCATTTCTGGTTCTCTTTATTTTTCTTCTGTGGATTTATCATGTGGTATCATTTTCTTACTCCAGTAGGGCTTTGCTTCTATTCACCTCCTTTATGCTATTATTGTCTAATATGCTACACTTCTATATATTATAGTCCTAACACACTTACATGCATATTATATAACACAATTGCTTTTTAAATCAGGTATGATAAGAAAAAAGAGGAAATATACAATAATACTGTTTTTCATAATTATCCACATAATTAGCACTGCTGAAGCTCTTTATTTTTTCCATGTAGAATCAGATTACTTTTGTGTGTTGCTTGCTTTCAGCCTGAATAATTTCTTTTAATATTTTTTGTAATGCAGACCTACAAGAAAAAATTTCTCAGTTTTTGTTTCTGTTGAACTGTCTTTATTTCACTTTCCTGTTTGAATGATGTCTTTATTGTATAGAATATTCTCAGTCAGCATTCCCATCCCCACCAGTGCTTTGAATATACAATTCCAGTGCCTCTGGCCTTCGTGTTTTTTGATGAGAAGTCAGCTGTTATTTACTGGGTTTTGTGTAGGGGTGTGTGTATGTGCGCGTGTATATAATGTGTGTATATATAAAATGTGACTACGTATAAATATATATTGTGTCTAAGAGTGGTAGTCTTTGGTAATGATTCTACTTGGAGTTCACTGAGATTCCTAATTTTCAGATAAATGATTTTCATCAAATCTGGGGAGTTTTTAGTCATTATTTCTAATAAAATATTTTTTGTTTCTCTCTCTGCTCTTTATTTGGTACTCCCATTTCATGTTTTGAGGCTTTATTGATTTTTCTTCATATTTTTCTTTTTGTTCTTCTGATTATATAATCTCTATTAATCTAACTTTATATTTGCTGTTTTATTTATTTATTTTCTTCTGCCAGCTAAAATGGTGCTGGGGACATATGAGCCATGCCAGTAGACTGTCTCTCATGGGGTAAAAACTTTAGCCCTAGACTGTTGATTCCCTGTAGTAAATTTTTTATTTTGGGTATTGTGCTTTTCAATGACATAATTCTAATTTGGTTCTTTTAAAAAATAATTTATCTATACTTGTTGATATTTTCTGTTTTATAAGCTATTCTCATAAAACCTTCCTTTACGTGTTTAAACATGGTTTCCTGTGATTTTTGGAATGTATTTATGATAATAGCATGAACGTCTTTGTCAAGTCTAACATCTGGGCCCGCATAAATGCAGTTTCAATTATTCACTTTTATTTTCTGTGTATGCATCAGATGTTTTCTTTACATGTCTTGTAGTTTCTTTTGTTGAAATGGAGCTTTTAGATACCGAACCTCACCTTCTCCCCATGGACTTGTTCTTGTTTGCTTGTTTCTTTGTTTACTGACTCAGGTAGACCAGTTGAGGAAAGCAAATTTCCTCCACAGCATAAGGCCTCTGGTGTCACTCCACAGAGAGTGCAGCTTTGGGCATATGTGCAATCTTTCTGACCCACAGAGATGAGTGTGATTCTACCCAGGCTTTCTTTACCTATTTCTTTTCCCAGCCTTCCTCTTAAGCTTCTTGCTGGTATGTCTATTGATGTTATACTCAGCTATTATAATGCACTATTTGCAAATTGTTTATTGTATTGTTTTCACCAAAACTCTGTGACTTAAATTGTTCCACAGTCTGATCCAATTAAATTCACTCATCTTTTTCAAGTTAGGGTGTTGCTAGACTTTGATGTTTGCCCCAACTCCAAGCCTTCTGGTGATCTACTGTTTCACTTATTCCTATCATGAAGCTATCAGTGTCCTCTCTATTGCTCATTACCAATATGTCTATTGTGAATTTCCCCATAGTCAGTTACGTATAAACTCAATCCCCTTAGGAAGAGTTTCAGAGCTCTCTGTTCTTATGGACTGCCTATCCTCGAGCAAAAACTGCACAACTGCTCTGGAGTTGGTAAAAAGAACAGCATCACACTTCTTCAGAAGTGACACTCCTGCACTATTAGAGGAACACTGGTCAGGTGTGGTAGCTCCCTATCTTCTCAGCTTGCCCCTTCCTCTCTGAAACCTTTGCTCTCTGAGCAGGCTGTGATGGGGACAGTGAGAGCCCACTATTCTTAGTCTGCAAAATCTAGAGTATAATTTCTACCCATTGTACTCCAGTTCTTTCATCCCTTTCTGCCTGGAATTGTTCTGAAACATGGTGCTGGGGGTATTTGGGAGATGCCAATAGCCTGTCTCTCCTGGGGTAAAACTATAATCATAGACTGGAGCTAAAGGGGGAAAGGAAGTCCTAACTTTATGGCCATCAATGCAGTGTAGGCTCCTATCACACTAAAATTTGGAGTTGTGGGGAGGGAGTTCATGACTCAAATGCACACATGACTCTTATTATTTTTACTGAAATTTATTAAATTTTTTGAATAAATGTTTGTTTTTAGATACATTACATTAAAAATAATTTTCACCAGTTAAAATGGTTATTTCTCTGAGGAGAGAGTCTGCTAGCTTTTTCTGCTGCTCTTTCAGAAGTCCCAACTCCTCTGTCTTCTTTTTCTGACATCATTGTAATTTCATTTTTGACCTGATGCTACTTATTGATCTTTGCCTGTTCTACTTTATTCTGACGTTGGGAACACTTGAGTATGTGCTATAAGAATAGGAATGCTGAAGGCAATCACAGGACTGTGTATTAACCCTACTGCACATGAGGTCAGATTGCCTCCTCGCCTGAGGGAGGGGTGACGTTTTGCTACCCAATCTCTGTTAAAAGCCGGAAGAGGAAATGCTCACGAACCTCCAGAGAAATATACACTTATCACAATCTCTATGATTAGTCTTATGCTACAGGATTTTCCCAAGCAAATAGCTTCACTGAATTTCTCCAGGCTTTTGTCCACAGAGTATCTATTTTACTTCATGTTTTGACTGTGGCCAGAGATGGAAGAGACAGTTCAGGGGACTTTTTATGGAGAGGAGATTAGATAACATGTTGGGGGAGGGATTTCGTAAAGAGAGGAATCCATTGAGAAACATTTTAAAGCCACTGGCCCAGGATCACCACAGAGGGTCCAGATCTGACCTTTTTCCTCTCTAGGGAACAAAGGAATATATACATCAATGTTATTTTTGTATTGATTCCATCCTCTTCAATAACTAAAAGTACAAGATTGATAAAAATAGAAATAAGTCAATGGATTATGAAGATTTAGAAGTTCAAACCTGCAGGAGTATGTAATAAAATGGGTATGGAGGAGATGAAGAAAAGGAAGGTGTCAAGAATTACTTAAATTTCTATGATTGTTCAACAGTGGATTAAATTTCTTATGGAGAGAGTGTAGGGGGAAAAAAGAAAGGGCCTAGGATAGACTTTTGAATATTACAAGGAACTGAATGAAAGCTTCTGGTGAAGAAGATAAGCCTATGAGATAATTGAGACATGGAGAAAAAGGTGAAAGAAAGAAAATTAGAAGGTTCTGGAAAAAGATAATGTTTAATGTAAAGCAAGTAGTCAAAAGTATGATTTGCTCTTAAGAAGTTATGGCAGGAGAGGCTGAAAAGGACATTTGATTCTGTGACATGGATGTCACTGGAGACCATAGTAGGAAGTGATTGTGAAAGGGATGCTGCAGAGTTTTATTAGAGATTTGAGAAATAAATGGGAGATGACTTGGTGGAAATAGGCACGTGTAGGTAAGAGATGACTGGTGCAAACTCTTTTTCCTTTTTAACTCCGGAGAGACATGAAGAGAGCAGAAAATCACTAAAGAAATAAGGAGGCCATTCTCACTACGGAGAGGAAGTTCATCACAAGAAGGAATGAGGGCATCAAAGACTAACTTATCTAGTGCGTGGAGCTCACTGGAACTAGATAGATACGTTGGCCCTGATTTTTATACCTGTGTAACTCTGTATAAGCAATACACTTAGTCTCTCTGCATCTTGGTTTTCTCATTTGTAAAGTGAGAGTAATTAAACCTATACTGAAAAGTTCCCATGACAAATAAAAATAGGGATCACAAATGAGACCATGTATATCAGTCACCAGGTGCATAATGTGTTAATAAATATTTCTTTATCCAGTCTATCATTGACGGGTGTTTGGGTTGGTTCCAAGTCTTTGCTATTGTAAATAGTGCTGCAGTAAACATACGTGTGCATGTGTCTTCATAGTAGAATGATTTATAATTCTTTTGGGTATATACCCAGTAATGGGATTGCTGGGTCAAATGGTATTTCTGGCTCTGGATCCTTGAGGAATCGCCATACTGTCTTCTACTTGTAACTTGCGACTAAGGATAGATGTTACATTGTCTTATTTATATGTATCAAATAAATGTTAGTTGGCTTGTAAAAAAAAATGAATAAAAATAATTAAATGTTTCTTTCCTTCTCAACTTTGCTTACCCTATTTTCTTCCAGTATATATGAACGTCTTACTAGTGTTTTGTGTTGTGCGTAGATACCTTTGCAGGAACACTGTTTATTCAATTAAAGTCATTGAGACAATACATGCTATTTATTGAGCGTCTATGTGAACAAAGGGAATCTCTGAGGGGCTCACAAATGCGCATGACACAATCAGATCACATTTAAATATAATTACTCCATCCCATTGTAGAAAAATAAAGTTATATAAAAGAGAGTATAGGAGCATATATAGCATACATTTTGAATCTAGGCTGCAGAGGATAGTGTTCTGGAGACAGCAATGGCTGTGATGGAGAGAGAAATGAATTGATGTGAGAAATTTTAGGTGAGTGAGTAAACAGATGTGAAAGTCAACGAGAACCAGTTGGTGAGTGGGAAGAATGAGAAAAATGTAATGCTAAAAGTTTTGGCTTGGGTGTCTGGAAAGGTGGGTAGTGTCATTCCCTGAGAGTTGTCTTGATGGCTTATTGAGTGGCCACTGTCACTACAAAGCTGTGTGTGGAGCAAAACAAAACATCAGTAACACCCTCCATATAATTTGGAGAATTTCTGATAATGGTGCAGAACTAAGTGAACTTTTGGGGTGATATGCACAGGAGAGTATGATCTATATGAAAAGGTCTATACCATTTTTAGGAGTAAAGCACTAAAGTATTCCAGAACCAATTATTGCTATAATCAGTTTCACAGAAAATACTTCTATGAATATTGCCAATCATGCAAAAACTCTGTGCATTTTGACGTGTGTCACTTCTAGAAAAAGTTATTACAGGACATTAGTGGCCTTCCTCATGTTCTCTCCAAACATTGAAAGCTCCGCTATGGCGACTGCCGGCAAACAGCAGGAACAACATCAGATTCCAGCGAGTGCTTTTTCTTCTGTCTGTGTTTTGACTGTCATAGTTTCAGCTTGTAACAAAAGGAGTAGGTTTTCCTGTGGCTAAATGGACCTGGGAGGTTTGAAAAGTAAATCATTAAAGGGTTTCATGATGAGATTGAAATATATTATTGATATGTTGAACACCACATGGGTATAAAACAAAAGCAATGTAAACACAGAATGTCTCCCCACTGACCCAAGTGAGGAATTTCCAGATGCCGTCACAGCGGGTTCCGTGGATGGAACCTTTGCTGCTTCCAGAAGGTCAAACTCGTGACCTTCTCTGGACACACACACATGCACCCACACTAAACACATGAATACACACACACACATTCACATCTTTTAAACTCAGCACTATAAACTTCTGATAGCATCGGTTGCTTTTCTGCGTTGATGGGACTTCTGAACATTTATTTTGAGTTTTACAATAATATATGTGATTTGAAAAGACAGAGAATTTCCCATCCACCAGAGGAAGAGTAATTTCTATGTTAAAGACATGAGCAATCACACTGAGATTCTTTTTTATTAATGCTTTGTGGGCTAAGAGAGCATCAGAGCTGGAGGGGAAATCTGAGAGCACACTCTTAGTTTAACAGATGGAAAGTAGTAGAAGATAGAAGTGACTTATTATACCTAAACTCAGACAACTGGTCAGTAGCAGAGCCCATGTGAAAACCAGTCTTCTTGTGGCCTTTCCATCTCATTTTATCATAATGTCATATCTCCTTTTCAGTTTTCCTCAGTGATGGTCTTATAGACAGTATGAATAATTCCAAACAGAGAACCGTTTGGGAATCAGTTATTCATTCCCTTTGTTTTCTCCATAAATGTTTTATGCTGGGTTATGCTTTCTTTAGACTATTTCAGTTTCTGAGTAATCTATCATGCTGGAATCTATGTTCCATCAGCATACTATGTGGCAGAGGAAGAGCAACCCAAGATTCTTTAAAAATAAATTTTACCTATAGAGTTCAACATTTTAGTTTTCTGGGATTAAACAGTATTATTTTTCTGTTTTATTTCCTAGAATATGCAAGCTTTAATGCATGTTTTAATGAGAGTCACTACACCTCAGAACTCTATGCTCTTTCCATCATACCTTTTATTTTCAATATGCTTATTTTCTAAAACCTACTTTGTGGCCAAGTATATGTTTGATGCATAAAAGCAAAAACCCACAAAGTTGTAGAAAGAGCATGGTTTTTGTACTAGTAAACCCAGTTTCAAATCCTAGTTCCTTCACTTCTCAGCTCTGAGAAAATGATCAGGTAAATGCATAGCTCTGTTTTCTCATCAGCATCATTTGTAAAGTGTGGATCCCATAGCATGGCTATAAAGACAAAATAAAATAATGCATGTAAGGTCCTCGCACGATACAGGACACTGGTATGGGAAATAAAATAATTTAAACAGTTCATTTTAGTTTGCTCACTTTAATATGCCATCACAATTTTATGAGCCACACTTGGACTCCATGAGTTTTACCTAAGTCATTCTGTTATGAGAAATTAGCAATGAAAATGTTTTGGAAAAAAATTACCTACTGTAAAGGAAAGTGAAAGGGGATAGTGATAGTCATTTTGGGGGCATTTATAGAATGATTAGATTATTTTTCCAACATTATTCTACTCTTGAGTAATACAGATGCAAAGATCATTTCTAAAGGAATGGTAAAGCCGCCTCATTCAACTCCGTTAAACACTACAATCCTTAAACCTCATGGCTTTACAGGAGGCTGGTCATTTCTGATGATAGCAGGGTTCTCTTCCATGCCCTGTCATGGAGCATTTTGACCAGGTGAAGGACCATGGCTGGATTGCAGAGCTTAAGACGTGGTGAATTGTCTGATGGCGAAATAATAGCTCTACACTTTAAGAACTTGACAGCCCTCTCAACTATCCAATCGAAACCTCTCATTTTACAGCTGTGGACATCAGAGTACACAAATTTCACTTTAAAAATCAGTAAATAGATTTGGCATCTAGCAGACAAATGTTCAATAACTACTTGTTGAATGACACAAAGTATATGTCTTTTGTGCAAAAGTATTAGGTTGATGCAAAAGTAACTGTGTTCTTTGCCATTACTTTTGCACCAACCTAATAGATTGTTTTAAGATTAAGTAGATTAGGAAAATTTAAATGATGGCACTTTTAGATTTTAAAAATTGTAATCTTCAGTTTTAATTTCTTTGGAAATTCACTTGCATTTTCCTTGAGTTGGACTTTCTTTCAACATGTTTATAATAGATAGACAATTAATTCCAAAACAATACATTAAATTGTTCTAAGAAAGCTGGATATTTTTTTCTTTAAGTTCCTTACTGAGACAGCTGTGGCAGACAAATGCTTCCCTGTTTCTTTTCCTTTCTTTTTTCTTCTTTTTATTTATTTTTTTCCTGCTCAGGGATGAGTGATTGTTTCCTTCCACAAATTAAAATGAATCTCAAGGTCAGAGCATGCATTTATTTTGTTCTTTTTTCCTAAGACGATCTGTTTCAATACCATTTGCATTTTTTGTGACTTTTTTTCATTGATTGATTTATACAGTTTAAGATCTTGCTTTAGGTCCTTTTATGCAACAGGTTTTCAGAGTGGTCAAAACAGAAGCATAAAGGGGCATGTTCTGCAAGTATTTTAATCTTAGTCCAAAGCACTTGGAAACTTCTCAGTGAATATGTTCTGCTAAGTATTATAATCTTTCTCTAACAATTTAAATTTTTAAGCACCAGTGACATGATATTTACACACCTAGACCTAGACTGCCTCAGAGAGGAAATGAGTATGTCTACATGTTCTTCACTGAAGCTGCATTATAACTGAGAGGCTAAGCAATTTCTATCATGTGCAACGAAATCCTGACCTGATCCAAGGTCCAATTATGAATTCTGAGCCACAGCCACACAAGTAGTATCACGTGAGGCCTTGTAGTTGGTTAATACTTTCTTAGAACATGCTTTTACCAAAGAGCTCATTCTTTTGTTGTTTCTGAACCAAATTTAATAAATGTCTTTAGATTTTAATAGTTACTTAAAAGCAGGGTTAAATTTTAGAGACAGAAATATTTGGATCTTTCTTCCTTTGATGGTTCCAAGATCATGCTAAACAACATAGACAACCTACAAAATGATTCTTTATGTGAATATTTCCAAACATTAGTGTGACTGAGATAAGTAAAATTTCTAAATACAAGAGTGACTCTCTTATGTATGTTTTTACTTTTGAAAATATTCTGTATATTAGCAATCGTATAGTCATACCCTTCCTACGTTGACAAAGATTTGTTTGTACGTAGGATAAATAATAAAAACCCTTGAGTAGATTAATGGATACTGTATTCCTCTTTTTTTCTTTTTCTTTTTCCTTATGTAAATTGTTAACAGTACATCCTATGAGAAACTGGAGAAGCAATGAGCAGCCCAGAGCCAATAATTACCTTTTCTCTTTGTTTACACCAAGGTTCAGAGGGCACTTCTTTTTCTTTTCCATTGAAAAAAAAAAAATCCCTCCTTATTCTCCAAAAAACGTTAATGGTAAAAAATAATCCCCAGTCCAACTAACATCATTAATAAGAATGGAAAGCACTGGACATCAGCCCCGCTTGCCCAATGCCTTCTTTTCCTTCCCGAGTGAGGAATGTTAACTGCATTGTGCTGTAATGAGCCATGCCCAAACTACTGTTTTCTGTCCACTGTTTATTTGATTTCTTTATTGTAATGAAACTCAGATGGTTGGTGTTTACACTAGCAGTGTGCTGGGAGATCATGCTGGGAACCATTCTAATTAGCTGCAAGTGGGTCTCAGAATTAGAATGGAGGAAAGAACAAATTTTTAGTAACGACTTTAAATTGAAGCCCTCATTTATTTTCATTATGGCCAGACCAGAAGCAAGCTAATGTTTCCCAGGTCTTTCCGTGCAAGGCCTGTGGTTCAGCTCAGTGGAGAAGGATTCAGCTATTTTAGATGCACTTCAGCATACCTTGCTCCAGGAAAGAGAATGTTTAAGGTAAGACTGGAGCAGGGAGCCCAGCTGGAGTTTTCAGAGCAGAAGATGAAGTGGACACAAGCAGAGAGCAGACTCTCTGCCCACCTCTGAATTCACTTCATGTAAAGAATTGTTTTCTGAGCTCTGTTCTGAAATCACCTTTCTCTGCCAGGGCATATTCTCAGAAATGAAATCTTTTGGTGTTCATAACAAAATGAACAGTGAATTTTGTTTTACCATTCAGCACACAACGGAGACCACAATCTAACAAGAAAATGGCTTGCCCTAATGAGCCAGTGTTTACATATTTTCTGGGTTTGTGGTGTTCTTTCTTTGGAAGCAACTAATTGGTCAATCATAAGAGATTTTGAACTATCTAGTCAGACTTCATGTAGAGAGTACCTCTAACACATGCTCTGTAGCATGAAACATCATTTTAATGGTTACAACATGTGGCCAGGTGCCTTCCATGGCTTATTTTGTGATGTAATTCTAGCATGTGAATTGGTAAAACACGATTTATAAAAGCTACAATAGTCTTACTGGAGTAATCAACAGTTCTTCTCTGTAGAGGCATCTATGTGTACGTGTTCTTGTGTGCCTTTTTTTTTTTTTTTAACCAACCAACTTTGGGGGTGACTTTAATGAGAGTTTTAGAAGTAGGATTTAATATATTTGCTGTTTGCTATATAAAAATTAAATTATGTTTTACAGAAAATCGTGCAGTATTTGTAATCTTGTACTGGAAGACTTTTTGGTCTTTTTCTGTTCTTTCAAATGTGATAATGCTAATAATCTGACATTTTTTTCTGAATGGGAGAAAATATTTGCAAATCATATATCTAATGCAGTACTTTTATCTAAGGCAAGCTTGTCCACCTGTGGCCTGTGGGCCGCATGTGGCCCAAGACAGGTTTGAATGTGGCCCAATACGAATTCATAAATTTTCTTAAAACATTATGAGATGTTTTTTGCCTTTTTTTTTTTTTTTTTTTTTTTTTTTTTTTTTTTAGCTCATTAGCTATTATTAGTGTTAGTGTATTTTATGTGTGGCCCAAGACAATTCTTCTTATGATGTGACCCAGGGAAGCCAAAAGATTGGACATCCCTGGCCTAGAATATATAAAGAACTCCTACAACACAATGATTAAAAGACAAATAACACAATTAAAATGGGCAAATGATCTGAATATTTTTGCAAAATAAATATACAAATATTTAATCAACACGAATGAATTTAATATACACATATTGAATTAGAACATAAATGAATTTAAACATGAAATGATGTGTGATATCATCAGTCACCAAGAAAATGCAAATCCAAGCCACAGTAAGTTACTCACTAGGATTGTCATAATCAAAAGGCAGGTAATGAGAAGTGTGGTTGAGGATGCAGAGAAATTGGAACTCTCATATTCTGCTGATGGAAATGTGAAATGGTGCAGCCACTTTGGATAATAATCTGGTAGCTTCTCAAATTGTTAAACACAGAGTTACCATACAACTCAGCAATTCCACCCCAGGTACATAACCAAGAGAAAGAAAAACATACATCCACATGAACACTTGTACATAAATGTTTAACAATGTTAGGCACCAGAAATGTTAATCAACTGATGAATAGGTAAACATACTGTGGTACAGCCATACCATGGAATATTAACAATAAAAGAAATGGAGTTCTCATATATAATATAGCATAGATGAATTTTAAAAATATTTTACTAAGTGAAAGAAGCTAGTCACAACCCATGTAGTATGATTCCATTTATATGAAATGTCTAGAAAGGGCAAATCTTTAGATAGAATAGAGATAGACAGTAGATTATAGAGATAGAAAGTTGATTACTTGTTGCTTAGGCTGAGGAAGGGAATGAGGAAATTTGGGAGTGATGTCTAAAAGGTTTGAGATTTCTCTTGGGATGATAAATATGTTCTAAAACTGATTGTGATTGCAGTATATCTGTTAACATACTAGGTTGGTGCAAAAGTAGTGTAAAACCACAATTGCTTTTACATCAACTGAATGCTAAAAACCTTGAATTGTGTGTTTTGACTGTATACAATTGAAGTATATGTTATGTGAATTATACTTCAAGACAGTTGTAAAAATATTTTGATGTTTATTTGCCTTAAAATAAAATTTCATTTTAAAAAATATCTATGAAAGAGAATAGATCTATGGAAAAGTCCTTCTGCAAACAGCAGGCATGCAGTACTCTCTGCAGTTCCAGGAGACCGCAGCGTATTTCCTTTCCTCCAGCCTGTGCTTACCTCGTCCCTCTGTCTGGAATGCCTTTCCACTGTCAAAAGCCTTCCAATTCTCCAAAGTCTACCACCATTCCTATTTCTTCCTTGAAGCCTTCCTGGATGAGTCTAGCTGGGATACTCTTTTCCTGGTGCCCTCCCAGAACACATTGATAGAAGGGTAGGGTCCTTTAGATATTATTTAGTCTAAACTCATCATTTTGTAGATGAGAGACTCAACACACAGACAGAAGACTGCCCTACTCAAAGTCACATAATTGTTTGAGATAAAATGAAGATTTGAGTTCTTAATAGACCCTGAGGGACAAGAGTGAAGCACTGCCAACCTCCGAAAAATGAAAAAAAAAAAAAAAAAAGAAAAAATGTCTGTTTTGTAACTAATTTTGTTACAAAACCCTCTTTTTCCTTTGATCCTTTGATATACCTACCATTCCTGGCCTGATTGTGGGATTGCAGGACTTGATATCAGAGGAAGGAGGGCCTTTCTGCGAACCAGAGGTGCTGTTGGAAAAGTCAGGACAATTTAAGGCTGTGCACCAGGTTCCAGCTCTGCAAATCTATAACACATTTCCATCCTATTACAAGTAAAGACATGGTTGAAGGGAACAGTGACATTTTCAGGGAAATACCAAGTTTTAATGGTGGTGATTTTCTATGAGACATCATTCCAGTGATCTTTATGATAGCTTCTCTCTTACATAGAGTCAGAGACATGATTTATGCATGATGTGGTTTATAAAAAGATGCCTTGGATAAAAATGTAGTAAAATGAGATTTAATAGTCATATGGAGAAAACAGAATAGCATAGGCTTTATGCAAATTAAATTTTAATCTAGTTAACTATACATATTTTGAGAGAACAAAAGAAACTTGTGGAGGTCTAGTCCTTGGGCCTGCAGGAATGAACAGAAATGTAGATGATGATCTACATTTCCATGAGAGACAATGGGTATAAAGTAAATAGTACCTCCCTGCCTCACAGCACTGTTGGGAAGCTCCAGAGGAAATACATCAATGAAAATGTCTTATAAACAGTGAAGTTTCTGGAACTTTCAATGCAAAGTTTATAAGGCTTTTACTACATCTATATATTCACGACTCCATTTAAAATTTAGTTTTCAGTTTTTACTGTGTCTTTAATGCTGGAGTGAGAGCCACAAGCAGTGTTAAAAAATGATACAGGAGATAGTCTCTGTCTCTGAAAAAGATACCACTTTCCCTTTCTGTCTTCTGCTGCCTGCTCCAATGTGATCAGCCTTCCCGGACAGTTCCTTCTCTTAGGTGAGGGGGTGTCCTGTCCTCCTCCAGTTTCATCCCCTGCAAATCAAGGGGTGGGGCGTAATTCAGGTCAGCCCTGTTACTCCAATCTGTTCCTTGCCAGAGAATCCTGAATGAACCAAGTTCTTTTATCTCATTTGGCCTAATGATCAATGCAGGTATTTTCTATGGCAGATAAGCTCAAAGAAGAGTCTTAGATTTGTCCAAATATGTCCTATATTATGCATGACACAGGAAGGCCCCTTGGACAAATATTCAAAGTGACATTTAGGGACAGAAGTATAACTTGGGAGAGGCAGGTCTAAGGAAAGCACCGTGGCCATCCTTGACCTGTGTGCTGCTGAAACTAATATTAGGATTGTAGCTGCCATTTTAGGTACCAATTCTGGAATTAGAGGATTTGATCTGTGCTACAAAAATTAAATACCATATGGGATACAGACCACTTGTGCTTGTTATTTTATTTTTTGAATTTTTGTCCTGCCATTGATTGGTAGCAAAAAATCAGGTATTCCTAGCTACATTCCTTTGTATCTTGTTTTTAACTTAATCTCAAATCAAGGACAATATTGTTGATCAAATAACCGCTGGCTTCTTTGGCTTATCTCTAGATTCCTGAAGTCACCACTCTGCATCCACACTTTCAGTATCCTCTAAATACTTTGTGGTCTGCATTGTTGATCATGACTGCCTTGGTCCTGGCTGTGGATTTCCAGGAGGTACCTCATAAGGATGGTGGAAGGACAGGGACCCACAGGCCATTATTATAGAAGCTGTGTCATCACCTTGGCTTGAAGTGCAGAAACATCTCAATGTAATTATTATTAAAAGGGGATTTTAAAAACCACAGCACTCTCTGTAGGAAATCAGGTTTCCTTGGAGCTTTTGGAAGGAATAAAATCAATTTAAAAGATAGATTTGGAGTCGGGTGCAGTGGCTGATGCCTGTAATCCTAAAGCTTTGCCATATAAAGGTAGGAGAATTGCTTGAGGTCAAGAGTTTGAGACCAGTGTGGGCAACAGAGAGAGACCCCCATCTTCGCAATTTCTTTTTAAAATTAACCAGGTGTGGTGGTGCACACTTGTAGTCTCAGATACTCAGGAGGCTGAGATGGGAGGATCACTTGAGCACAGGAGGTCAAGGTTGCAGTGAGCTATGATTGTACCATTGCACTCCAGCCTCTGCAACAGAGCAAGACCCTGTCCCTTAAAAAAAAGAGATTTGGGTCATGAGTTGGAGGTTGCACCACTGCACTCCAGCGTGGGTAACAGCAAGACTCTGTCTCAAAAAATAATAATCATAATAAAAAGGAATAAGGATGATTAATATCCACAACTTTTAATTATGAATGTTTGTGCCATAACCTCCCTCACACCCTAAACCTTCACAATAATCTACCCCCAAAATGTCATGCTTTGGGAGGAAGAAAATACGATCAATTTCCATGTCTGGAGCAGGGGAAAGAAAATACCCACAAAAGGTAAGCTACAAGCAAAATGAACTGTGAGGAGAAAATTCAGCAAGACAAATAATTTGAAGCACGACATGACCATGAGAACGTGAGACTCTCTGGTATTTTGCAAAAATCTTGAGGGAAAACTAGGCATGTCTCACAGGGTGTTGAATAAGGGCTCAAGCCAATTTTCCTCAAATCTCAGAGGACTGGGTGACCTTAGGTGACTGCATTACAACTTTAGTTTGCCTGATGCAGAATGCCTGATGCTCATTGAGATTTCTTTCTTTTTAGTAAGCTCCCTGCTGACCCATTGCGGTAAATACAATTCTGAGACCATCTTGGAACATTACTTCCTGGTGTGAATGTCAGAGGAGGCTCTGGAAGGGGCTGCTGATTGTGGACTGAGGGTTTTCCATGAGGAATCCTGGTTCCATTAGAAGGACCCTGGGAGGGTAGATACATGCACTCTAGAATCCAGTCACCTGTTGGCAGACTCCAAATAAAGTGAACAAGGAGACCTTAGAATAACCAAGTTTATGGCAGTTGACTGGAATGGTGTTTGAAAAAATGAATACCACTTCCTTCCCTGGAATGTGCAATGATGACACTAAAGAAATTCTTTTTATTTATTTATTTATTTTTATTTTTTATTTTGAGACGGAGTCTCGCTCTGTCGCCCGGACTGGAGTGCAGTGGCACCACCTCAGCTCACTGCAAGCTCCGCCTCCCAGATTCACGCCATTCTCCTGCCTCAGCCTCCTGAGTAGCTGGGACTACAGGCACCTGCCACCCTGCCCAGCTAATTTTTGTATTTTTAGTAGAGATGGAGTTTCACTGTGTTAGCCAGGATGGTCTTAATCTCCAAGAAATTTTCTCATGTGAAACATTCCTATGCTGAGATCTCAGTGGGAAATGAAAAGGATGTGTGTTTGCAGAGGGTAATATCTGCTATTATTTTAGAGGATCTAATGATGCCCGGTAGGTAAGTCCCAAAGGAAAAGTGATTCACATGCTACAGAGGTCTTCTGTGAGATGGAGTAAACATGTTTGATTTTATTGACGAGGTTATAAAACCTTTAAACGTTCATTTCAGTTGGTTCATTTCACCTAACAATTAAGAGTTCCTCAAGAGAAAAAGGAGGTGAAACAAACTTCAGCTTAGGCCAATAAGTCCTTCTTTGGAAATTTATACTTATCTGTGTCTGTTCCTTTTTCTTAACAGTATAGATTGGCATGAGTCTTATCTCTTTATGGTAGGGCTGGGATATGCTCTTTTGTATTAATAAAATTAAGTTATATTAAAAAGAATAAAGTTCCTGAATATTGAGTGAGCCAAGTGCATGTTGATGTACCTTTAAAATGTGGCTCAGGGTAGGGCCAAGATTTTAAACTTCAGAAGTAGTAGCTATTCAGAAGGTTGTTCTAGAACCACTGCCAGTAAAAACTCAGAGTGAAAGGTCTGATGTATCACACATCGAACTTGAAAAACTATGGGGTAAAAAGGCAATCATTTCTTCATCTTACTTTCTCTCTCAAAAATACGCACGTGCACACACATACACACCACACGAGAACTTCCATATTTTAGTGGCAAGAACTGTTATTGACTGTTCTGAGCAAGCAGGGTTAGTGTAGGCAGAAAGGTCTACTTCTTCATCTTCTCATTTTCAAACACTGATTAAAAAAATAAATAAAATGATGAATTCGTGCCTGAGCTATATGGCTGCTTTCCTCTCTCATAAAGGTAGCATAATGTGTTTGGGCAGGTATAGTTCCAGGTATTAAATGACACAGGAAAGGCACGAGAGCCTGAGAGCTGAATTTACACGGTATCATGTTGAAGCTAATACCTAGCGATAGAACCCGGGAGTGTCAGGTCCACTGTGCCAGGTCCCTCTGATTGTTACCCTCCATGGGGCCCCTCCAAACAACTGTCACTTTGATTGTCCTATCAGACACTAAGGGATGAAAGCAACATTAATAATTCTTACCGTAGCCTGATGACCTGTTGTGTGTCAGCCTCGTGCTAAGTACTTTAAAAGTTTGTGTAACTGAATTCTTACCATCCTGTGGAACAGGAATTATTATTCCTGTTTGTCATAGCTAGACTGATCCTGAGCCAGATGACATTACTTTTTCCTTTCTACTTGGTGTTATGGAAAGAAAACTGATTTAGAATAAGGAAGACTCATCATCTCTTACCAGCTCTGGGATGTAGGAGAAGCAGCCATACTTAGTAAATTTGTGGAAGGACAACCTTGCTTGAATGTGAACGGAATTTGACTATGCCCCATGAACACGAAGGCGGCTATTCTAAAGAACAAACTGGAGTCAGTGTGTTCTACGTGGTAGATGCAAGGAACATAGCAGGCACTCTCTGCTCCCCACTGTCTTCCTTCTAGAGTCAGACTCCTGTTTTCTCAGCTAAGTGTGGGCGGGAGTGGAGGAATGCGTGAGACTGGAAAGAGCCTGGGATTTTCACTGGAAAAGATTGAAATTTGAGCCTTGCTCTATTTACTTACTATAAAGATTTCTTCCCATTGTTTCAACTAACACAAACTCGTAGGTAAATTGGGGTATTTAATTTAGACTAGAGATAATGTATATATACACAGTGCTTGTTATATGGTAACACTCCACCCATGGAAGTTCTTTTTAGTTTTATTTTGTCCAGATACTTAAGGAAGTTCTCCAAAGGACTGTCCATGATGGTAGAATTAGAATACATTTGCTTAAACCATTTACTATGGATTGAGAGTCTGCGTTTATCCATGAGCTTCTCAACTCTACCTATATTTATTCTTCAGCCACTGTCTTCACCTGGAGTAATCAGTTTCTTATCTTTTTACCTAATCTGTTAGATGTGTTTCCTTTTGCCTCTCCAAAACTAGATTACCAGTGCTAGAATTTCAATCTGGTCTGTGTTTGAGCTAGTCTTAGTTTTGTAATTCTATTCTTTCAACTTTCGTCTTTCTTGATGGCTAACATTCTGTCCTCAGGAATCCATGCCTTCTCCTCATCTACCAGTAGGTTTTTCTGTGTGAAACAAGGACAAGGTGAGGCTTTGCTCATTAGCATCCATACTAACTTAGGCTTCTCCAGTCTCTGTCACTTGACGTTTGTTTACTAGGTCCTTTAAAACTATCTTGTTACTGTTTCACTTGGTTGAAAATTTAGATGGACCTGGGTGATGAAACTTCTTTCCAGATTTCCAGTCAAACACATCAGTTTTACTGGAAATGGCCTTTGAATTTTCAGTTATGATCTAGGTTTCTGGAATCTTTTCAGTTGTACCCATGTAAAATGGAGTTCTAGCACGCGGATTTTTATGAGACATAATGTGAAAATGGGCATTGAGTGCTTGATGTCAACTCAGCATATTGCAACACCTTCCTCTATCTGTCATTGTCAAATGTTGATCTGTTTCACATGGTAAATGCATGTACTTTAAAATGTTAACTCTTAAATGGAAATAAATGTAAAGTGCATAATGCTGTTAAATATTTTAATAGGATTTTTCTTCTGATGAGAAAACTAATGTATATACATGATAAGCAATTTAAAGTATATTAAAATAGTTATATCAGTCATAACTCATCTCTTGGATATTATACTATGCTGTCCATCATTCCATACTTTTCTCTGTGCATTGAAATATTTTTAAAGGAGGGTCTTAAACACACATTTAAAAATCTATTTTTATCAGCCTTTTGAGGTATAATGTATATACAATAAACCCATCAATTTTTAAATGTATAATGTATAGAGTTATCAAATGTGCATTTTTATAACCACCACCAAAATCATGATATTGAACATTTACATCACCCCAAATTATTTCCTTTATCAATTTGCAATACATTCCCTCCCACATCCCTGAACCTTGGCAACCACTGATCTTTATATTTTTTAAATTTTCATTCATTCTGGATTGCACATTACTGGTATATAGTAATGTGTACATTAAAGAATTTTTTTGTGGATTCTTTGGACTTTATGTAGATTTTTGTCATCTACAAATAGACATAATCTTCCTTCCTCACCCCCAATTTGGATGCTTTTATTTCCTTTTCTTGCCTAATTGTTCTGACTAGAACTTCTAATACACCATGGAATAGTAGTGCTGAAAGCAGGCATTCTTGTCTTGTTTCCGATTTTTAGAAGGACGTCTTTCAGTCTTTCACTATTGAGTATGGTATTATTTGTGAAATTTTTATAAAGTTCTTCATTTGAGGAAGATCTCTTCTAATCCTAGTTTTCTGAGTGTTTTTGTCATGAAATAGTGTTGGATTCTGTCAAATGCTTTTCTGCATCAGTCGAGGTGGTTATGTAGTTTGTTTTATCTGTTCTATTAATACCATAGTATTTAAGTATTGTTAATTTTACATCATAGTGATTTAAGCTACAGGATATCAAGAAGAGTAAACATCACTCAAAGACTTTACCTCCTCTTCTGGTGAAGGGATTAGTGTGTTTCTGGTTGTCTACAGGACAGTTGTATCATATTAGGCGGGGAGATATACATGTAGGGGATGCCAAATTGACAAAGGATAGAGTTATTGCTTATTAAATTTATGTGTCAACTTGAGTGGGTCAAAAGGTGCCCATATATTTGGTTAAACATTTCTGAGTGTGTTTGGGAGGACATTTATGGATGTCTTCATGACCTAATGTCCTACCACAGGCTCTACCTCTTGATACTACCATGTTGGTGATTAGGTTTTAACATATAAATTTGGGGGGTGCATAAACATTGAGACCATAATACACACGATAAACTTGGAATAATTATTTATTTACTTAGGTCTTCTTGAGTTTCTCTGATCAATTACATTTTGTTAGGTATATACCCTAAATATTTTTATATTTTTATTATTAGTATAGTTGTTAATTTCTTTCAACCTTTATTATTAAACATTGTATTCACTGTCTTTTTCTTTTTCTTTTTTTTTTAAACTTTCAGTATTTTAAAGATGTCTCGCCATTGTCCTCTGGCATACATAGTTTCTGACCAAGAAATCTATGGCATTGTCTTACTTTTGTTCCCCCCATATTGTGTGTTTTGACCTTTAAGAGTCTTCTCTTCATCACTGGTGTTTAGCAATTTGATTATGAAATATCATTGTATGATTGTGCAGGTTCACTGAGGTTTTGGATTTGTATGTTTATAGTTTTTATCAAATTTGGAGAATGACTCACCATTATTCTTTGAACTATTTTTTTTTTTCTCTCTCTCCCTTCAGTTCCTTTCCTACTCTTCTGGGATTTCGTTGATGATTATGAGCTACTACTGTCTTTTTTCTGTCTGATATTGGATTGTTTTTGTGGCCATGGTTTCAGGTTCACTTTTTTAACCTTAGGTGTTTAATATGCTGTTAATACCGCCCCATGTATTTTAGAGATAGACTTAACTATTTTGAAAACAGTTTTAGGCCGGGCATGGTGGCTCACGCCTGCAATCCCAGCACTTTGGGAGGCTGAAGTGGGTGGATCACTGAGGTTGGGAGTTTGAGACCAGCCTGGCCACCATGGTAAAACCCCATCTCTACTAAAAATACAGAAACTAGTTGGGTGTAGTGGCATGTGCCTGTAGTCCTAGCTACTGGGGAGGCTGAGGCAGGAGAATCTCTTGAACCCAGGAGGCGGAGGTTGCAGTGAGCCGAGATGGCACCATTGCACTCCAGCCTCTGCAAAAAGAGCGAAACTCTGTCTCAGAAACAAACAAGAAACAACAACAAAAAAAAATTTGGATATACAGGAAATTTGTGAAGATAATATACAGAGCTCTCATATATCACAAATATAGTTTTACTTATTACAGACATCCATCTTATATTCATGTGGTACATTTGTTAGAATTAATGAACCAATGTTGATATATTATTATTAACCAATGTCCATACCTTTGTCAGATTTTCTGTTTTTACCTAATGTCCTTTTTCTGTTCCAGAATGCCATCAAAGATATTACATTACATTTAGTTGTTATGTATTTATAGGCTCCTCTTGGCTATCAGAGATTGTCAGACTTTGTTTTTGATGACTGGGATGGTTTTGAAGAGTACTGGTCACATATTTTGTAGAGTTCCCCTCTATGAGAATTTGTCCACTGTTGTTCTCATCATTACACTAAGGTTTATGAATTTGGTGGAAAAATTCCTCAGAGACAAAGTATCATTTTTATCATATCGTATCAAGAGTACATACTATCAACATAATTTGCTGTTGTTGATGTTGACTTTGACCATCCTACTAGGGTAGCATTTAATAGGTTACTCCAATGTAAAATTATTCCTTTTTCTCTTTTCCATTCCGTATTCTTTAGAATAATGTCACTATGTGCAGCCCACATTTAAGCAGTGAGGAATTATTTTCCCTCCTTGTGGTGGACTATTTACCTAAATTATTTGAAATTTTTGTTTTTGGGAGATTTGTCTATTTTCCCCACTCCATTGATTATTTAATACTTTATTTATATCAGTATGGACTCATGGATATTCGTTTTATATTTTGTGCTATAATCAGTATTATTTATTTTACTACTCACATCAATTCAGGTTTGGCCACTGAGAACTCTTCGAGTTGGTTCTTGTGCCCTTTTGACATACCCCAATTAATTTCTTTTTTCCTTTGTACTTCCTTACTTTCTGCCATAAACAAATATTCCAAGATCATCTTGTATATTTTCAATCTCAGTCATAGAATCAGCCATTTCTCCAAGGAGCCCTAGTGTCTTTTATTGAAGAATGATATTAGAAACAAGATCTGGGGCCTAAGTAAGCATTTTCATCCAAAGTATTTTTAATTTCGATTTTTTTTTTTAAATTCTCTAGGAGTTCCCTTTGGGTCCTTTTTATATTTCACATGTCTTCCCTCATAATGATATGTTTCCTTTACATTCTTGAATATACAGATCATGTTTTTTTTTTTTTTTTCAGACTGAGGCTGGCTCAGTTGCCAAGCCTCACCGCAAGCTCCGCCTCTGGGCTCAGGCCATTCTCCTGCCTTACCCTCCCCAGTAGCTGGGACTACAGGCGCCCGCCCACCACACCCAGCTAATATTTTTGTGTGTTTTTAGTAAAGACGGGGTTTCACCGTGTTAGCCAGGATGGTCTCAATCTCCTGACTTCGTGATCCGCCCGTTTTGGCCTCCCAAAGTGCTGGGATTACAGGCGTGAACCACCGAGCCCGGCCCGGATCGTCTTTGTAATAGCTGTTTTATTACCTAAGTCTCTCTACTCTGGCTTATGGGAACATGTACTATTCTCTGCTATGTGTGGACTCTGGGAATGGTTCTGCCTACTCAATTCCAATATCTCTTGTCTATGGCATTTACCATTTTCTCTCACATATGCACAGATGCATAATTAGCAAACTCTTGAGGGGACCCCTCTGTAGCAATGTTCTCTCTCTCTCTCTGTCTCCCTCCCTCCCCCTCCCTCTCTCCCCTTCTCCCTCTCCCCCTCCCTCTCTCCCCTTCTCCCTCTCTCCCTCTCCCCCTCCCCCTCCTTTCTTCCTTGGCCACCTTGACTTGTATTCTCTGTTGTCTTCACTCAGTGAAACTATTGGCTATTGGCTCCCTATAGGTTCCCTCTCTCTGCAATGCCGTCTGGAAACTACCTTCAAGCAGTAAGCTGGGACCATTTCTGGGCTCTCTATGCTTTTTCCTGATCTCAAGGATTCTGGTGCTGTGATGCCGGTTGTTCAGTGTCTGACACACTTGTCTCACATGTTTTGTCTGATATTATTGTTGCTTGTTATGAAAGGGTAAATCCCGTCTTTGTTATTCCACACTCACTGGAAGAAATAGTCTAATAAACTATTTTAAATGTAAATACAAATTATGAGCATTTTCCATGTCATTAAATATTTTTGTGAAATATGATTTTAATTACTGTATATATTTCCATCATACACCTGGTTCAACTATTTCCTCGTTTGGTCTTAGCCTTTGAACTTTAATTATGGTGTTTTTCATAAGCAAAAATTCATATGTATATAAATATAGCAACATTTACTTAATGGTTTCAGATTTTGCATTTGTTAATGGAACGGCAAGAAAAATATTTGCTTGCTCCTTTTATTCTGGTTATTTTGTGAGTGTACTTTCTACATTAAACTCATGAACATATCTGGAATTTATTTTCATATTTGATATGAGGAACTGGTCTATATATTTTTTAAGTCATAAAAATGAGAATATGAAAAGAAGCATTGAAACAATAAAAATCACATTAAAACCCCATATTCTTTTTCCTCCCCTTCTGGAACTCCAGTAATGTTCATTTAGAACATTTTGCTTTATAGCCCAGATGTCTTCTATGCTCCTCAGTATCTTTTTTCTTGTAATTTTATTTTTCTGTCTGTACTTTGATCTGGGAATTTTTACTGATCTACTTTTTATTTTACTAATCTTCACTTCTGCTGCATTGTATCAGCTCTTAAATCCATCTCTTGAATTATATATTTTTATTGCTATTTTCTTGCCACAATTCAAGGAAAGCTTGTTTTGTTTGTTTATTTATTTATTTATTTATTTTTATATTTCAGCTCTCCAGTTAAATGCTTCATCTTACTCTCTATTCTCTTGAACATACTAATCATACTTATTGCAGAGCAGGAATCTGACGATTCAAAAACCTGGATTACCAAAATGCTTATTAAGTCTTTTGTTCCCCCGTTTTGTTCTTATGGTCATTTGGTCGCATTTCCTGGCATTTCTGATAATTTTGGGTTAAATGCTGGACATTTTACATTAAAAAGCGTAGAGGCTTTAGATTAATTCCAACAAAGTGGATGTGATTTTCTAGTTGTGAGAAAATAGATCTAGGAAGATAGCCTTGATCCAGTTAGGCATTGAGGTTTTGTTTCATGTTTTATGAAGACTCTTATCTTGTTGCCCTCACTCATAGTCTTGCAAGATTTCCAACTGAACACATAACATTTCCAGGGTTCCTCCTCCACTGGCCACTTGTGAGGCTCTTTATCCTGATTTCCAAAGTCCTACATCCTCCGTTTCTGCCTATGCCTTAACTATATCTTTACCATTCTCCCTCTCTTCTCTTTTTGCTATGATCTCACCATCCTTTTGTGGCTGCTGCTGTTGCGAGGACACACAGGTTTGTTTTTTATCTTAGGTTTATTGTAAAAGCTCTCTGTTCTGTCCAGCATGGTCTTCCTCATAGCATGACTGTTTCCCACATGTTTAGGTCTCACCAATGCCACATCTGCAGAGCACCCGTACCCCTCAGTGTTTTCTATCTCATCAACCTAATTTTCTTCCTACAGTTTTAAAATCACATGATTTTTCTTTCTCTTTGTTATTTTTATAGTTTTCTGTATGTTTCCTGAAGTAGAATGTAAACTGTGAAAACCAGGACTTTGTCTGTATTGTTTGCTGCTTTGGCCCCAGCATCTAGAACTTCCCTATCCAATACTATTGATAGCAACCACAGGTGGTTATTGAGCCTTTGAAACATACATAGTCAAAATTAACATGTAAGTGTAAAATACACATCAGATTTTGGCAACTTAATTTGAATAAAAGTAATGTAAACCACCATATTAATAACCTGTATATTGTATTGAAATTATGATGTTTTGGTTTGAATGAAATATATTAATTTCACCTTTTTTAACCATTTTTAATGAGGTTAATGCAATTAAAAATATATGTGCAGCTCACATTTGTGACTTGCATTTGTTTCTGTTAGATAACATTGATCTATGATAATTACCAGCCAAGGAAAAGTCACCTGTTTTATTTAGCCTTTTTTTCTATTTAAGAAAAGAAAAATGCAATCGGTTAAAATATATAATATTTTTCTGTTAGTCCAAATTTCTGCACTCTTACAAGACAAATGATGACTATTAAGGATATAGGTTTGGTTTTACTACTTTAAATGGTGCTAGACTTCAATGTTTCGTTAGAGATTTTGTTTGATATTTTTCGTTAACTGTTCAGCTTTTCTGCATTTTTCCTGTTTGAGGGTATTGACTATCAACTCTTGCTTTTTGCCATGCAAGCTTTTTTTGAAACGAGCCCTTTCCTAATTATTACCACTAACCTTCCATGTGTTATATAACTTTAACACAAAGGTGTTTGAATGTGCATCTCAAGAACAACTTGGCACTGAGTAGACATGGGATTCTACAAAGAGTAAAGTATTTGAAGTATCATGACATTTATTTTGGTTAGCCATTCATTTCATCCTTTATTTTGTTGAAACTTTTGGCCTTTGTTTTCTAGACAATATACTAGTAAGCTAAGAACCCCAAAATAAGGGGAGAGGTATAACTCTTATGTAAAAAGGAATGTAATAATTAATTTATTCTTCATGAGTGCATTTTCTTTAAGATATGAACCTGTTTTTGAATTTTGTTTAGTTGAAAACTTCTCAATTGGGATTTGATAAACTATGTGGAATTACTGATTATCCCAAGCAATTTTCTATTCTGGAAACATGATTCATTGTGCAGACATTTACAGAAACTGTTATACTTGCAAATATCCACATGCATTGACACATATATACATGAAAATTAAGGTATGTTTTTAGAAGGCAACTTAAACACCTAACAGTTTAGGGAAAGGCAGTGGAACATATGAGCTGTGATTTTATTTTTCTTAAGATTTTTCAGGAAATGGAAAATAATGGCAAATCACACCCATCAAGTTCCAGTAACTCAAAACGTTTATTCTCAGTCTACAAGGAACTAAAACAAGACCTTTTATTCTTGGAATGACATTTAGCATTTAGCTGCTCTGGTCTTGTAAGAACAGCTAAGCTTTTCCTTCTTATTTTCTCTCTAATGAGAAAGTGGTACCTGGTTTTTAGACTAATTTGGTTTTGAATAGCTGCTTGGTCATATGCCTTGTGGCAGTAATATGACTTTTTCTACCTGGGGAAAGGATGAAGTTGGAAATACTCTTAGTCACAAATTATAAAATTCATTTGCTGGTTCATAGATAATTATCGCAATGTCTGCTAAACATTTAAAAGCTATAAATATTGCCCAAACTATTTATTTATGAGGACTTTATGTAAGCAAAAATAGGGCTTGATGATTGGGTAAGAAAATATTTTCCCACTCTTTAAAAATTCTAGTTTGTCCCACAAAGTGAAATTTCAAAGATTATAAAAGCAATATCTATTTAACAACACTATACAATATTAATCTTTAAAAAGAGGCTCAGATTTTGATTAAGGCAAGGGTTGGGCGAGTTCTGATTTCAATTGGGAAAATACAGCCCAATTAGAAAAAGTCTCAAAGGAAGGTGTGAAATAATTGGAAGTTTGAAATAACAAATCAAGTCCAGGAGGCTGTGCAAAGAGTTAGTCTTTAGCAAGACCACAAATTATCAGGGTATCAAAATATCAGTTCAGGGTGCTAAAACTGTTTAAGATGAAATAACTTGAAGGCAAAGCCTATGGAGCAGGGGGAAAAAGTCTGTAACTTGAAAACTAATTGCTTTTAATTCATGGTTTAGAAGGCTGGCTGACCAAACACATTTACCAGCCAAAAGCTCCACTTTTCTAACAAGAAACAAAACTCTCTCTTTTTGAGATTACCTCTATAAACTATATAGATTAAATATGGCCATGCTTTACTACTTTTAAGTTAAACATACAGATTTGGTGTTTCTGAGCAAAGACATAGGATCTTAGGACTAGTCTCTTAGTCTCAAAGTTCTCGGTCATTCTTTTAAACAACTTCTTCCCCAAATACCTCACTTTTCAGAATTTACAGAGGTAACTGAAGAAACTGTTTTGTTGTTGTTTTGAATATATCATGAATGATGACTCTTATTTTTTAGGGTCTGATGCCTTGTCTTAACTATAAAGCACCTTCTTCAAATCCATCTGTTTAAAAATCAGTGAGTCCTTGTTTTTAGATTATCTTCTGTAAGAGTTCTGAAGGATTGGCACAGAGAGAAAACACTTCAGTAAGACTTTTTTTCTTAATCCCTGAGCATGTTCTGTCTGGAGGGAATGTGTTTAGCTGCAGATCACAGCATACCTTACCAAGACCAAGAGTGGCTTTGTTCTCACATCGCTAGAAAGTGGGGTTGATCCAGTGGCTCAATATAAAGCTCTAAACACCCACAGTCCTTTTATTTTTCTGCTCTACCATACTAAAACATGCTTCTTTTTGCCTCTTGGTCATAACATGGCTTCTGAAGATACAGGCAAAGGGATAGAGGGCAAGTTAATCAGCCCCATTTACTAGTTCATCATGAACTTTCCCAGTGAGTCCCCTTACGTCTCCCCCCTCCTTTTTTTTTTTTTGAGATAGAGTCTTGCTCTTTTGCCCAAGCTGGAGTGTAGTGGCTCAATCTCAGCTCACTGTAATCTCCACCTGCTGGGTTCAAGTGATTCTCCTGCCTCAGCCTCCCAAGTAGCTGGGATGACAGGGGTGTGCCACCACACCTGGCTAATTTTTGTATTTTTCGAGGTTTCACCATGTTGGCCAGGCTGGTCTTGAACTCCTGACCTCAGGTGATCCACCCACCCCGGCCTCCCAAAGTGCTGAGATTACAGGTGTGAGCCACCATACCCGGTTCCCATTATGTTTCTTTGAGCACATTGGACCACATGGCCACCTAGCTGCAAAGGAGTTGGTTAATTAGGAACAAGATTGAAGAGCCACCTCAGGCCAAAATGCCTGCCTTTGCACACTTGCCATCCAAACTGAAATCAGGGTATGCTAGCAAGAGAGAAAGGAACAATGAACACTTGGAGGATACTCTCAACTGTATTGTAAAATTGGTCTGTCAAATATAATGGTAAAATGATGTCTTAAGTCTTGAAGATTTCAAATTGGTAAAAAAGAAAAAAATTTAAAGTAGGATTTATAACTCTCAGGTCTTCTATTGCATGGAATTTCTTTAATATTTAGACATTTGCATATATGTAGGATGGCCTTTTGCATAATCGCGTAAGGTCCTCTTAAAGAGAAATACATTGAGAACTTGTCAAATAATCCTATCCCTTATAACCCTCCACCTGCTTCAAGCTAACCCTCTTGATGTTTCCATGCTTAGAAATAGTAATCAAGAAAGCAACAATGTTGCCTATCCCCCTAAATCATTGAAAACCCAATAGGACTATGCCTAGGCACATAAGGTATTACAGAACTAGCCTTTTGCAAATGTTATCATGAAAAGTGATCCCAGAATTGTGGAAGACTCTTCCGTTTTTATAACCACTGTGCTTTTCTCACATTTTTATGAAGAGTTTTTCTTTGTTCTCTTTTTGTTGCACATTTACTAATAAGTCTCTAAGTTCCCAAGTAATGAAGTAACAAATTTGTCACTAACTAAAAAAATGTATTCTATCACATCCCGCCGGAAAGCTCAGTGTCATTCTTTCTGGTTAGCAGGCCATAGTGAACAGATAAGCCAGAGAACATTAGAAAAATATGGTCATAACCTACTATGTACTTTTCCAAGTCTACACTAGACCATGTGACCTAAAGATAAATATTACAACACCATGGAAAAAAATGCATGGATAGATTTAAGAATAAGGTAAGGTGATTGTAATGTAGAGTAAGTCATTCATTTTGGTTAGTTTGGTCAACAAATGTTTTACAGAGGAGGACAAACCTGAACTGCTTTTGAAAGATTATTAAATGTGTTAGGTGGATGAAAAAGTTAAGGGGGAAATTTGCAGGTGTAAAGAAGTGAGACTATGAGGATGTGACATTCCATGGTAAAAGTTGGGAACTGAAAGTATTCTACAATAGCTGAAACTTAGGGCACATGGTAAAGGGTTATTTAAGTTAGATTATTATATGGTTTGGCTGTTTCCCCATCCAAATCTCATCTTGAATTGTAGCTCCCATAATTCCCACATGTCATGGGAGGGACCTGGTGGCAGGTAATTGAATCATGGGGGTAGGTTTTTCCCATGCTGTTCTCGTGATAGTGAATAAGTCTCACAAGATCTGATGGTTTTGTAAAGGGGAGTTCCCCTGTACACTGTTTCTTGCCTGCCCCCATGTAAGATGTGCCTTTGCTCCTCCTTTGCCTTCTTCCATGATTGTGAGGCCTCTCTAGCCATGTGCAACTGTGAGTCCATTAAACCTCTTTTTCTTTATAAATTACCCAGTCTCCTGTATTTCTTCTTAGCAGTATGAAAATGGACTAATACATCTGAGCATGGGTGTGGGGAATTATAATAGAATAAAGAGACCATGAAGAACCTTGGTAATCATCTCAATGCAGTTTGACGTTATCCTGTAGATATTAAAGGAGCCACCACAGGGTTTTCTCTAGAGCCATAATATAATAATATTCCAGTGAAATAACACTGTGAAGACCAAGGCATGGAACTACAAGCTCCACATATTTTAATCATCTAAGAATGAGATGACTAGTCTCTGGGTTAGGGAAGCAACCTGGTAATGGAGAAGAACAAAGTGGCATAAGATAAAAATGGAAGTTAAAATAGTTTTGAGGCAGATGAAATATGAGATTTGGAGAGATTAATTCTTTTTCTGGTTTCCATTCCTACAACCTTCTAATAGTTTGTTGTCAGAACAATCATCTTGTTTCCACACCCTTTTTTGAATGAAGCTCACACTTTTTGGAATGTCCTGATGTCATTATCTTGACATGTTAAAATGCCAAATGGATTTCAAAGGCTTGTCCAATGACATTGCTTCCATGACATTTACCTGAACCTTTTGGAATTGCTCTCTCTCCCTTTGATATACTAGAGATATTCCTTGTATTTGTTTGTTTGTTTTTTGAGATGGAGCCTCGCTCTGTCACCAGGCTGGAGTGCAGTGGTGTGATCTCGGCTCACTGCAACCTCTGCCTCTTGGGTTCAAGCAATTCTCCTGCCTCAGTCTCCCTAGTAGCTGGGACTACAGGTGCGCACCACCATGCCCCGGTAATTTTTGTATTTTTAGTAGAGATGGGGTTTCACCATATTGGCCAAGACGGTCTCAATCTCTTGACCTTGTGATTGCTCGCCTTGGCCTCCCAAAGTGCTGGGATTACAGGCATGAGCCACCATGCCCAGCCTATTCCTAGTATCTTTATGACAACGTTTATCACATTCTATTTTGTTTTCCAGGTGTTTCCTGCCCCTGTAAAGAATATGTTTTGCTACTGTGTGTTCTGGCTAAACTATGCCAGAAAGCCAGGATGAAATGAGACCTTATTATCTTTTTTCATGAGTCTTTCACATCCTTGAGTAGAATAAATTGTAATAGAAAATGCTCAGGGATTTTATTAATTGAATGAATGCATTCCTGGTAGAATTAATTTACCAACTAGAAAGTTTTAATCAAACAATTCAAAATGTCTGGTTAAAGAAACATAATTTGCTTTATAAAGTAAGACACACATACTACAACTGTTTATTAGCTTTAATTACAGAGGCCTCAATAGTCACATTAAAAAAAACTGCAGTGATAAAAAGAATAACTTCCTCAAAAATTTTATTTTTATTTATTTTACTATTTTAGCTGTTTTCTAATATTTGAGACTCCAAAATAAGTACAAAGAAGCAGAGGAAAGAGAAGCCACTTGGCCTATGCTCAAATGTCAAGTTGTCTCAAATGCAAATGAGCATGAACAGAGCCCCTCCTGCCCCTTGGGAAGGGGGTGGTAGGCTTTGCACCTCCTACACCATCACACAACCCAGTATGTACCCCCAGACCTGGAGCATAACAGAAATGGTGCCAACCTTAATAGAAATTGTACTGTGAGTTAGTCAGTATGAAAAATAAAATAGAATTTTCTTTACGGGTTGCCATTCCGGACCCTGAAGCACTTTGTATAATGAAAAGAAAACTGAAAAAATAAAAAAGGAACAAAGCTGAAAAAACAACAACAAAATATTACTTAATAAATGGTATTGGGAATAAATACTAGGTAGCTTCCAGGCTGAAAACTGGATCACACCAGGCCTCTTAGCCAGAAAGATACCCTGAAATCAAAATTTGAATGTAAGTAGATATGTATCAATATAGAAAATAAAACATGGAATCATTTTATATCAATTATTTTTGAGTGGGAAGTCTTTCCTAATATATAAATTTCATAAAATTTAAAATACGAAAAGGTCAACAATTTGATTACATAAAAGTTATAACAACTTCTTATAAAAATACCATAAATAAAGTCCAATGTCAAGTTGAAAATTGGGAAAATATGTTTGTAAAACATGTCAGAGACAAAGGCTTAATTTCTGTAATATATTCATACTTCCTGTGAATATGTAAAATCTATAAGAAATGTGAAATCAATAAGAAAAGATATTTGCATTTCTTTTATGTGCATTATCTCTTAATATCCTTTGCCCGTTTTCCTGGATTATTTTTCTAATTATTTATCGTACAGCTATGTCTGATATGAGCTTTGGTACATCATTTACGATAGCAAAGAACTGAAAATAATTAAAATATCTATAAACGGGACTGGCTAAATAAATTATGACACATTTCTATAGTAAAATAACTAAAATAAGACTGTAAGAAAATAATTGGGAAAGCTAAATTTTATTGATGACCATGATATATTGTTAAATGAAAAAAAGTTGCAGAAATGTGTGTGTGTGTGTGTGTGTGTGTGTGTATAGTATGTGCTACATTTGTGTAGAGAAATATCTAGTCTTATTTTCATCCAAATGCTTATCTCTGAAAAAGCACAGAATAAAATAGTAATGACTGTTGCTATTGGGTAAAGAAACTGTTGCCACAGGGACTTTTCAGGAAGAAGAGGTTTGGGTGAGAGGACCCATAATCAAACGCCTTAGCAATTTTGCAGCTACACATATGAATATGCACCTTAAGTGAAATAGATTAGACCATCAATAACTTTCTATCCAGTTAGGCTAGATTTTACCAACAAAGTCTATCAAAGAGTTACAACATATCCTATTCAGGAATAAAATTTGATTTTGGAATGACATCGGATATTTAGAATTAAACATCAGAGAATCTAGAGTGAATTAGAAAGCTGTAATAATTTGGTTTTAATTGAGTAGGAAAATATTAAACATATTCAGTAGTCAGGATGTGGTCGAGTAAGTCAAGGGTGAATTCCAGAGTACGTGATTATTGAGGCCATTTTGACTCTAAATAACATGTTATTTATTACAGTATCTGTATATTTTCCATCAAAATGAATGATAACAGAGCTTGGTGATGAAAAAAGCAATATAAAAGCAATGAGATTGTCCCAGTGGCTTGTTAGAAGAGGTGTCTTATCCAATAATAAACCCAACCAAGGGATAATTTCAAAAGTTTAATCAGATTTACTTTTTATTACTCTGAATAGAGATTTTTTTCAAAGTCATAGTGTTTATCAAGGCCTGATTCTTGGAACCAGTGAAAGAACACAATCAAAGAGGAAGAAATCGGAGAAAGGAACCAATTCTTTCATTTCACAAATATTTATTGAGTGTTTATTCTTTCCAGCTACTGACCTGTGTTCCAGGATTAAATACACACAGAGACCTTGCCTTCATAAAGCTTACAAAAATAATGAATCCAGAAGGTAATTTCAGGTACTCTAAGTGCTGTAGTAAAAAAGTGCAGCGAGGTAATTGGGAATGTTGGTGGGAATGGTGGCTACCTCAACAGGATGATTTAGCAAAGGCTCCCTGAGAAAGTAGCATTGGAGCTCAGGCTTGATGTATTGAGAGAATCAGTTATGTGAAGATCTAGGAAGAATGTTCCAGGCAGAATGCACAGTAAGTTCAAAAGATCTGATGCAAAGAATGGCCATAATCAAAAACTCAAAAAACTAGTAGATGTTGGTGGGGATGTGGTGAGCAGGGAACACTTCTACACTGTTTGTGGTAATGTAAAGTAGCACAGCCAGTATGGAAAACAGCGTGGAGATTCCTTAAAGAACCAAAAGTAGAACCACCATTTGGTCCAGCAATCCCACTTCTGGGTGTCTACCCAGAGGAAAAGAAGTCATTGTAGGAAAAAGATACTTGCACATGCATGTTTATAGTAGCACAATTCACAATTGCAAAAATATAGAACCAGCCCAAATCAATGATCAGATAAATTGTGGGGTGTGTGTATATATATATGTACATGGTATATATATGTGGTTGGTATATATATATGTGGTGTGCATGTGTATATATGGTGTGTGTACATATATACCCTGTATATATACCATATATATATATACACCATATATATGTACCATGTATCCATGTATATATATACACACACTAGAGAATACTCCATACACACACACACACACACACCATGGAATACTATTCAGCCATAAAAAGGCATGAAATGACATTTATAGCAACCTGAATGGAATTGGAGACCATTATTCTAAGTGAATTAACTCAGGAATGAAAAACCAAACATCGTATGTTCTCACTCATAAGTGGGAGCTAAGCTATGAGGATTCAAAGGCATAAAAATAATACAATGGATTTTGGGGACACGGGGGAAAGGGTGGGAGGAAATTGAGGGATAAAAGACTACAAATTGGGTACAGTGTATACTGTTTAGGTGATGGGCTCACCAAAATCTCACAAATCACCAGGAAAGAATGTGCTCGTGTGACCAACCACCACCTGTTCCTCAAAAACCTATGGAAATTAAAAAAAAAAAAAAAAGATCTGATGCAAGAGTAAACACACTGGTAAGTTCGAGGAACCATAAGGCGGTCATGCCTGCTGCAGAGTAAGGCAGGATAGATTTGAAGAGAAATGAGGTTGATTGTATATGACTTTTGAGGTCAGGGTAGGGAATTTGGATTTTGTTTTAAATAGTATGGAAGCTTTTGGCGGGTCTTGAACAAGAGAGTGACCTGATATGGTTCTTGTTCTTAAAATCTAATTTTGGCTCTTTGTAGGGAAAGAATTGTAGGTAAGAGTGAAGGCAAAATATAAGTTGGAGTCTTCTGGTAACACAAAGAATCTTGAGAATTGTACTGCTGGATATGATTAGCTAAGTTGGGCTATATTTTGAAGTTTAGAAAATATGTTTCATTAATGGATTTGATATGAGATAAGAAAATAAGAGAGGAATCAAGGGTAATATGCAGACTTTTTACTTGATTAAATTGAGTGGACCATGATCTGCACTATTAATAGGAATGACTGGGGAAAGGGCAGATGTAAAGGGGAAAGAAAGCTCACGTTTTGGTCAGGTTAAAGTAAGAAGCTTCCTGGATGCCTCTCACACATTCACGTATTGGTGTTAATTGTACAGAGGGCAGACAATGCAGACCTGGGAATGTGAATATAGAAGTCATAAACATAAACATACATAGGGAATTTAAGCCACAGGACTGTGTAAAATCACCTAGTGAGGAAAGACATAGAGAAAATAACTGTCGACAAAATTTATGTTGAGAAAGAGAAGGGAACTAAAGAAGAACATTGATGAAACAGAAAATCAGGTGTCATAGAAGTCAAAGGAAAGACTACTCAGCTGTATACCAAACCTTTCAGAAGTTGAGTAAAATGAGACAAAGTTGGCCACTAGATTTGGCAACATGAGGCTTATTCTTGACCACAGTAAGAGCTATTTTAGTAGAGTGGTATTGATAACATTTAATTGCAATTGATTGAGGAAAGTGATAAAGGTGATGGGGTAGAGACAACACAAATATACAACAAATTAATGAATTTACCTCTAAAAGGGAGCAGAGAAATAGGGCTGAGGCTTGAGAAAAGACACCTAATATAACATCCTAAGTCCACTGTGAAAATGTCTTGCAAATTATAGAGTAATTAGAAAATTATATATTTTTAATATGCCTTCTTATAGGATGTCTGTATAGGTGTATGTTTGTGAATATGGATACTTCAGTTCATATAGCCTAGGAAGAATAAGAAAGTGCATTTGAAATTCACTGTGATGGGATGACTTTGAGGGGATGTGGTCTGAAGTTCCTATGCCCTTGGAGATTGCTGCTCTAAATTTGGGATGTCTAGCCCCTCTATATGCCCCATCTGTTTTCTGGGACTTAGAAAACCAGTGGTGAACACAGCTGTTCCTTTGCATATTTTGACTTCTTCCCTGACCCCAATTATTTCTTTTCTTTTTGAGACAGAGTCTTGCTCTGTCACCCTGGCTGCAGTGCAGTGGCCTGATCTCAGCTCACTGTAACCTCCCATCTCCTGGGATCAAGCGATTCTCGTGCCTCAGCCTCCTGAAGAGCTGGAATTACAGACGTGCAGTCACTATGCCTGGCTAAATTTTGCATTTTAGTAGAGACAGGGTTTCGCCATGTTGGCCGGGCTGGTTTCAAACTCCTGGCCTCATGTGATCCGCCTGCCTCAGCCTCCCAAAGTGCTGGGATTACAGGCATGAGCCACCACGCTCACCTCCCTGACCCCAATTATAAGACGAGTTATTTTTGATTTTTGTTCCAGTTAAAATAGCTCAGTCTTGGGTAAAAATAGTTCGGGCAAAGGGGTGGGAATGCACCCTGGGAGAAAACCAACTCGTGCATAGAAGGTAAAACTTTTGAATGATGGTCGTAAAGACACAGCAGAGTTTAGAGAAAAGATTTTTATCCTATGAATACATATGAAAAATTCAGAAGCAGGGATGTAGGTGAAGAAATCGCTATGAAATGTGTGACTTCTTGGTTACATTTTCCTTGTAATATAGTCATAAAATAGCAGGGGAAAATTGACACTAAAGTTGTAGTTTCTATTTATTGCAACCATTTATTAAAGTTGGTCATGTCTCTTGTGATTTGTGTCACTGCAGCAGTAGGATAGCGAAGAAGGCTCTGGGGCAGCGAACAGGGTCATCGTCTTCTCTTCCTTCGTCTTCCACTGATGCTCAGATCAAGTGAGAATAGTCAACGGAAAGGCCAGTGGTCAGGAATGAATTTGTATAGTGTGGGGGAGAAAAGTGTGAAAAGGAACATGCTTTGTTGAGGAGCACATACTGTAAGAATGACAGAAGACTGCTTATGAGATGACCTATCCCTTTTTTCCCCAAAGAGAATAAAGAGAAAGTGGCAATTTCCAAGTGAAATGAAAACTGACACTGAGATTAATTATCAAGACCTCTTATCAGATCGGTGATTAGCACGAGTTAATGAGCAGCAAGGCCAAATGACCTTTGTTCTCTTTGGGGGCATGTTGACTTAGATTTGGGCTCAAGGGCTCTCTGGCTCATCAAACATTTACCATTTACCAGAACAATAGCCATATATGTTCAAAGTCCATAGTGTTGCCTGCACTCAAATTGAACGTGCAAGTAGGTGAGCTTTATCCTACTTCCCATTCACAGTTGCCAGGGTTTACTTCTAAAGATCTTCCACTTCAGGAAGGACAGCAGAAAACCTACGCTGGGTTCTTTACAGGCAACACGGGAGCACACATTGCACTGTCTTCCTTTTCTTGGTTAAACAAGACCTCTGTTGACACTTGAATTAAGCATGATCTTCTCCAGTTGAAAATGTGAGAATCAGACCATTTAGCAGTAGATGGGTGCTGTATTTGCCCAGTACCCTGTGACGTGTTCACTATGAAAGGCTAGCACACAACACCTGAAATTCATAACTCCAGAAGCGAGCTTGGATGGACTTCTTGTTTGTTGGATTGTCTGACCACTAAATGATTGATGAGAGGTCTTAGTGGATGAGAGTATTGATTCACTGAAATGTGTAAAATGCACATTTCCTTTTTTTTTTTTCAATATAAAATACCAATATATGGTCAGTGTATTTAAGAGGCTGGTAATATGAGTCTTTGTTAGTGTTTCTCTGTGTTTTATTTCCCTTTGCTTTCCTGGAACAACTAACTCTAATGAAACCTGACATCTTAGTGCTACAATGTGTTGACCCTCCTTCTTATTGTGCATTGAAAATGTGTTAAATCATCCGTCTTAAAGTGTTTAGGGTGTCTTAGGTTTCTCAGAGGTGACCATGGCCCCTAGATTATTTGTTTTCTTATTGAAACATAGAGCAACCAGATGTGAATGAAGGTGAGCACGACTGGATTCGATACCCGATAGCCAATTTTCGTTGTGGACATTGTGATGCACATCCCAGATCTTGTCTTCACAACTTTCAGAACCAATTTATTTCCCAGCTGGAGCTGACTGTTGATGGATCATGACTGAATTCCCTCTGAGGAATGCTCTCTGAAGATAACTGCCTTGCCCAAGGTCATACCCCAAGGGGAGCCCACATCCAAGAAAACATCAATAGGGAAGAATAAAGACCTGGCCATTTTGGCAGAACTGGGGACAATTCTGAAGGGTCTTCCTGTCCTAGAGTCTTTGAGATAGGCTGATGCCTTTGTTACAATGCTTGCTGTTCAGCATTTCCTTCTCTTCTTGCTCCTCTCATTCCTTCAAAGATATCCCAAGAACTCCCCAATAAACTTAGTGCATGCACATCTCCACCTCAGAGTCTGGTTCCTGAACAATAGAAGCCAAGTCAATGTTAAAATAGTTAGAAGATGATCAAGCTATTTCTGAAGCCATCTGTCAGAAGTATGGAATATTATTCTAACTGAGAAGCACAACTTGAACAGATCATGGTACGAGTTTCCCCTGCCTCCTGTTGTAAAGACAGCGGGATGGACAGCTTTCTATAAACATCTCTTAAAAACCATGAAAGTTGGAAAGAAGGTGAGAGGAACTAAGATGCTATCAGGATTTCATGAACTTACTCAGATGCAAGTTCTATCATTTGGCACCAACATTTGCTTTTGATAGTTGATAGTAGCAGGATGATGACCCAGGGCAGTGTTTCTCAAACAAGGGACACTTGCTAAAAGTTTGGAATCCCAGACCCTCCTTAGGGGTCAGAATGCCTAGGGGAGGGTCTGGTGATCTGTATTTAGCAATCATTCTAGGAGGTTCTTATAAATAGGGAAGATTGGGAAAATTATGACAAAAAGTCTATCCAAGGCAGCTATTGAGAGAAACTACTTTTATAGAAATGAAAACAACAAAATCTCTGCATAGAGCCATCTTTTGTTACGAGTCGCCTTAGTCACAGTCTCGGAGGCCCAAACAACTACTTCTCCCATATTCGTTACCAAGAAAACCGCACTAATGAAAACAGTCAACAAATTAGATGTGCAGTCTTTCAAAGCACCATTTGTTCATGATGGAAATGAAAGCACCCTGGTGATAGAGCAATAGAATCCCTTTGGACTCTGGAAAAGCAGATTACTTTGTGACTTCCCTTTGTGTCCAGGATTTGGGATAGATACTGATAAAGTAACCTGAGGCTTGGAATCTGAAGATAGGCTTGGAATCTGAAGATAGGCATGGCAAGGTCCTCAGTGTTTCCTGAGGATCCTGTATTTCTTCCAGATGACTGGTGTTCTTTCTTACTTTGTTCCCTGTGTTACAAAAGGCATGGTCAAATACTGGTTAATGTACTATTCACATAGCCACATGCTAAGCTAATCCACTGCTACAGAACACTGTGGTATTTTTATTTGCAACCCATCAGAATAAATTATTTGGATGTTATTTCAATAGTGTGAGGTCAGAAATATCTATTTCCCCATTCCTTTAAACTATACCAATTTTTTTTTGATGTAACAAGTTGCTTTTCGTTAAAAGCATGAAAATAGACCTTCATGTAATTCCTGTTGGGTTTGCTAGGAAGTTAGCAATTTTAGGCTCAAAAATTAGATTTAGCTACTCCATGTTTCATGAGAATATTGGGACTATCAGCATTTCACCACTTTTAAATGGTGACAACCAAGAATTCTGCAGAAAATAAGCTTTATTACATCTATGGTAATGAGGCTTGCTGTTCAGAGTCTCTAATAATTCCTTTGGGTGTCCCAAGGAGTCAGAGCCAACGCAGGCAGAAGTATGTCTTTTTGACAGTCTAAAGACTTTGCAGACATTGATTTCCTATCCTTTTGACACTCGTATGGCATTGATGTTTCCTTCATAAATGTACTTGGTTTCCCTCAGGGTCATTCAGTGGGTTTCTCTGACAAATTTACAGTTCTGGATGGATTTGTGATCACATGATAAAATCTTTGACAAGTTTCTTTTCCGCCCCCCCTCCTTTATGACTTGAAACCAGTCTTTGCTAGTTAAAAAGTTTCAGTCCACTGACAAAGGCTTTATGACCAATTAAAGAATTCCCTACTGAAAAACAATTCAGAAGGTATACTACTTATTTTGCATAGGAAAAACACACGCCGCTCACATCGTTGCTGAGAACTTCAGATATATATAATGGGCAATTTCACTTAGTATTTGAATAGTTGGGCCACCTCAAATAAACGTGTTTTTCTCCTTTGTAAGATGAGGTCTTTATTTTTAATTTCGTTTTATTATTTATTTATTTTGTAGAGAAAGGTTCTCATCCTGTTGCCCAGGCTAGAGAGCAGTGGCACCATCATAACTCACTGCAGCCTCAACCCCATGGACTCAAGCGATCCTCTCACCTCAGCCTCCTAGGTAACTGGAACTATAGACATGCGCCACCACACCTGGCTAATAGTTAAATATTTTGTAGTGATGGGATCTCAGTATTTTGCCCAGGTTGGTCTCAAACTCCTGGGCTCAAGCTATCCTCTCATCTTGGCCTCTCAAAGTATTGGGATAACAGGCAAGAGCCACCCTGACTGGCTTGTTTTTATACCTGGGTAAAAATACTTGTTTCACTATAGACTACAGCAACAGACATACCTAAATATAGACATACATGCACATATATCAGCATGAACAATAAGATGACTGAATCAAATTTTGCAGTGTATTTCAACCAATACTTACTATCAGCGGATCTTTGGCAGTAGAAAAGAGGGAGACATCATATGACATGATGCTTTCAACATTTCATAACTTCTATTTGAGAAACCAATAATCTTAGTATTTTAGTTTTAAGGATTCTAACATGACATCGAAATAACTGGTTGAAATGCAACTTTTATTTCCTTTTTGCACTACCAAAGCCAAGCAACAACAACAACTGAAGCAAAATGTTTAGGTTATTCCCCCTTTTGGATGAATTTTAATGACCTTGTAACTTTATTGAAAGTAGCAGAGATGAGGTAGGTAAAGTTGAAAGAAGTTCCAACTTTTGGAATTTGATTTGGTGACCAATGGGACCCAGTGGAACAAAACTTTCATGAGGGCAAGACCTTATTTGTGCTAAATGGTGGGAATGCAATAATCCACAAAACAGTATAAGCATTTAATCAATATTTATTCAATAAAGAAATAATGGAAAATTTAAAAATGAGGTAGATAGGTTTATCTGAAGTTCCTAGATTGAGATTTCAAATGGGTCATGATTTTCCAAGTCTATGCTGTCTAATATGGTAGCCACTAGCCGTATGTGGCTATTGAATTTAAACTAATTTGAATTAAAGTTTATTTATTCACGAGGCACATTTCAAATATTCAATAGCCACAGCCACTAGTGACTATCCTACTGGATAGTGTAGAGGTAGAACATTTGCACTATTGCAGAATATTCTATTGGACAGCACTACTCTAAACAGATAAGAAAATGTTAAGTAGAGGAGCAGGAATGGGAGCAGCTGCCCACAATTACAGTTTCACATTTCCAACTGCTTTCCTACACGTCATACTGACTCTGCAGACTTTACATGTTTTAAATCCAAACTCAACCAAAATCTCTCCCAAATCCCTAATTTTATAATTAGCACCACCATTCTACCAGAAACCAAGGCTCAAAACATACTTGCTGTCCTGTTTATTTTTGTAAAGCTAGATTAAAACCCTTTAGATGTTTTCCCTACACTATCTGTTGGATGGATTCTTTCCTTCCCATTTCTGCCGTATGAACGACTTGGATACTTTGGAACATACTTAATATTTGTAATAAGGGATGACCTTTTGACCTAAGAGCAAGTACTCTGATTCCAGTGGGGAAAAAGATAGGCAAAAAAGACAAACTTGTAATCAACCCCATCCTTGTTTGATTTAGCTTGTAAATATTACTGTACATAGCTTTCCATCCATCTTTTGTACAGCTTTATTGAAGAAATAAACTACATGTATTTAATTTGTACATTTTATTCAGTTCCAACACCTGTGAAACCATCAACAATCAAAATAGTCAATGTTTGTATTACTCCTAAACTTACCTTGTGCTTTTATTTATTTATTTATTTATTTATTTATTTATTTATTTATTTATTTTTGAGATGGAGTTTCGCTCTTGTTGCCCAGACTGGAGTGCAATGGCACGATCTTGGCTCACTGCAACCTCCGCCTCCCAGGTTCAAGCGATTCTCCTGCCTCACCCTCCCTAGTAGCTGGGATTACAGGCATGTGCCACCACACCCAGCTAATACTGTATTTTTAGTAGAGATGGGGTTTCTCCATGTTGGTCAGGCTGGTCTCGAACTCTCGACCTCAGGTGATCTGCCCTCCTCAGCCTCCCAAAGTGCTGGAATTATAGGAGTGAACCACTGCGCCCAGCCCAACCTTGTGATTTTTATACTCAATTCCAATGCAACCACCTATCTACCCACTCATCCCTATCCCCCACTCTCTTTCTGTCACTCTAGATTAGTTTGCATTTGTAGAGTTTTATACAAATGTTTATATAAAGGGGGAAAATGACACTACTTTATCTTTTTTGGACATGTGCCATTGTTCTAATGTTGTTTAGATAATATGATCAATACCTTGCAATTTGGTTAAAAAAATATGGATATAGGCTGGACATGGTGACTCGTGCCTGTAATTCTTTGCACTTTGAGAGGCCTAGGCAAGCAGATCACCTGAGGTCAGGAGTTTGAGACCAGCATGGCCAACGTGGTGAAACCCCTTCTCTACTGAAAATTCAAAAATCAGTCGGGCGCGGTGGTGGGTGCCTGATTCCAGCTACTCGGGAGGCTGAAGCAGGAGAATCATTTGAAACCAAGAGGTGGTGGTTGCAGTGAGCCGAGATCTTGCCACTGCACTCCAGTCTGGGCAACAGAGTGAGACTCTGCCTCAAAAAAAAAATTATGGATAGATGTAATTATTCAATGCCCCAACTATAGGATTTGCATAACACTTGAGATATATTACAATGTATTTTCCCCCAAATGATAAAATTTCTACATGCTGGGAGATGTTTTTGTATCAAGTCTGTAAGATCAACAAAAGTCACAAAAATAATAAGACATATTGAAAAAGATCAAAGCCAATAAGACAATCCTTTTGCATTTTTAGTGTGCTAATAATTAACAGAGATGTCCAATAGTTAAGCCAATTCATGTATATTATCCTTTGCGTTACTATACTTAAACACTAACGAAAGCTAAATGTTTCCTTTAAAGATGACAAAGAATCAAAGGTTTCAGGGATTTCCTCATTATTAACAAAAATACATGTTATGTTCAGATGGAAATTCCACGAAGTCAAGGAGAGCCAGGAGAACCTCAGAAAAGAGCTATCTTCTGTCTTGAGATATTCATTGGCATTTTGGTGTTTTGAGTGAACCAGAGTATTCAGTGAGAGAGCATACTTTTAATGCATAGATGATTAATAAGGGGTGCATATCTTGGCAATTTTAGGTATCTTTGACCCTCGCTCTTGACTGAGACCCTGACATTGTTTGAACAGTGGGGGACTGTTCACTAAAGGCACTCAGGTGTCTGAACACCTTAGAGTTTCCTGCCAGAAAGCAAGAAAATCCTTTCTAAATTAGAGCCATTGACACCTGATGTTAAGCTCACTGGGGACCTCTCAGTGTTTAATTTGTGTAAGAATTGCAGGAAGAACTTGTTTTAAAATTGCAGATTCCAGCCAGGCCTGGTGGCTCATGCCTGTCACCCCCACATTTTGGGAGCTCGAGGTGGGCAGATCACTTGAACTCAGGAGTTTGAGACCAGCCTGGGCAAACCCTGTTTCTACAAAAAATAATAATAATAAAAAAGTTTGCTGGGCATGGTGGCACATATCTGTAGTCCCAGCTACTCAGGAGGCTGAGGTGGGAGGATTGCTTGAGCCCCAGGACATAGAGGCTGCAGTAGGCCATGATCACACTACTGCACTCCAGCCTGGGCCATAGAGACCCTTGTCGTGTTCAATGACTGTCTGGGCCTGGCATGTGAATAGTAAAGGAATTTGCCAAGACAGTAGTGAGTGTAGAAAAGCAGATTTATCTAGAGGAAAGGGGGAGATACATTGCAAGGAAGCAATGGGCAAGACAGCAGAAAGAAGGCTGTCTGCCAAGAGGCAGGGGCTGGAGGGGAATTTTATAAGGTCGTACTGCTTAGGCTGAATGCTTGCAGACAGAATGCTTGGGTGCAGGTGAGTCATTTGCAGTTGATCCCATTTCTTGGAACATTTATTCCCCTCTACCCCTGTTTCTGTCCCTGCCAGCTAAGTCCATTTTTCAATTTTCTTTTAACTCCTTAGGACTCCACAACCCTATCTCAAAAAAAATAAAATAAAATAAAATACAGATTCCGGGGTTTAAGCCCTACACACTCTGTTTCTATAGGCTCAGAAAGAACTGTGGCATCTATATATTTAGTAAGTGCCATACATAAATATGGAAAATGTGCTCTGTGTTTCAAAGATTACACTTGGGAAAGAGAATGGGACGAGCTTAGAATGGAATGATCCCAGAATGTATGTTGGGTGAAAGCTCCTCAAGGAAGACCTGTGTGTGTGTGTTTGTGTGTATTTGTGTGCTCAAACATGTCTTTTGTTTGAGAGTTGACATGTGTAGGAAAAGGTGGTGGGCAAGGAATCCTTTGACCTCCAGATATATATATAGCAAGATGTAGAGAAATTTCTCTGGGGCTCTTTTAGAACTTTGTTTTCTGAATATTTTCTTCTTGGATAGGGAAAAAGAGAAGGCTTACGTAATACTCATGCTCCAAACCCAGTGCTCAAATGGGAAAGTTAGATTTAGTTAATAAAAAGAGAGATTGACAAAAGCTGGGGGAGATATACGAAATGTGTGAGTGAGGGCAATTTTGAAATCGGTGACCCTGGGTATGTCTTTAAAATAAAGAAGAGACCCTTCTACCTAGAATGGTTTGGATTAAGGATCCCTGGTGCTATGGAGAGGAGAGGGGGGGATTCAAATATCTTCAGAGATCCTTTCAGCTTTGTCTCCATGATTCTGCAAAAACTATTAGTCTTTGCGGCAGTTAACCATTAGTCGATTTTTTTCCTGCGTATTCACCCCAATACTGTCTCCACCATGAAAGTCACTTTTCTCACTGCTAAATGTGTTTAGAAGCTGTTTGGTTTTTACTTCTTCAAAGCAATTTTTAGAACCTTTTTATTACTTGATTAGAATTCAGTAATGTATAAAAGCTTCGTTATTTGAAATTCTGGTACACCAACTCAAAAAATTACAAGAAAGGGTAGTGTGTATGTATGTGTGTGTGTGTGTGTTTTCACATGGACTTTAACAGAGTTGATTCATTCTAATTACTTCAATGATATGGACTTTTATTTAGTTCTCTTATTTTTTTAAAATTTTGTTTTCTATGTGATTATTTTGGTAAAATTATATGACTCGTATATGTGGTAGCCTTTGGTTCTTATATGGCAAATTCTAATTACTAAAAAATTAAACAGTTACTTATTACTTCCATATTTCCACTATACCTTATTATACCTTGTGCACAAAGCTTTTAAGGGTGGGAGAAAAACTACGGAATGTTTAGTTTTTCTAGATACTTTTACTTTTTTTTTGGTTTGTAATACAGAATATCATAGTGTTTAACAGTTCAGTCTTTAGAGTATGACACACTTGTTTATAAATCTCAACCCTGACAAACATGCTTATGAAAAGAAACCATGCCACTAGCTAAATGAACTTGGCAACAGTTTAAACTGTCTGTACCCTGATTATCTCACCACCAAAATGGGAAAAATAATAATACATTTTTCCTGAGGTTGTTATGAGGATTGGATGCATCGTAACAAAGAATGCTGTGTATCGTAAACATGGTAAAAGTAGACTATTAATATTATTAGTAACTATATCACCTAGCATTTTTTAGGACAATCATTAACCATTGTTACATTAAGTTTAGTAAAAAATACATCTTTGCAGTTATAATAATTTTATGTGACTATAGTAATTTATTCAGAGCTGTGACAGTTCTTTAACTTTGTGACAAAGTTTTTGTGTATATTTGTCATTCTATTTACTTAGGGAACATATGAAAAATAATTCCTGTTGTTACACAATCTGGAATGTATGAGGTAAAGTCGCCTGTATGAGAAGCAGCTCTATCACAAATCTAGGCCTTAAATTTAAAACTTCTGGCCGTTGTCTCATTAGTATTTAAGACGAAACCAATGATCTCTTCATTTTACAATGTCTATATTTGCAATACAGAATCCGAGGAAGTAAGTCTCAAGGAAAAATATTGATTCCCCTTTAGCAAACCTGTTGAAATACACTGTTGTAGGCCTTGTTATTTTTTTAAGTGTCTGGATTTTCTTTATGAATTCATTAAAACATATTTTAGCAGCTCCGGTGGCCCAATATCTCATTCCAACATAAACTTACCACTGGAAAGCACATACCATTTGGCTCACCTTTTCATTTCATGGCTAAATAATAATGACAAATTACAGGTGCTAAAGTGATGTTAGATTCCTTAGCATAAAAAGTGATTCGATGTTCCTGGTATTAATCTTCTGTCCAGAGCTGCTTTATATACATGGCATCTCTCTTCTGATTGGCACTTAATGTCTTATATACTGGAATTCCATTTCAGCAACCTGAAAATGATACTACATTTCATAATTGGTAGTAACTTTGGCTCATCATTATATCTTAGTTTTAACTCCACTATAAGATATATATAAAAAATATATAGTTGTAATATAATATATAGTTGTAACACATATACTATATAAAACTATATATAGTACTATATATAAAACTATATATATAACTATATATTACTATATATAACTATATATAGTACTATATATAAAACTATATATATAACTATATATATTACTATATATAACTATATATAGTTGGGTTTCAAGTGATGTACATTGTGGATCAAGCTCAACTGTCATTAAGCGAGGATGTCTTTCCTAATTTGTATTTATCTAGATATCTTGATTCTCCCTAAAGTGGATTTTCCCATATCTCATAGTCTGTCATTCAAAGTATGCAAAAAATAGCTGTATGAAACATTCCTGCAGTTTTCATAGAAATTCATTATATTACCCTTATATATTATGACTCTGAGAAAGACACTTAATTAAGTTCACATAGCTTTCTTGTAGGTTTTCTTTGGGAGTTCCGTGTTTGTGATCATGTCATCAGTGAAGAGTGTGTTGTTGTTTTTTTCCAATCTGTAAGCTATTTTTTCCCCTGTCTTATTGCATTGGGCAGGAATTGGAATACAGTATTGAATAGAGGTAGTTAAAATGGACATATCTGCATTGTTTCTGATTTTAGGTAGAAAGCTGTCAGTCTTTTACCAGTAAGTTTGATATCAACTAAAGATTTTCTGTAGGTGCCCTCATAAAATTGGGAAATATACTATTTATTCCTAATGTACTGAGAGTATTTATCACAAATGAGTGTTTGATGTTGTCAAATTTATTTTGTGTATCTATTGAGTTGATCATAGGTTGTTTTTTCCCTTTTATTTTACTGACATGGTAAATCATATCCATTGATTTTTGAAAATTCAACCAGTTTTACATTGTTGGGATAATAATACCATTTGATGGTGGTATATCATCAAGTTTAAATATTTCTTAATTTAATTTGCTAAAATTTTATTTGGAACTTTTGTTTCTATATTCATGAGTAATATTGATCTACAAATCTTTCTTGCAATGTCTTTTATGGTTTTGATGTCAGTGCAAAATCTGCAAAAAGTGTTGAAGAATGTTGCTTTCTCATTTTTATCCTAAAAAATTGTGCATAGGATTACTTTATTCCTAAATGCAGCAAGAAACAATAACAGTTCTATCCTTTATAGAATTCACCCCAAAGCCATTATGGGTCTAGAATCCTTTTTTGGGGAAGATATGTAATTACAGATTCAGTTTCTTTGATAGAAGATTATTTACATTGTCTGTTTCTTCTTTTGTCAGTTTTGGCCAATTTAATTTTTCAAAGTACTTGTCTGTTACATCTAAGTATTCATATTCGTTAGTATAATTATTTATTATAATTTTTAATTATCTTTTACTATCTAAAATATATGTAGTGTACTGATGTTCCTTCTCTTATTCCTGATTTTGTTATTATTTAGTGATCAGTTAAGGCATACATTTATCAGTTTTATTCATGCTTAAAAATTACCTTGCTATGCTTTCTTCGATTTTTCTTTCTGATTATTATTTCTGCCATTTATATTTTGTCCTCTTGTTTTTTTTTTTTTTCTTCTTTTTAGATTCTTAAGGTGATGTGTGCATCATGAATTTTGGACCTTTCTTCTTTTATAATAGATGCACTTAAAACTACATGTTTCATTCTAAGCATTTCTTTTGCTGTATCTCACGGATATGTATGTTGTGTTTTCTGTTCGTTTAATCAGAAATATTTACGATAGCCGGTAATTTTTCTTCATTCATGAGTTACTTAGAAACATGTTCTTTAATTCCTAAATATTTGAATATTTTACCAAAATATTTTTCTTTCTTTCTTTTTTTTTTTTTTTTTTTTGAGACGGAGTCTTGCTGTATCACCCAGGCTGGAGTGCAGTGGTGCCATCTCGGCTCACTGCAAGCTCTGCCTCCCGGGTTCATGCCTTTCTCCTGCCTCAGCCTCCCAAGTAGCTGGGACTATAGGCACCCGCCACCACACCTAGCTAATTTTTTTGTATTTTTAGTGGAGACAGGGTTTCACTGTGTTAGGCGGGATGGTCTCGAACTCCTGACCTTGTGATCCGCTCGCCTCGGCCACCCAAAGTGCTGGGATTACAGGTGTGAGCCACTACACTCGGCCTTGCAGAAATATTTTTATTATGATTTCCTAATTTAATTCCAGTTGTAGTTGGGAAATATGCTTTGTTTGATTATAATCTTTGTTTAAACTATTGAGACTTATTTTAGAGCCAAACATATGGTTTATCTTGGTGACTGGTTCGTGTGGACTTGTAGAGTTTGTACTCTGTGGATTTGAAATTTATTTCTCTGTAGATATTAATGAAATTTATTGACAATGTTGTTAACCAACTGAATTTCCATCTATTTATCTTACCAATTAATGGGAACATTGAAATCTTTGTAACTATAAACTTACTTTTTTCCCCCTTTGATCCATCAGTTTTGCTTCAGGTGTTTTCATAGTTGAAAGTAAAACCACTAAAAACGCTTTTAGGTGTTTTATAGTTCTTACAGAAGCTCTAATAGAACATCATCTACAAGTACCCACTGCTTCTAGAATTAGGAAAATGTCTCCCAAATTGGGTGCTTTGTGAAGGAGTGGGTTCAGAATATGGAAGTAAACAAATCTGTGGAAGAATCAGGCAAGAAGCAATCACCCTGAAGGTTTACCTCTACTTTGCAGAAACTACTGGTGTAGAAGAAAGAATGAAGGTCTTAGAATGATGCTGTGTTGTGGACAGGGAGGTCTTCAGTCAAATGGACTAGGGGATCAACAGAAGACATTGACTGCAGGCCCAGACACTGGAGTGATTGAAGAAGGAATATTGGGGCAAAAGACTCATTCTGGATATTGGATCAGTACAATGAGAAAAAGTTGAGAAAAATAAATCACAGATGCCCAGGGCTATTTACTGATAACCCCAGATATCAAGTCAAACTGAGAACTAACTCATGTGGGTAGCAGATGTGATATAATGAAAAGGGCACTCTTCGTTGACTGAGGCAATCTTAAGTTCAAATTCTGCTTCTGTGATTGAAAACGTCACACACATATCTTGCGCCTTGTGATCTTAGAAGATAAACTGTGCCTGTTTCCTCATTTTGTAAGTTGAGATAATGTCTATTTCACAGGGTTGTTGGATGTAAGATGTAATAAAATTTAATATACAGAATAATCAGTCTAGTACATAGTAGGTTTTCTATAAGCGTTAGATTTCTTCCTTCCTCCATAAAGCCCGATTGAGGATGAGTATAGAGAAGGAGATGATATGGCTCTGAAGCACTTATGCTGCATCGAGATAAAGAGTTAATAACTGTGCTATTTTTCTCTCAAGAACCTCTAATGCCCAAGAGCTAGAGATCTTGTCCAAAGCATTTATCTCTGTTGAAGAAATGAACTCTCTCTGTAGGGAGAGGGTAGCATCATTTTCAGGTGAATACCACCTACTGTGCATGATGGCTTTCTGCCCCATTTGTGACTTTTATTGAGGAGCACATCTAGAGGCCAATGATTACTGACAGTTTTGCTGTATGTGTTCCTTTGCTTATGACACCACTTTTTGGGGGGGGGGGGTGGGATACTCCTAGATCCTCAGAGTGACTTCATGGTTGCTTTTTGTTTTCCTAATTCCTTACTTCCCCCATTTTAGTAGAAATTCTTATTTACCTAGGCAAAGTCATAAAAACTCTGTTTATGACTATTGCTTACCATATATCCTGCATTATCTTATAATGCTCTAATCATCAACCTCATGAATGCCATTGCATGCATCCAATACCCATGCTTTGAGTTTATTGCATTGCAATTCTATGTTCTTGGTCTCCTTATTCATCCGCCTTTGTGGCCCCCATTTCACAACCGTCTGCTTTCTACCAATCAAGAATGACAGCACATTACTTGTAGCCCTGCTTCAACCACCTCCCCTGTCCCTGAACAACTGTGGTTAAATTGTCTTTATTTCACAATTTTACTGGCTGCCAAAGATGAAAGCAATCACAACTGATAAATCCTGAAGTGCTTCCATTAACCAATCAGGGGTTGTCACTGCTGTCAACTCTGCCCTGAGAGAGGCCATTTTTGGTAGCTTAGAATTTTTGTGTATATGTCCACCGGGGATAGATATGTTTAGCCAGTTAAAAGGGTTTTCAACTCTGCAGTTAGTTACAGGAACTAGTTCTAGGAGCTTAAAAAACATTCCTTTCTTGTGCCTTTCAAAATATAAAGCAGGTTTGGTAATTTTCTTGTTGCTTCTTGGCTGTTTTAGAAGGTGATTACACTTACACATCTTAAGCAGAGTGAAGAAGAAACAAGATTTAAATTTTCACACTTGGAGATAATCAAGGAAACCAAGAGAGAATCTGCAGCCACCTGAATGCAGCAAGAAACAATAACGATTGGCAGGGCAGCAATGAGTGACACATGTTGCTGAGTGATTCTCCACCGTTCAATGGCACCAAGTTTGACATTTAAATTGCAGGCAGCCCTGGGTCCATTCCAGGAGCTGGCTGTGGTTGAGTGCAGTTCTGATCACTTGCTTGAGGGGTGCAGTGGGGGTAAAGAGAGAGAAAAAAAAGAAAAATCAAATTGTTCTCGGAAATCATGTTTAATGTAGAAATCTGGTTAATATTAAAATGCAATCTGCAGTTTTCAAGTATTCTATTCCTCAAGGAAAATATTTCCTGTTCAAGGGGCAGGAGCAGTAAGCTCTCCCTTATTACATCACTTCCTATGTCAGGCCCAACTAGCATTCAAAATGTATTACCGTATTGATAATGCTAATTTCAAAATGATGCCTTTTTTTCCCCTTTTGGTTAAAGGGTCTGGGCAAAATTCCAATCATATGGATCAATTTAGCCTTAGATGGCGCTGCCCAAACTGCTATTTCATGCACTATATAGAATATAGTTCTACCACATGCTCAGGAATAGTAGTCCATGTCTCCTTTCTACCCATAGCGTAACATTATGTTTCCAAAAGTTTCCCAAGAGAGCTCCTACCTCTTGGGTTTTAGAAAAGGGAATGTCATATCTTTGGGAGGGAGGGATACCACATAATTCTCTACACACATGCAGCCTCCAATTTTTGAATTACTAGGGAGTTAGAAATTGATTTCTGGAACTCAACTTTGTGCCATGTTCAAATCAACCTGGTATTTTCCCTGTGGGCTTGGCTGGCTTTCACTGCAACTGCTCTCATCACCAGGAGGACATGTGGATATAACCACTGGTATTTATCCCTCTTTTATCCATTTTTTTTTTCTGCAATGCCTTAAAACACTAAAGCTGATGAGTTATTGGAATGAAGTCTTTTGAAATATGTCACTCACATAGTTAATAAGCATTCTTACCTTTTTATATCTAAAAAAAAAAAAAAAAAAAATTAAAAAAAAGCCACTAACAAAAGATCAGTGTGAAAGCACCCAATGTTCCAGAACAGAAGAAGGCAGTTTTATTTTTCTTGAGACTCTCCATTCTTTTGGAGTCTCTGCTGGGTATAGCTGATCATACTCATGGTGGGGCAAGAAGTGCTTGATAGATGCCAAGAGAGAAAGCTTACCTCCATTAAGGTACTACTAGTTTATCCTTTTTCGTTCTTGAGAATTTCCCCTGAATAGAAAATCTTCTATTTATGTTTACTACATTTTCCCATTAATACAAAGATACAAAACAAACATTTTCTGATGCTAATAATATGTTTAGAGTTTATGCTTTGCAATATTGGTGGCTGCTACTCAAATGTAATTTAATAATGAGGCTTTATTCAAACTCATTTTCTTTATTTTTTAAATCCTTCATAATGCCCAAAATTTATAATGCAGTTTTGTTGTAATTAGACTGAATAACTTGAAATTATAGAATTAGTTACATGCAGCTTCATTTACAGTTGCCCATTAATTCAAACCTGCTAGCTGACACCAGAGATAGCTGGTTGCACGATGCCACAGGAAGAATATATTTAGGTTTACTGGGCTATGGTTTTTTTCTATGCTAGCCAATTAGGGAAAATTTAGCTCTTTAGCTAAAGGGTCTTATACTGGTCATTGAGGGCCAACTTGTGCTTATTTGACCTAAAGACTACTTTGTTGTCTCAATGTTATGGGCTCCTTACAGTATTGTGGTAGACTAATTGATATAATAGCTATTCCAATATCTCAGTGGCTTAACAAAATAAAGCCTTATTTCTGAATTATGTAACAATCACATGAAGTTGTGAAGAGTTCTCTGTTCCCCAAAGTAATTCAGGGATCCAGGAACCTTTATCTAGTAGTTCCATTTTTTTTTTTTTTTTTTTTTAAAGATTGCAACTGAATCCTCTGTAGTGATTGAAAAAGAAAGGGAGAGATCGAATATGGCAAAGGCATACTTGTTCCTAGTTGCTGTTTCCTGAAGGTGACACATGCTGCTTCTACTTATAGTCTGTTACTGAGCAGTGTTCATACAGAACTGATCAGATGGAAGAGAAGGGATGGAATGTATCCTAGAAGCATACGTATGCTGGTAAAAGTTTAACAACTGGGTTTCTAGAGGGGAAAAAAAAAATCTCTGATTCATGGGATTTGCCATTTTCCCCAGTGTAAATAACTCCCACCATGGTCAAGTTCAAGCTTGTGATGATGTCTTTGAAAAGTAAGACTATTAAATTAGGACACCAGTGAGAAATCTCTTGAAAAAAGACCAGATAAAAATGGGATATTACTAAATGTGGATGGAATTGGGAAGAGATGTGCACAGTCTGTTCTCACAAGTGAGCAAGCAAGGTGCAGATTGAGCATACCACTGCCTAGGACTATGCCAAGGAAGAAGCCATGAAGCTGAACATTGGTGAGAATGGCCATTTCCATCCACTTACTCAGTGGAAGACATTGTGTAAGATGGGTGAGATGGACACAAGCATGAACCAATGCTGATTGCATTTAAGGAGCTCACTGTACTTGGGAAGACTAGCATAATTATAAAAATAGCTAATATCTAACGCATGGTCACGATTTTCCAGGCACCTTCTCAAGAGATCTGTAACTTAACAACTGTATAATGTAGGTATTCTTTTTATTCTTATTTTATAATATAATGGAGACCCCAAGAGACTTAGTAATTTGCTTGAGGTAAAGCATAATTGATTCTGATTAGGAATCTGTAGTAAGCCTTGTGTGGAAAGAGGTATAAGAGCGAGTCTGTGAAGAAGAAGATTTTAATTGGAGAGTGAAAGAGAGAAGGTGTATGATTGTGTTTGGGTGCTTGGTGTGGGGGGAGGAATTATAAGCTAAGGGAGCAGGACAGTGAATGTAAGTGAGGTGTGAAAATCTATGAGTAACAAAGCTATTCATGTTTGTTGACAACATAACCCTGCTTCTGGGAGAAATTTACCTTGAAAAAATAATTTTGACAAGACCTAAAATCATTTCGTTTTTATACACGAGATATTATAATACTTAAACATATCAGCTCAGCTGGAAAGAAAGCACAGGACCAATAAGAAAAATAGTTTTAAAAATTCTAGACCCTCTGAATGCTGGTGATAATTATGATGATGAAGATGATGATGATCATTGCTATGGGCCTCATCTAAGCAGAAAAGAACAAGCATGCTTTCACCATGTTGACTAGTTTACCTAACTCATTGTTGAATTGTACTAAATTAACAAGATAACATTATCTATTTGGAAACATGAAATATTTGTGATAATTGCAAAATCAGAATATTAAATGACAGGTGAATTGTGTACACACATTCAACAGGAGAGGACAGCATCATGCTACAAAGGGAAATAGCAAATTTTGAGGTATGGGATTATATTTAATATTTTTCTAAACTATTAATATTAGATATAGGGCATATATTCAATTAGAAAGATTGATGATACAGTGTTAGATTTGCAGACTCAATCAATGTGATTGGGGTAATGGGTGAAAGGAGATTAGACAGAGTGAATAATTATGTAGTACAGTGGAAAAAGCCCAGAGTTTTGTTAACTAAGCAGATTTTAGTTCACACTACAAAGGGTGAAAAGCTATCACTCATTTTTTTGAAGAGGAGAATAATGTGATATGAACCTTAGAAATAGTGTGATGATGTCTTGGAAGAGCAAGACTATTAAATTAAGAGATCAGTGAGAAAGCTCTTAAAAACCAGATAATAAAAGAAGATATAGTTAGAGTAGCATTGGTAGGGCTTAAAGGAGAGACAATGGGTAAATTCTAGAAATGGACAACACTTGGAAGACCTGACTGATTTGGGCGGATCCCAAGGTCAGAAGTTCAAGACCATCCTGGCTAACATGGTGAAACCCCATCTCTACTAACAGTATAAAAATTAGCCAGGCGTGGTGGCAGGCACCTGTAGTCCCAGCTACTTGGGAGGCTGAGGCAGGAGAATCGCTTGAACCTGGGAGGTGGAGGTTGCAGTGAGCCGAGATTGTGCCACTGCATTCCAGCCTGGGCAACAGGGTGAGACTCCTTCTCAAAACAACAACAACAACAACAACAACAACAACAACAACAACGAAACAGATTTGAAGGTATAGTGGATACAAAGAAGTTGCAAACTGAGGAGTTAAATTTTAGGGCATATTGAGTCAATATGTTGGCAGGCTCTGTGTTTAGAAACATGTTGTGCAACTGGACACTTAGATCCAAGCTGTAGAGAAACATCACAGTGGGATGAAGATTTGGGGATCATCAGATGAGAGCCAAGATGATAAAGAGTGAGAGAGAAAGTGATGGGCCAGACAGATGCTAGAGAGGAAGGAGAGCAGAGGCCTAAGAGGTGGACTCAGCAGGGATTGAAGGAAGGAGTTTAAGACAGGAAGCAGAAGGTGTAGATGTGACAACTGTTTTAATTTTCTTAAATATAGAGGAGACTTTAATATATTGTGGGTTAAGGAAAAGAATCCAGAGAGATAGGAAAATTGAACATATAAAAAGACAAAAAGTGATTCATTTGGCAAGGTCCATGTCAGAGGAGGCTACAAAGGATGGGAATCAAGAATTGTGGAAAAAGGCTGGGTGCAGTGGCTCATGCCTGTAATCCCAGCACTCTGGGAGGCCAAGGCTGGTGGATTACCTGAGGTTAGGAGTTTGAGAAGACCCTGGCCAACATGTTGAAGCCCCGTCTCTACTAAAAATACAACAACAAGAAAATTAGCTGGGAGTGGTGGCACGTGCCTGTGATACCAGCTACTTGGGAGGCTAAGGCAGGAGAATCCCTCGAACCCAGGAGGTGAAGGTTGTAGTGAGTGGAGATCGTGCCACTGCACTCTAGCCTAGGTGACAGAGCGAGAATCTGTCTCAATAAATAAATAAATAAATAAATAAATAAATAAAATAAAAAAAATTGAAAAAAAAAAGAATTGTGGGAAAAATTCAAATTGTAAAAATTCAAATTGGATCCACATTTGTTTTAAGACGGGAGAAAATGAGAAAAGCATGGGAAAGACATTTGGGAGAGGTATAAAGGGGAATTGAGAGATATTTGTTATTTTCTCTGTCTTGTGAGGGGAGGCAGATTGGAGATATCAAGTAGCTGGTGTCTGCCAAGGGGCTGGAGATGACAATAGAAGAAAAAAGCTGTTAGAGAGAAAATGCCCAAAATCCTTTTACATGATGATTTTATACAGAGGCAATGCTGTTGGAAGAGAATACAATAGGGGAAAATAAAGGAAAGAGGCGACAAAGGAAGGTGAAAACAACAGAAAAAGTGGAGGCAAAGAAAAGGAAGAGATATCTATGGAGAGAAGTGGTAGAGAACCATCAGTACCTATTTCCAGTTTTTTTAACCCATGTTCCAACTTTTGATTATATGTTGCTCTTTATCCCTTAATCCAGAATCTGCCTCATCCTTGTAAGACACTATTGTGTTAAGATGCATAGGTAGTGAATGCAGACAACTTTAACACATATTTACCTAGTTTGTATAGCAACTTGTTATTAACCTACCCTGACAGAGCCTGGGAATACTGAAAATATGTCAGGCTATTCTAAATCTATTGAGATAATAACTGGCATCAATTTTATCTGTCCTCAACAAAGGTTTGTTAAAAGCCAGACAATATTCTAGAGCAGAATTTAGCAAATTATGACCTGTGTGTCAAATTCAACTTGCTGCTTGTTAAAAATTTATCAGAGCACAATCATGCTTCTTATTTTTATAAATAAAGTTTTGTCAGAACATAACCATGCTCATTCATTTACATATCTATAGCTACTTCTGTAGTTGAGTAACGACAACAATACCACATCATCTGTAAATGGTATCATATGGCCTGTAAGGCCTAAAATATTTTTAAGCTGTCCTATACAGACAAAGATTGCTGAATCCTGTGGAATAAGCTGTGCATCAGTAAACAAAGCAACTACTTATATACTCATGGAATTTCCCCAGTGGGACATTCATTTTCAAACGATGATAGAAATTTTTACATCTGTGTTCTGAGTGATTGCAAATAAAACATCATAGGTTGAAAGGCAATATCAACCTAATTCTAAACCATCAGGATTGGAGGCAGTGGCTGGGTGCAGTGGCTCATGCCTGTAATCCCAGCACTCCGGGAGGCCGAGGCTGGTGGATTACCTGAGGTCAGGTAATCTTCAAAAGATTACCTGGTCAGACTCTTCAAAAGAAACTCTATTTGAAGAGTCAAGACTTACCAACTCCATAGTACTGACAACTATGTTGTTTTCATGTCCTTAGACAGCATCCTTTCTCCCTTGTAAAATTGAAACTGATAAAAGGGTTTTTGGTAGCATGTACCTTTCCAGTGCTGCTAGAGAGAAGATGATAGGATACAAGGTGTTCTTGGTCAGTTCCCAAATTCTCAGGAAGTTTCCAAGTGGGTAGATGTGCACTGTTGATTTTTAAATTATACCTTAGCAAAAAGAATGTCAGATAACTGAATTATGGCAACCTCTTGGAAAAGAGGTTGCTAGCTGCCTCATTTCATTAAATGCTGAGAGAGACAGAGAGAGAGTGAGACAGAGAGAGAGCGAGCCAGAGAGAGAAAGGAAAAAATAAAATTCTTTCTCAGAATATTAGGTGCTTCATGGTTTTAATGAAGAACCTGATCTTCTGTTTGAGGCTTAAAAAAAAAAACTAGGCGAGACGGTTTTCACCTTGTATTCCTTCGGAATTACACACAGATAAACTTTGCCTGACTTAGACATGTCTAGCCCAAAAGCAGAAGATGATTATTATGTTCTAATACTTGAATTATTGTCTCCATGTATCAAAATCATGTAACTAATTAGCTGCTGAAGCAAGAATCAGTGGATGACATCCCAGTTTGAGGCAAAATAGTGAGAAATGTCTGCATCACAGGATCATAGTCATTATATTTTTCTGCTGTAACTGATTCTCTTTATACTCTAACTTCAAAATCAATCACTAAAAAAACTTGTTATTTGTTAACATAATAATAAAAAAAACCCATCATTAGTGGCCATCTGCCAAATTGGGTCACAATATTTTCATGTTGTATTTAACTTCCGTATTTACAGTCAAGCAGGATGAGCTTTGGAATGAAAAGGACCCAGCAGAATTTGCAACGGAGGTTATGATGCCAAAGATGGGGCAAATATTTTAGATATATCCCGAGCTGTTTCGAATGAATCTAAACTTTGGAGCCCAGCTGATTTACTTCCTGTAGTATATTGACAGCACTGGCAAGTAAACAAGTTAACAAACAGATGTCTGGTATCTGTGAATAAGCATGGAGAATAAGAAGGATGCCTGAAGTCTGAATATGGGTAAAGGTTCCAAAGCTCAATGTGGATTCTTCAAGCCATAGAAATGCTTGCATTCCAAAGAAAGCCTCTAGGACTAGGTGTAAACAAAATGACTTTTAAGCTCCCAGAAGCATTAAGGAACAGTAACAACCAGCATGGCTTCACTAAGCATGAGCAATGTCACACCAAACACATTTTCTTTTTGGCAACTTCCTAGACCTTTGTGACAGACAATATGACAGTCTTAAATGTAATGGCTCTTCATCATGACATTTAATATAATGACATGTAACATAGATGATGTTCCAGTTAAAAAGTACTGAAGTTATATGTATCCATATTCATTCAGATACCCAATTAAAATACAAAGTATAAGTTACTAGGTAGATTTGTATTTCAGTTAAATACTATGTGCATTGAGAATTCAGCTCATAGCTTTTCTTTTCCTCTTCACTCTTTCACATGTGTAAATGTGTATGTTCCTTGCCTTTCTGTACTTTACATAAATGGTAGCTTTTATAAAGCTTTCTGCTAATGGAAAGTCAGGAAAAACTTTATAAGTTTCTTCACTTATAATATGTAATAAGGAGCTAACAACCAGAGCTTAGCCTTTTTCTTATGGAAACAAACAATAGGGGAAGTTGAAAATGTGATTATACTTTATATTTTATCAATTAATATAATTTATTTTATTTACAATTTCTGAATCTATTGGTGTCAAGAAGGATGAGAAAATGGAAGGATTTAGAGTTAAAAATCTTAATAACCTTCACAAGATTCTAAGTTTAAGATGCATACTTATGTTAGATCTACATAGTAATGCTACTTCTGTATAATGTAACACATGGACTGCTTATACTAATACTAGACAATATCCACTTTAGAGATGCAATTTAAGACATCAATGATAGTCTTATAGCAAACAGTCTGAGGTTGTAGGATGGACTATAAAGTGAACTTTATGTACTATTATCTAAACACAGAAGGTTTCATTGTCTGATGGAGAGATTATAGGACTACACAACAACAAAACTATTTTCTAAAATTATTTTATCATCTATAAACTTGCACAATTTTTGTTTGTCTGCCATGACTTGTCTTTTCTCCACAGCGAGGATGACAATAATTCTATTTTGTATAGATTTGGTTAACATAAAAAATTAGCTAAAGAAATCTGCTGCAAGAAAGAAAGGCATTGTAGAAAAAAAAAAACACGTTTGTTAAATTACTGGGATATATCATGAAATCTAAGCAACTTTATAATCAGTCTAGAATGTACTTATATTCTTTCTGTTATTACTGCATGTGCATTAATTTTATTCAACATAAAACAAATGGGGGAAGACAACTAGATTTTCTTTCCAGATGGTATGAAAACAGCAAGGTCAGACTCGAAGAAAGGCTGTCCCTTTTTACAGAGAACTTAAAATTTATCACCTCTCATTTAGGTTATAAAACTTGTTTTTCATATTTTTCCCTGGCTTCTTTGGCTTATGATACATGGGGAGCAAAATGTATGGATCCTAGAAACTGATCAGCCCTTTCTCATCTCCTAAGCATTGATGGCTTGCCTCCTCCCCTCCTTTTCTCCTAGATTTTTACTGATTTCCTCCTTTTTGGTTTCAGATTAACATGGCAATATGCTGGAATACCAAAATTTACTGGCAGAAGTGGAGAGCAAGCAGCTCATGTTTCAGAGACTTTACAGTCTGTTCTCTGCCTTCACCAACTCCGAGACTTAGTTCTCATACGACTTCTCAATATTTTCATAATTAGCTGCCCAGAATTTTCATAATTTGTAAACACAGTAAAATGGCTGTCAGACACTTAGTATGGTAAAAGGGGAGGGGGAAGAAAGACCAGCTTCCCTAAACCATTTACATGTGACTTGGGGAGAAAGCTGGGCCTGTGCCCATAGCAGTTAAATGATCAGGCACACGACTCAAAGTGATTTTTCTTGAGGTGTCACTGCCACACACAACCACCATGTGTTCTTTCTTGGCTCAGGCTGGCGTCGCTGATCTTCCAGAACTCCGAAGGCTGTACCCCAGTCCCAGTTTTACATCCACTTTTCTCTGCCAAGGTGAAGGCGGCAAAAACCACACGTATTTTTCTTTCTCCCTCAGCAGAGCTGATTGCCTCCCAGTGAAGCATCTTCCACATCAGCAAGCATTGGTATTTCACCTGGCACAGTGGCCAGGATGGATATGGCACAGAGGGGAGGGCACAATGGAAAACAAGTCTTCACCGTAACTCAAGTTGAAGCTGCCGGACAGCGGTACCTTCCCATATTCTGAGGCCAAGCTGCTAGCTGACGCACTGAAATTTCGAGCAAGAAAATGTTGGGGAAAGCTAAGAGCAAGAGTAAAGAAAAATGGGAAAAAAAATTATGGAGGGTCAAAAGTATGTTTTTAACTAAGTAAGAAAAAAGCAAGATAGGAGGAATTCTGCAGATAGGCAGAATATAAGATTTATTGATGTTTTTTCAAAATGTAGTTTCAACTCGTTCCACACAAACACACATACCTACAGTGTAATTTAAATTAGTTATGGTTTCCAACACATTTACTGTTTTGCACTCAGTTTTATTTCTTACATCCTGCTTCTTTTCTCTGCATGATTTTATTTTTGCTGAAGAGCCAAATTTAGTGACTTTAAAAAATATCTTTGAGGGTATTTATATCTGAACATGTCTTCATTTTTGCCTCCATTCTTGATGACACAATAGTTCTTTCGTTAGGTATATATCTTTTCATTTTTAATATTTTTTCTTCATTGTTCCAATCTTATTACTATGATATATCTAGCTGAGGTATGTGTTTGTTCTCTTCTTTAGCCACTGTACACATCTAGTCTGAGAATCTGAGGGTTTGTATGTTTATTTTTCTAATTCTTTCTATTGTTGCTGTAAAACTTTCTTCTCTGCTATTCTGTCTCCTCTTTGCTTCTAGGACTTCTCATTTCATCCTCCACATTGTTTAACTTATTTCATATTTTTAATCGTCTCTTTATGCTCTAGGTGTTACTTCCTAGTTCACTAATAATTTTTTAGACTTGATCAAGACTAAACTTTATCCTGTGTATTTGCTTTTATTTCGCCATAGTTCTTTTTATGATTTTGAATTTTTCTGTTTTTATATTTGTGTATTTTTATTCATATCTGCCTGCTTTTACTTCAGAAAAAAACTCTTCTTTTTTATGAATGTTTTTCACTACTTTCTATGGCTACAGATTCTAAATATAATTTAAAGGAACTTCAGGCTACTCTATTATTTGCCTTCTTGTACAGTGTGAATTCTCTTGATCACGGTTTGTTGATTATCTTTCTTAGTATGCTTTGAAATTTTAGATTGCAGACATAGTTTAGTTAGTGGATGTTTTTGTTTCTGTCTCTGGATCTTCTCTTTTGAGCCAATAGTTCTGAGAATGACTCCCGCTGCCCACTCAAGGTGGCTCTATTATGTGATATTGGGCCAATGCTGATGGTCGCTGAGTCAGCAGATGATTTGACCCAGATCCTTGTGTATTTCTGTGCTTGTCTCTGCTCCTCCTCAAGTCCCCGGGTAGTTTTCTATGAGCTGCAGTCCCAGGAAACAAGCCAGCCCTTTTCCTTGGATGGCAGTGCCGTAGAAGCCACTGGCTTTTTTTTTTTTCTGGTTTTAAAGAGCAGAGAGTTTAATAGGCAAGAAGGGGCAAGAAGGAAGGGAGAAGCAAGCTCTCCTGTACAGAGACAGATGGAAAGAGGCTCCAAAGCTGAGAGAGGGAAGTCAGAAGCCACTGGCTTTGCATGTTATATCTGGCATCAGTTTTTCCACTTGATAAGAGACTGATATGTCTCTCTTAAGCTGTCAATTAAGTCTTGTGTTGAAATCAAACTTCAACACAATAGTGTTATTTTTATTCCTGGAGCTCAGTGGTACTAGTTATTTATCCTCTACTTTCTGTAATGTGTTTCTGTTCTATTTCAAGTTCATAGAAGTGTTCATCTAGAAAGTAAACAACCCTGTGCTGTTTTGTTTTCCTTTAATATTGTTATCAATCACTGCTGCATGTTTGAAACAGTGCTAGGAAACATGGTCTCTGTGTCATGAGGACTGGAAGTCAGAGCCCATATTTTTTTTTTTTTTTTTTTTTTTTTTTGTTATTGTCGTAAATATCTGCCTTGGATTGAGCAATGAAGTCATCCATCTCTTGGTGTAGTTTCAGTTATGTAGTGGGATCGGAAACCGAACTATGACCTTCTTCTTTGACTTTTGCACAGTGATACTGCTCTTTGCCTACAACATTTTGGTTATATGTCAACTGTAGCACTTGCCTGACTATAATATAAGTTTCTGTGTCTTCGGTTGTTTTCTCCATTAGACTCAGCAATTTGGGGCCAGAAGTGTATGTCCCTAGTACCTGGCAGGGCAATCTTGATGAAGTCAATAAATTAATAAATGGATGAAGAATTAATAAATCAAGGGATAGGAGAGTGAAGGAATGAGATCCTTATCTCATTTTCCTCACTAGTCTTTCTCTATTTTTTTATTTATCTCTGTGTCACCCTTTCCATGATCCAGAGTATTCTAGAGCCTTCTCATTATTCCTCTATGTTTATGTGCTAAAACAGGAGACTAGAATTGGTCATCTGTGCATATTTTTCTCAAATTACTTTATTTGATATTTGCCTCTTCAATTCCCATTCTATATCTTAAATTCTGGGTCTACTTCACTTAAATAATACTGTGTCACTGCATCACATTTATCAAGTTAAACAGCTCTTGCACTTGGATTCTGAATATCTGCCAAGGGTACTATTCTTTTCTCAGCCATGCTCAAAGTATCGGAACCATCTCAGACACTGAGTCCATTACATTGTCCTTGCTAATGCTTTTCACAATTACCTATTAAACTAACACAAAACTAAACAATGCTGCTGCTGATAATTAATAATAATGATAATAATAATAGTCAACAATACATTAACACTAATAATAGATAAACTTCTGTCAAATGGACCTGTCAAACTTCTTCCATCAAACTTCTTCCTGTGGATCAGGTGATATTTTAATTGCTTTGTACTTTTTAAAACTCATTTAATCCTCAGAACAGGAGGTGTCATTACTGATAGTACTATTAAGATTCTCATTTTGTAGATGAGTGAAATGAAGCACAGTAGAACCATAGCTTAGTCTTGATTATAATTATATCATTTTTACTGCAAGAGGTTTTTAATTGCTCTCACCTGTAGTTCTGGAATAGTCTATCCATACAGGAATCCTGGACTTGTTAGGTCAGTGATTTGCAGTGGAAACCCTTTAGGTGTAAGGTACCTTTCCATTTCTGGGCTGGAAAAGGTAAATCAACAATTTTTTTTTCAGTTTTGTTTTCAAATTTACGAAATAGCCAACATTCTCCAAAAGAATGAGATCTGGTATATGTTTGTGTAGGTGGAGAAGTTTTGAGGTTTGTCTTGCTCTTAGAAGTTATATCCAGTTTTGTTGACAATATTAGGGTCACACAGGCTTTCTTTAAATTTTGTCCCATTATAATTTCATGCTAAAACAGTGGGTCATTAGACCCAAGAACTGAGAGATGGAATTTGTTTTGGCCTCCAGTGTAGGCATTTTGCTGAGTCAAGGTAAAGGTCTATCAACAAATTAGGTGTTCTTTTTCTTAACACAATCTTTAATTCCCCCCACAGAGAAGGACCCCAAAGTCCTCTTGCATAAAGGATAACGCCTAGAATAGCTTGAAAGATGGATGCTTCTCTACATCACCAACAGGTTAGCAGTCCCCCAGAATTTAAAAAACAAAACAAAACTGGGAAGTCAAGAGTTCTCCAGAAGATTTCTGAGACAGCAAGACATAGCATATTAAGTATAGAATTCAGGCCTGGTGTAGTGGCTCATGCCTGTAATCCCAACATTTTGGGAGACCAAGGTAGGAGGATCACTGGAGGCCAAGTGTTTGAGATCAGCATGAGTGACATAGTGAGATGATGCTATCTTTGCAGAAAAAAAACATTAGCCGGGCATGGTGGTGCATGCCTGTATTCACAGCTACTCAGGAGGATGAGGAAGGAGAATCCCTTGAGCCCAGGAGTTTGAGGACAGCGTGTGCTGTGATCACGCCACGCCACTGTAGCCTGGGTGATAGAGCGAGACCTTGTCGCTCTCTCCCAAAAAAAAAAAAAAAAAAAAAAAAGGAAGGAAGGAAGAAAATATATGGAGATGAGCATATGCCCTTAGAGGATGATATCTGATTGGCAGGACCAAACGAGACACTATCAACCCCTTCCCAGCCAGAAGATGGATGGTTAATACCTGGGTCTTTTTGAGGTGAGAAAGATTATTCAGCTGGTTGTCTTCTAAATTCAGTGTTTTCTGTCTATATATTATATAGTCTGGCTCTGTGTCCCCACCCAAATCTCACCTTGAATTGTAATTGTAATTAGATTATGGGGGTGGTTTCCTCCATACTTTTCTGGTGATGGTGAGTGAGTCTCACAAGGTCTGATGGTTTTAAAAGTGGAAGTTTTTCCTTGGCTCGCATTCATTCTCTTTTCTGCTGCCTTGTGAAGAAGGTGACTGTTTACCCTTCTGCCATGATGTTAAGTTTCCGGAGGCCTCCCCAGCCATGCAGAACTGTGAGTCAATTAATCCTCTTTCCTTTGTAATTACCCAGTCTGAGGTAGTATCCGTTTTTTGTTGTTTTTTTCTTTTCTTTTTATTGGACAGAGTCTTACTCTGTTGCCCAGGCTGGAGTACAGTGGCACAATTTCAGCTCACCTCAACCTCTGCCTCCTGGTTCAACTGATTCTCATGCCTCAGCCTCCCCAAAGTTAGCCTTAGCCTCCCAAAAATTAGCCAGGCATGGTGGTGCATGCCTGTAAGGATTATACCACCATGCCTGGCTAATTTAATCCTTACAGGCATTCACCACCATGCCTGGCTAATGTTTATATTTTTAGTAGAGGCAGAGTTTCACCATGTTGGCCAGGCTGGTCTCAACCTCCTGGCTTCATGTGATCCACCTGCTTCAGCCTCCCAAAAATGCTGAGATTACAGGTGTGAGCCACTGCACCCGGCCTCTCGGGTAGTTTTCTTTATAGCAGTGTGAGAATGGACTAATACAATACATAATGGACTAATGCAATATATATTCACTCTGTGTTCCAATATCCATTGACCTATAGAGACCCTAGTCTCTCTGTGTGTAGATGAGAATGTCACTCCTCTGAGCCATGTCATAAAGGAAGCTTAGGACCCACGGGAGACACTACAGCTCTTGATAAAACCTGGCCACTGAGAAATTAGAATCCAGAGGAGCAATCCGGGGAACAAGCCTCACATCAATTGACAAAGATTTCAGCCAGACAAAACTGGCAATAGCTCAGCTCCATCCCTCATAGCCAAGGTGATCTAAAGAAGGTGCTGGTGTCCTTAACAATTTGTCATCCTTAACAGATGCTTACCCATGGCCTGGATCAAACTTTAGCATGCATCAGCATTATCTACCCGGAGGGCTTGTGGAAGCACAGATTGCTGGGACTCATTTTCTGTTTCTGACTGGGTAGATCTGCAGTGGGCTGACAATATGTATTTCTAACAAATTTCCAAATGCTGCAGATGTCACTGATCTGAAGACCCCGTTTTGAACACTTGATCTAGGCTACAAATAAGTGTACTTGCATTGTAGGAACTCAAGAAATCTACAACGTCTACCCTATGTGCTTTATCTCTCTTCTTTTTTTTCCTCCCTCAGATAACTTTTTTTTTTTTTTTTTTTAACTGATGTTGTCTTACATCTTAAATTTGCCTTCCTTCTGGTCTGTTATTATTATTTTTTTATTTTTTATTTTAGAGTGAGACAGGGTCTTACTCTGTTGTCCAGGTTGGAGTGCAGTGGCAAAATCACAACTCACTGCAACTTCCACCCCCTGGGTTAGAGGGATTCTCCTATCTCAGCCTCCCAAGTAGTTGGGACCACAGGCACATGATCACCACATCTGGCTAATTTTTTGTATTTTTGGTAGAGATGGGGTTTCGCCATATTGTCCAGGCTGGTCTTGAACTCCTGGCTTCAAGTGATCCACTTGCCTCAGACGTTCAAAGTGCTGGGATTATAGGCGTGAGCCACTGTGCCTGACGCTGGGCTGTTATTTTTAATGCAAGTTTAGTTACCTGATCTTACTCAATATTATCCTCCACATCCAAGCCATAGTGTTTTTATCTAAAAATGCAAATTCAATCATTTCCCTAACTAAAACCTTTCAAGCATGTTCCATGTGCTTAGAATGTATTATAAAGGAAGCCTCCTACCCATCTCTTCAGCTTTCTACTTTGCTTTATCAGCTAGAATGCTCTCATTCACAAGTAATAAAAGTAACTAAATGCATAACACAGCATCCCAACACTCAGTGTGGCTTAAAACAATTTATTATTTAACATTTATTATTGCTCATGAGTCCATGGGTCCTCTGGGCAAATCTTCTGGTCATGACTGGACTCACACGTATGTCTGTGGTCAACTGGTGATTGGGTCGGCAGGTCTGCTGATTTTGACTTGATGCTCTCTCATATTTGGGTGTCAGCTAACCGTAGATGAGTCTAGGATGGCCTCAGCTGAGACAGCTCGGCTCTCTTCCATATGACCTTTCATTATCTACAGGCTGGCCCAGGCTGATAGTCATGAGAGTGGCAGGATTCCAGTAGAGGGAACAGAGACACTCAAGGTCTCTTGTGGTCTAGGCTCAGAACCAGCACACCATTAGTTTTGTCACGTTCTGTTGGATAAAGCAATTTTTGTAGTTAGAGTGGGCAGATCCTACAAAGCTGCAAGGCAAAGAGCTTGGATACAGAAACATAATTAATTGGGACTACCAAAGCAATCAACCTGCCATAGTAAACAATATAAAATTTGCTTAAACCCTTCATGGATTAATTATCTCACATGCTAGGAAGCCAAGATGAAGTGTGGACTACAGAGTTGTTTGACTAAATGACTCAACAATGTCATCAAGAACATAGGCACTTTCCAAGTTTCCTCTCAGCTATTCTGCTATTGGCTCATCCTCGTGCTGGCTCATTTCAAGGTCTCAAATGGCTATCAGCAATAATTGAACAAATACACTTTAGTGTTCATATTCGGTAAATTGTTTTATCCAAGAGCTTAGAGAACGCCTCTTCTGTGTTGCATTGGTTCAAATTGGCTTATGCCTCCCCATTTCCAAACCAATCACTTGCTTTGAAATGCAAGTAAGAGACTTTCATACCAAATGTGGCTTAAACAACTGGAGGCCATTCATATCTCACATACAAAGATTAGAGTTGTGACAGTTCTGGGATCAGTTCATCAGGTTAATAATGACATAAGAAAATCCATTTTTTTTGTTACCCTTAGGGTTGATATTCTCCCCACGTCATGCTGCAACTCTAAGTATTATGTCCTTACTCAACACCCAAATTCTGGAAGAAAGAATATGGGGAAGAGAGTTAGCCTCATGCTTTCTCTCTTTATAATAAGTAGATAATTCTACCTCAAAGGTCCCAAAGCAGATTTCTCCTTATGTCTAATTGGTTGCATTTCTACTCCTGGCCTCAAGGGAAGCTGGAAAAATGAGCATCTGTATCTATTTTCTCTCTCATGGGAGGCAAACTATTTCAGCATGAATGAAAAAACTAAAAGTGGCTATTGTGTGTGCCAAACATTTTGTCATACAAATTTCAGCACACCAAAATACTATCTCTTTAAATAAAGGTCTACACAACACTAATTACTTGGTGTTCATTTACTTGAATTCCTAGGCAACTGAGGGTGTGGACATTTCTCATGCTATTATCAGAGAACAAAGAGGTATTTCTGAAAAGCAGAAAGAAATGGATACGTTCAGGTATTAGTGGTAGATTAAGACATAGATTTTCTTTGGAAAAAGTTTTCAGGTTAACATTTTTATTCATTGTCTGTGACTGAGTCACAGGTAAATGAGACTAAAACACTTATCCTCTGTGAAGTTAAGTGTCCAGTGTGAAGTTAGCCTTAGTTACCATCCTCTTGCAGGTAACCCTTTCATGTATAGAACTTGTGTGTAGAAGCAACTAATACTCTGTTATATGTGCATCGCACACCAGCCACCCCTGTTTCAGTTTGGTAGAATGTGTCCTGTATCTTTGTTCTATCTTTTCTTCTGTCATTCATCACATATCATTGCACTGATTGATGTACAACCCTCTTCTCAGGCTGCCTGTCACTTAGTAAGAATCATAATAAATTCTTTTTAAGTTCTACAAATGAGTTGTTGAATGAATGTGTTATCCTTTCCAAGTTTTCCATTGCATCTAAGCAGGCTTGTACTCAACTCAAAGGACCAGATGGTTAAAGGAACAGTTTAGTGACACAGAAGTCATCAGATCATTGTCATCTAAGAAATATGAAAAATGACACAGTAGAGTTTTGGGCAAAGACTTTCTCATGTTACAAAGATTTCCAATTACATAGTGGTTTTAGCCACAGATAGATTCATCAATTCCGAAACAGAACTCTCACTTTCTCCTGGTTGGTGCCTTTAAAAAATGTCGCTAAGGGAAAACATTGAAAACTATTTGTCTAAGAGCATGTTACCAGACACTCTATCTTGCTTATTTTCCCCTAATGGAATATAAATGGTAGGTTATGAGTCACCCATCACCATTCACCATCCTAAGCTCAACTATCAAATGCTGGCCTGGAGGAATGAGAGGCATGTGGGGCAGAAAAAGAGGGTATGTCAGAGAAGCCCAGAAACAAAGGGTATGTGAAGGTCAGTCAATGTTTCTTCCTTGTTAGTTAAGCCAGAGCTTCCTCTTTGAGGGGGCTGTGATTTCAGCCTCTTCAATTGGGAGCTTAGTTGAACAACAGGAATGATTAGTTCATTTCCCAGTCGGAGTTTATTGTTGCAGGAATGGTTTTAATATACATGGGGTTTTGGCTTTGGTTTTTACTTTCAAACTCCAGCAAGTCTTGAGTTGTTTATTGAATCTATGTTGAGAAACAGAACACAGAGATGAAGCTAATAAATGGCAAGAGTCCCAGTCCTGTGTCATTATGGTCATTAATTAGGGTAAGGGTAATGCAGGGAAAGGTTACTGATTTGAAGCACTTGTGTCCGAATCTTTTTTTCAAGAAGGAGTTATAATGAAGGGTTCAATTTCTTTTTTGTTCATAAACATAGATTGCATTAGAAAACAGAAATGATGTATACTTAATAGATTTTTTTTTTTTTTTTTTTTTCCTGAAACAGTCTCACTCTTTCATCCAGGCTGGAGTACAGTGGCTCGATCTTGGCTCATTGCAAACTCCGCCTCCTAGGTTCAAGTGATTCTCCAGTCTCAGCCTCCCGAGTATCTGGGATTTCAGGCATGTGCCACCACACCCAGGTGATTTTTGTATTTTTAAAAGAGATGGCGTTTCGCCATGTTGGCCAGGCTGGTCTCAGAGTTCTGACTTCAAGCAATCCACCCGCTTTGGCCTCCCAAAGTGCTGAAATAATAGGTGTGAGCCACTGCGCCCCACCTGATATTTTGTTTCACTGGCAAATTTGCCAAATGAGAATAAACGGAGCTTTTTCTTCGTTATTCAACCCCAAACCTCATTGTATCAATCAGTGAAATACTTAGGATAAGAGTATCTTTATTGAAAATTCACAGCAAAATAATTACTAGGCTGCGTATTCCACTCATCTTCTTCGGAAACCAGAGGCTGATGTCATATCTTCCATGGAACATGGGTCTATTGTATTGGAGCAGGAACAGTTTCCCAGTGCCACATAGAAGGGCTTGATTTCTTCATAGAATGGGAGAGGGTCCTGGCACTTTGACCACCTTAGGAGCCCTGCATCTTAGAAATTTAGATCGACATTGATGCGTTTTTCTTATTCCCTTTTATATATATTTTTTAACTTATGGAAAGTTCCAAAGTTTCCCAGTTCTGATTTGTAATAAGTATAAATATAATGTTAGCTCAGAAGTGTTGTCTGATAATTTCTTATTTTCCCTCTAGATGTGTCTGTGGTAATAGAGTGGGATGGTGAATGGGGACAACATAGTTTTTTTTTTTTTTTATTATACTTTAAGTTCTAGGGTACATATGCACAATGTGTAGCTTTGTTACATATGTATACATGCGCCATTGCAGACTATCACAAGGACAGAACACCAAACACTGCATGTTCTCACTCATAGGTGGGAATTGAACAATAAGCATAGTTTTCTAATCCGATGGCTTGTCCTGGATGAACAAACATATATTTCTTTTAAGCTTAGTTACTTTTGAAGTGAAATAGTAAAATGGAAGGGAGCTATAGTAGATACTGAAATGTAAAATAATATAGCATGGACACAAAATAATACAAAATTAAAGTTCTGAAGACCTCTTTTGTTCATGAGATGACTTCCATGTTTTATGTTTCTTGCAACATATTCAGGTACTCTGTTTATTTCACTTAGTGTCCAGATGAAAGCAGGGCCTGTAGCACAAATTCTCTCATTCTCTCTTAGAGTCCTTATAAGCAATGGCCTTTATGTTACCCTTTGTAAGACATTTACATGGAAACCTCAGGAGATTTTTTAATTGAAAATCCTAGTGCATGGCAGGGTGTGGTGGTGTTGTCTAAGATGCTATAATGACAATGGTGTGTGTGGGTGTAATAGATGGCAAGATCCCACAGGGCATCTATCTTCAGCCACTTGAAGTGCCAAGATTGCTAACCACACCCTATCTTGGTTTGGAAACTCTTCACAGAACAGGATACTCCCAGACCAAAGCCTAAATAAGTCCCCTTCTCTGAATAGAAAAAGTGTACATAGAACTAAGTCCACTCCCATTTCTAGTGTCTGGTCTATTGGGATACAGACAAAAAATTCACACTTTGGTATGAAGCTTGTTTTTGTTATAGGTGGGAATGGTTAAAGATTAGCATAGAAAGAGAGCCGAGGCCTGTGTCTGGCAGGGCGTCTGATAAGGCTCTTCATTTTGCAGGATTGCCTTGGGAATTACTTCCTTATTTATGTTAGCATTATTGCATCTTTTGTCTACATTTTAGGTACCATTTTCCAATTTTTGTCATTAAATAAATATATTTTATATATGCTTTATTTATCTCATTGAGCATTTTAAAAATGTAATTTAAAGTTCGGGGATACATGTGTAGGATGTGCAGATTTGTTGCATAGGTAAAACGTGTGCCATAGTGGTTTGCTGCACCTGTAAACGCATCACCTAGGTATTAAGCCCAGCGTGCATTAGCTATTTATCCTGGTGCTCTCCCTCCCCTCACTTCCCCAGCAAGCCCCAATGTATGTTATTCCCCTCCATGTGTCCATGTTTTCTCATTGTTCAGCTCCTGCTTATAAGTGAGAACATGCAGTGTTTGATTTTCTGTTCCGGTGTTAGTTTGCTGAGGATAATGGCTTCCAGCTTCATCCATGTCTCTACGAAGGACATGATCTCATTCCTGTTTATGGCTGCATAGTATTCCATGGCATATGTGTACCACATTTTCTTTATCCAGTCTATCATTTGATGGACATTTGGGTTGATTCTATGTCTTTGCTAGTGGGAATAGTGCTGCAATTAACATACATGTGCATATATCTTTATAACAGAATGATTTATATTCCTTTGGGTATATACCCAGTAATGGGATTGCTGGGTCAAATGGTATTTCTGGCTCTACATCTTTAGGAATTTCCACATTGTCTTCCACAATGGTTGAACTAATTTACATTACCACCAACAGTGTAAAAGCATTTCTATTTCTCCACATCCTCACCAGCATCTGTTGTTTCTTGACTTTTTAATAATCTCCTTTCTGATTGGTGTGAAATGGTATCTCACTGTGGTTTTGATTTGCATTTCTCTAATAATCAGTGATGTTGAGTTTTTTCCATGTGTTTGTTGGCTGCATAAATGTCTTCTTTTGAGAAGTGTCTGTTCATGTCCTTTGCTCACTTTTTAATGGGGTTGTTTCTGTTTTTTCTTGTAAATTTGTGTAAATTCCTTATAGATTCTGGATATTAGACCTTTATCAGATGGTTAGATTGCAAAAATTTTGTCCCATTCTGTAGGTTGTCTGTTTATTCTGATGATAGTTTATTTTGCTGTGCAGGAGTTCTTTAGTTTAATCAGATCCCATTTGTCAATTTTTGCTTTTGTTGGAATTGCTTTTGGTGTTTTATTCATGAAGTCTTTGCCCATGCTTATGTCTTGAATGGTATTGCTTGGATTTTATTCTAGGGTTTTGGTTATTTTGTATTTCACATTTAAGTCTTTAATCTATCTTGAGTTAATTTTTGTATAAGGTGTAAGGAAGGGGTCCAGTTTCAGTTTTCTGCATACGGCTAGCCAGTTCTCCCAGCCATTGATTAAATAGGGAATCCTTTCCCCATTGCTTGTGTTTGTCAGGTTTGTCAAAGGTCAGATGGTTATAGATGTGTGGTCTTATTTCTGAGATCTCTATTCTGTTCTCTGGTCTATGTGTTTGTTTTTGTACCAGTACCATGCTGTTTAGTTTAGTGTGGACTTCTAATATAGTTTGACCTCAACTAGCCTGATGCTTCCAGCTTTGTTCTTTTTGCTTATGATTGTCTTGGATATAATCTTTTTTGGTTCCATATGAATTTTAAAGTAGTTTTTTTCTAATTATATGAAGAATGTCAATGGTCGTTTAATGGGAATACCATTTAATCTATAAATTACTTTGGACAGTATGGCCATTTTCACAATATTGATTCTTCCTATCCATGAGCATGGAATGTTTTTCTATTTGTTTGTATTTTCTCTAGATTCCTTGAGCAGTGGTTTGTAGTTCTCCTTAAAGAGGTTCCTCACTTCCCTTGTTAGCTGTATTCCTAGGTATTTTATTCTATTTGTAGCAATTATGAATAGGAGTTCATTCATGATTTGGCTCTCTGCTTGTCTGTTGTTGTTGTATAGGAATGCTTGTGATTTTTGCACAATGATTTTGTATCCTGAGACTTTGCTGAAGTTGCTTATCAGCTTAAGAAGCTTTCAGGCTGAGACGATTGGGTTTTCTAGATATAAGATCGTGTCATCTGCAAACAGACAGCTTGACTTCCTCCCTTCCTAGTCAAATACCCTTTATTTCTTTCTCTTGTCCGATTACCCTGGCCAGAACTTCCAATACTATGTTGAAGTGAAGTGGTGAGAGAGGGCATTCTTGTTTTGTGCCGATTTTCAAGGGGAATTCTTCCAGCCTTTGCCCATTCAGTCTGATACTGGCTACAGGTTTGTCATAAGTGGCTTTTATTATTTTAAGGTATGTTCCATTAATATCCAGTTTATTGAGTTTTTAACATGAAGGATATTGAATTTTATCAAAGGTCTTTTCTTTGTCTATTGAGATAATCATGTGATTTTCGTTTTTAGTTCTGTTTATGTGATGAATTATATTTATTGATTTGTGGATTTTGAACCAGCCTTGTATCCTGGGGTTGAAGCCAACTTGATCATGGTGGATAAGAGTTTTCATGTGCTGCTGGATTCAGTTTGCCAGTATTTTATTGAGAATTTTTGCATTGATGTTCATCAGGAATATTGGCCTGAAGTTTTGTTTTTTGTTGTATCTCTGCCAGATTTTGATATCAGGATGATGCTGGCCTTATAAAATGAGTTAGAGATACGTGCCTCCTTTTAAATTGTTTGGAATAGTTTCGGAAGAAATGGTAACAGCTCCTCTTTGTACCTCTGGTAGAATTCTGCCATAAATTTGTATGGTTGTGAGCTTTTTTGGTTGATAGAGTACTTATTACTGCCTCCATTTTAAAACTTGCTATTGGTCTACTCAGGGATTCAGCTTCTTCCTGGTTCAGTCTTGGGAGGGTGTATGTGTCCAGGAATTTATCTATTTGTTCTAGATTTTCTAGTTTATTTGCACAGATGTGTTTATAGCATTCTCTGATGGTTGTCTGTATTTCTGTGGAGTCAGTGGTAATATCCCCTTTATCATTTTTTATTGTGTCTATTTGATTCTTCTCTCTTTTCTTCATTAATCTAGCTAGTGGTCTATCAATTTTATTAATTTTTTTTTTCCAAAAAACAGCTCCTGGATTCATTGATTTTTTTCAAGTGTTTTTGTGTCTCTATCTCCTTCAGTCCTGCTCTGATCGTGGTTATTTCTTGTCTTCTGCTAGCTTTGGGGTTTCTTTGCTCTTGGTTCTCTAGTTATTTTATTAATAGCTATGATTTTAGCATGTCAATTTGAGACCTTTCTAGCTTTTCTATGTGGGCATTTAGTGCCATAAATTTCCCTCTTAGCACTACTTCAGCTGTGTCCCAGAGATTCTGGTATGCTATCTTTTTGTTTTCATTGGTTTCAAATAACTTCTTGATTTTTGCCTTAATTTTATTATTTACCCAAGAGTCATTCAGAAGTGGTTGTTCAATTTCCATGTAGTTGTGTGGTTTTGAGCAAGTTTCTTAATCTTGAGTTCAACTTTGATTGTGCTGTGATCTGAGAGACTGTTATGATTTCAGTTCTTCTGCATTTGCTAAGGTGTGTTTTACTTCCAATTATGTGATCAATTTTAGAGTAAGTGCCATATGACACCAAAAAGAGTGTATATTCTGCTTTTGAGTGAAGAGTTCTGTACATATCTATCAGGTCCACTTGATTCAGAGCTGCGTTGAAGTCCTGAATATCCTTGTTAATTTTCTGTCTCAATGATCTGTCTAATATTGACTATGGGGTGTTAATGTCTCCTACTATTATTGTATGGGAGTCTAAGTCTCTTTATAGGTCTCTAAGAACTTGTTTTATGAATCTAGTAGCTCCTGTATTGAATGCATATATATTTAGGATAGTTAGCTCCTCTTGTTGAATTGATTCCTTTACCATTAGGTAATGTCCTTCTTCATCTTTTTTGATCTTTGTTGGTTAAAGTCTGTTTTGTCAGATACTAGGATTGCAACCCCTGCTTTTTTCTGCTTTCCATTTCCCTTGTAAATTTTACTTCATCCCTTTGTATTGAGCCTACATGTGTCTTTGCTCATGAGATGGGTCTCTTGAATACAGCACACTGATGGGTCTTGACTCTATCCAGATTGACATTCTGTGTCTTTTAATTGGGGGCATTTAGCCTATTTACAATTAAGGTTAATATTGTTATGTGTGAATTGGATCTGTCATCATGACTCTACTTAGTTATTTCACAGACTTGATGTAGTTACTTTATAGTGTCATTGGTCTTTGTACTTCAGTGTGTTTTTGTCATGGCTGATGACAGTTTTTCCTTTTCATGTTTAGAGTTTCCTTCAGGAACTCTTGCAAGGCAGGCCTAGTGGTGACAAATTTACTCAGCATTTGCTTGTCTGAAAAGGATTTTATTTCTTCTTTGCTTATGAAGCTTAGTTTGGCCAGATATACAATTCTGGGTTGGAAATTCTTTTCTTTAGGAATATTGAATATTGGCCTCCAATCTCTTCTGGCTTATAAGGTTTCTGCCGAGAGGTCAGCTGTTAGTATGATAGCCTTCCATTCGTGGGTGATCTGACCTTTCTCTCTGACTGCCCTTAACATTTTTTCATTTAATTTGACCTTGGAGAATCTAATGATTATATGTCTTGGGTTGATCTTCTCATGGAGTATCTTACTGGGGTTCTCTGGATTTCCTGAATTTGAATGTTGGCCTCTCTTGTTATGTTGGGGAAGTTCTCCTGGATGATATCTTGAAGTATGTTTTCTAACTTGGTTCTGTTCTCTGTGTCTCTTTCAGGTACCTCAACCAGTTATAGGTTTGATCTTTTTACATAATCCCATAGTTCTCAGAGGTTTTGTTTGTTGCTTTTTATTCCTCTTTTCTCTAATCTTATCTGCCTGTCTTATTTCAGCAAGATAGTCTTCAAGTGCTGAAATTCTTTCCTCTACTTGGTCTATTCAGTTATTGATACTTGTGGTTGCACTGTGACGTTTTGTGTTGTGTTTTTTAGCTCCATCAGGGCATTTCTGTTCCTCTCTAAACTGTTCATACTGGTTGACAACTCCTGTAATGTTTTATCATGGTTCTTAACTTCTTTGCATTAGGTTAGAACATGCTCCTTTGGCTCAGCAAATTTTATTATGACCTTCAAAGCCCACTTTTGCCAATTCATCCATCTCAGCTTCTGCCCAGTTCTATGCCCTTGTTGGAGAGGTGTTGTGATTATTTGGAGGAGAAAAAGCACTCTGACTTTTTGAGTTTTCAGTGTTTTTTCATTGATTCTAACCTTCACGAGTTTATCTAGCTTTGATCTTTGAGGCTGCTGACCTTTGGATGGGTTTTTCTTGTGGGGACCTTTTTTGTTGATGTTGTAGAGAGAGAGAGAGATTACTTGGCATAGATTAAAATCTCCGGGAAAATAAGCAATTACCTTCCAGAAGCTACAGTGACCAAATTGACTTCCTCTCATCCTCCCCTTTTCCCTTCTTCCCTTGATTAGAAGCCTAGAGTTCAAATCTGGATCTTCATTGATGCTTCTTTTAATTTTACGTTAGTTTTATCTGTGCAGAGTATTTCTTTGAAGGAGTCATGACATTCAAAGTTAGTAAACTAAAATAAAGATTACCAGGGTTTCTAGTCTAATGATAGTGTAGCAAGATTGTCCCAGAGCTGGGTTTCTTTGGAAAACTTGATTGGCCAATTAAATTATAGAGATGATGATATTATTATTGAGAAAATAGTATTGTGGGGGGGGAGTGTTGATTTTCTGCTTGTACTTTTGTCTTGTTGCAGAAGATAGCTGTTCTGCTCTCCAAGGTAATTCTTCTCAACTTTTTCAGCAGATTGTTTCAATATGTATCTACATATCTCTAATTCATGTTTGATAATATCACTATTTTAAAAAGTTTTTGCTTTAAAAATTATTTCTTAAACTACTACTATAGAAGGTGGAGATTTGTCTATCTTTTCCTTACTCCTTGTCTACAGGAATCTTATCATCTCTTCTTTAGAAGGGAGTAATTTGATAATTGTTATTAGATCAATATTCTTTTCTATATAGTATTATAATTATGAAAACCTTAGTCACGGCTGAGTCATATAGTATACTATAATCATTTTTCCTTTAAAATTTTTTTGTTGTCGATAATTACTTTATTCCTTTTTTGCCTTCTTTGTACTGGTTATTAATTCAAACGATCTTTGCTTCAGCTCTATGTTTCTCACTATGATTATAGACATTTGATAATCTATCAATGTTGCCTTCTGACCTGGTCTTCTGAAACATTCTAACATACTGTAGTCAAGGTTGATTGCTCTCTACGTTAGTTGCACAGTTGCTGCCCTGGGATTTCTCTTAACCATCATCTTGATTTCCTTCGTCTTTCCAAGTTGGTTTCCTATTTCCCAGAACCCATGTCTTATTTTTTTCTGCATGAATGCTGTGATAGTATGTATGGGGGAGTAAAGTTTTGACACCTTGTACATCTAAAGATGTCTTGACTGTGCTTTCACAATGAATTGGGAATGTAGCAGCATGTATAATTTTTACATTGGGAATACTTTTTTCTAAGAATGTTGAAGACATTTCTCTACAGTCTTTTGGTATCTACAAGTACTATTGAAAAAATTATCATCATAGATTTCAGAACCTTTCTATAAAATCCATTTTTTTTTTTCTACAAAATGATGGAATCTTTTGTTAGTTGCAAGAGTAGATATTTTGCAATGTTGTGTCTCGGAATAGATCCACTTTCATCTGCTGTCCTGTGGACTCTCTGGATATTTTAAAACTATAAAACCTATCTCCTTTTATTTTGGGATGTTGTTTTGAAATTTTCATGTGATTATTTCCTATCTATGATTCCTACTATTTTATTTGTTTTCTGTTTCTGATCTCCTCAACTTTATCTATTCTCCATACTTTATATTGAATTTTTCAAAAATTTCTGCTCTTGTATTTTTAATTTCAAAAAACATTTTTTAATTCAACAAAGATACTTTTCCTCTAGCACTCACTTCTTTTTGCATAAATACACTTCTTATCTCTCTGAAAATATTAAATTCTCTTAGTTTAGTCACCTATTTGCTTAGGTTTTATTCACCTTTTTTTTGCTTGCATATTTTGTCTCTATTTTCAATACCATATTTTTTTCCTTCCAATGCCTGAGACTTGTTTACTGTGATCTTACTGTATAATAGATAAGATGAAGTCATTTCCTTGTACAAGCCCAAAGACAGTTCTTTAAATCTTAATTCTTGGTGTAGTCAGATTTCCTGGAAGAGAGACTTACAATTTTTTATATGAAGGGTGAACTCCTGGCTTCCAAAATTCTAGAATCTAAGTGGGTGAAAAAAGTTGGGAAGTACCTCTTTATCAATGGGCCTTATCTCTCAGTGTGGAGTCTTTTATGCTTTGCTCTTTTAGAACATAAATCTCAAGTCTTTTGCTGGGATGGGGGATGGAAGCTTGCTTTGCTGCACATACAGATGTTACTACCCCTCACCAAGGTAATGCTGCAGTGGGGTCGGGGGAGTTCTACTTTTGTCTTAAATAGATTTTCAACTCATCTTTTTTCCCCACCTTTACTTTTAATACCAGAAGTAACTGGCATTGCCAATTTCTAAATTTTTGAAGACATTGTATGGTACATAAAACACCATTTTGACCTCTTGCTCTGTCGTTTTAGGATTCAGCTCTCTCTGATATACCACATCAATGACCACACATTCACATTCATCTATCTTTCAACTTAAAAGTCTGAACTCTGGTCTTTTCATCTTTTTTTTTTTCTTGTGTATGTATATTTTAGTAATTGAAGAATTTCCTTTATTGCCATTTTATTGATTTGTTTCCAAGAAATAGTAGCACAAAATTGCAGGATACTAATGTTAATATTTGTAACTACCTCTAGTGTTAGTTCAAGTCCTCTAGGAAGCAGTTGTCATGATAGAACTAGATGTGCAAGGGATATACTGGGGGAAATGCCTGTAAAGGATAAAGAGGGGAGAGAACAGGAATAGGAGGGAAGAACCTTCAGAAGTGATTCAGTTCTTATGCTTGTGGAAGGAGAGAGAGAAGGAAGGAGATTGAATAGGAAGAGCCTCAGGCTACAACATAGCTCTGAGAAAGGCTTGGCCAGCCAGATTGATGGGTAGTCCCAACACAAAGATTATCCATTATAAGTGTTGCACATTAGGCAGAAATAATGTTCTATCCTCCTAATTGACCAAGAGTAGCTCAGGGAAAGAATGGCCTCGATGTGAATGTTGCAGTAGATCCCAAAGATGTGGCAGATAGAGACTGTCCACAAACTCTCTTTATAGCCGAGTCTTCCTTGAAGTAATATCTGGTCATTGCGTCTGCACGACCACTACATCTCTAAAAAGCATCAACTAAGTATCAACTTTATGCAGAAGAAGTATGAGTTACTGTATTAGTCAATTTGGCTGCTATAATAAAATACCAGAGATTGGATGGCTTATACACAACAGAAACTTATTTCTTACTGTTCTGGGGGCTAGATGTCTGAGATCAGGGTTGTATGGACAACATCGTTTGGTTCTGGCAAGGGCCCTCTTCCAGGTTTCAGACTGTCGACTTCTGGTTGTTTACACTTAATGAAAAGAGAGTGTGCTGACTTTCTGGCTTCTTCTTACAAGGGCATGAATTCCACTCTTATTACCTAATTACCTCGCAAAGATCCTACCTTCAAATACCATCACGTTGGGGATTAAATGTCAATTTATGAGTTTTAGGGGGACACAGACATTGAGTCTACAACAGTTACGATTTAATATTTTTGCATAAAAGCAATGCATTATCTTTTCATGAAAAACATACAATGTAGATTAGAAGAATGACATGGAGCACTAGAATTTTCCATGCAAGCTGTTATTGAGCTCTCATTTAATTCCATAACAAAATAGAACATCACTAGCCCATTGGAAAAATCCTGACATTAATAACTCAAAAATACATTATGATTATGTTTCCTTGCTCCTTCTCCTTTGCCAACATTATTTGCTACCTGAACTATCTGCAATAACCTGCCAACAGGTCTTTTTAATTCTTATTCTGCCCAATGACCTTTCATTTACCATCTAGCAGTGTGCACTTTTAAAAGTAGAATCAAATCTTGTCGTTTCTTCTAAACATACCCTGCTGCTTTCAAACTGCTCTTTACATGGCCTGCAAACCCCCACATGAGCTGGTAAGTTTCTCTACTACAATTCCAGCCTTTCTGCCTCCTGAGCCTTGTGTTTCTTTGGTCTGGAATACCCTTTCCTTGCTCTTCCCATTGCCATCTCCTTCTCATTCTCTATATTTCAAATACTGTACAAGTTGCATGCATTTGATTTGGGCTGCTTGTAACCCAGGGCAAAACCAAGACCCTGAGTTTTATGAGTGGCCCAGGAAGTTCCTATTACCAATACTCAGATGTCCATCAACAGCTGCAACAGCTGCCTAACGTGGACAAAGCTGGTGTTTTCTCTCTTGGAAAGGCTGAGAGAAAAAAGAAAAATTAGAGAAGCTCTCCTGTCTTAGGTTCTTTCTGTCAACAGGCTAGTCAAATATTTCCTTTGTAAATGCAGATTTTCATGCAAACTGGTAGAGTGCTAAATATGAGAAGACATTGACATTTGGAGGAATGCCTGAATAAAATGAATTATTTACATACAGTGTTACTGTATGTTTAATTTTTTATTGTAGCTAAGTATGTATCTAGACTACTTTCAGGCCAGTAACCCGTAATATAGTTCCTTGGGCACAGCAGGTTCTCAATAAATTATCTTGAATGGAACATGTAAACACCAGAAGCACAGGATTTCCATGTAGATAACTATATTTCAATTTTGTGGTACCCAGCCTGTCACAAGTAGTGAGTACAATTTATTTGCATATCCTGTTTTAAAAGTTGAGTACTCATGAATATTTGAGGAATGCTGGCTTGGTGGAAAGTGAAGTGATAGACACAGAAAGTTTATTACTCCCTGCTTCATTCAGTCTTTCCTATTTTAAAATTAATGTTCTTACCTACAAAAATGGGGAGGGTGAGAGAAAAGCAGTCCCAAAGAGAGGAAAACAAGGAAATTTCCAGTAAATCAGTTACTCCTTTGTCCTATATTCTTATTTATTTTTTATTTTTATTTTTATTTTTTGGGATGGAGTCTCTCAGTGTTGCCCAGGCTGGAGGCAGGAGGCAACCTCCGCCTCCTGGGTTTACACCATTCTCCTGCCTCAGTCTCCCGAGTAGCTGGGACTACAGGCGCCCGCCACCACACCCAGCTAATTTTTGTATTTTTAGTAGAGATGGTGTTTCACCATGTTAGCCAGGATGGCCTCGATCTCCTGACCTTGTGATCCGCCCGCCTCGGCCTCCCAAAGTGCTGGGATTACAGGCGTGAGCCACCATGCCCAGCCATTTCTTTGTCATTTTTAAAAAGAGAACAAATAGGGAGATAATTTGTTCCCTATCTTGTACTATATATCATTGATACGGTTTGGCTCTGTGTGCCCACCCAAATGTCATGTTGAAATGTGATTCTGAGTGTTGGAGGTGGGGCCTGGTGGGAGGTGATTGGCTTATGGGGGTGGTTTCTAATGGTTTAGCAGCATCTCCCTGGTGCTGCTTCATGATAAAGTTCTCACAAGATCTGGTTGTTTAAAAGTGTGTAGCATTTTCCCCTTTGCTCTCTCTCTCTCTCTCCTGCTCTGCCATGGTAAGACATGCTGGCTTTCCCTTCACCTTCTGCCATGATTATAAGTTTCCTGAGGCCTCCCAGCCATGCTTCCTATACAGCTTGTGGAATTGTGAGTCAATTAAACCTCTTTTCTTCATAAATTACTCAGGCTCAGGTAGTTCTTTATATTATTGTGAAAACAAACTAATAGAATCATAGTGAACAAAATATTAGGTAAATTATGTAATATTAATACTGTGTTGATTGTCTATACAAAGGATTGGCAAATTTCCTGTACAGGGCCAAGTAGTTAAAATTTTAATCCTTGTAGACCATATGGTTGCTGTTGCATCTTCTCCATCTCCTCTTCCTCCTCTTCCTTTTGTTTTATTTTTTTTTATAACTCTTTAATATGTAAAGACATCATTAGCTCATGGCTGGGCAGTGATCAGATTTGTCCTGCAGGTGATCCTTGATCCAATGGATCCAATGGATCCAATGATCCAACTCAAATTACAGAAGTCAAAATCAGACAGAAGCTGTCATCTGAAATTTTTATAAACGTAGTGTAAAATATTAAACTAAATTTCTGGGAGACTTTATTATTTTAATTATATACAAGGAAAAATTAGAACATGTATTTGCATATGAGCAGAAAAAATAAAACCAGAAATATACAGCAATTCAGATGTAAAAAGCATTTCTTATTTTTTTGTGCCTTCTCAGTGAGAGTTATAGAAACTGTACTTTTAAGGCTGGGCACGGTGGCTCAAGCTTGTAATCCCAGCACTTTGGGAGGCCGAGACGGGCGGATCACGGTCAGGAGATCGAGACCATCCTGGCTAACACGGTGAAACCCCGTCTCTACTAAAAAAATACAAAAAACTAGCTGGGCGAGGTGGCGGGCGCCTGTAGTCCCAGCTACTCGGGAGGCTGAGGCAGGAGAATGGCGTAAACCCAGGAGGCGGAGCTTGCAGTGAGCTGAGATCCGGCCACTGCACTCCAGCCTGGGCGACAGAGCGAGACTCCGCCTCAAAAAAAAAAACAAAAAACAAAAAAACTGTACTTTTAAATGTATGGCTAGAATTTCTAAATTTCCAGTTAGATTACAGGTGAGAGAAAAATATAATGTTCCACATTATGACGGGAAAGAAGGATGGGTTGTCCCCCACAGTACGTGGGGAATGTGATTAATGGATTAACTTTCTGCTAATCTGGGTACCATCAGACTGTGCATACAAATAGCAAAGCCAGTATTCACGAGGGTGTTGCCAATGGCATGATGATAGATCTGATCTCTAAAATAAAATAAAAAGTATTTGCTGCTGGGCATGGTGGTTCACACCTGTAATCCCAGTACTTTGGAAGGCCAAGGCGGGTGGATCACTTGAGCCCAGGAGTTCAAGACCAGTCTGGGCAACATGGTGAAACCCCATCTCTATTAAAAAAAAAATACAAAAATTAGCCAGGTGTGGGTGTGTGCCTGTAATCCCAGCTACTCGGGAGGCTGAGGTGGGAGGATCACCTGAGCCCAAGAGGTCAAGACTGCAGTGAGCCATGATGGCACCACTGCATCCAGCCTGAGTGACAGAGTGAGATCTTGTCTCAAAAAAAAAAAAAAAAAAAAAAATTGTATTTGCTGATTTTTTATGGTGTAAATACTCAAACTGTGGTCCATTTCAAGCTATTAGTGGTTTAATAATCAGATAGCAAAATTCTTGACTATGTAGTAATCAGCTGTAGGAGCTTGTTCTGGGACAATGCTTGTTTTCTATCATCCACTTAAGAGAGAATTTTCCAGGTCTCAGATTACTTTCTTTGAAAGCTATTTCTTATGATGTCACAGTGACTCATGTTCCCTATTTTTAAAGAAACAATATGTAAAACTCTGAGCATTGTTACATTATACAAAAAAGTATTCTATTTCAATGGTAGACTACAGCCCATTGGCTGAATCTGGCACATAGCTTGTTTTAGTACAGTCCATCAGCTAAGAGTATTTTTCACATTTTTAAAGGTTTGTAAAAGAAAGAAGAAGAGGAGGAAAGGGAATATTAAACAGCAACCATATGTGGCCAGCAAAGCCTAAACTATCTGGCCCCTTACAAAAAAAAAGTGTGTGATCCAGTTCTGCTTTATCATCACCAGAATTTAAAAGTAAGATATATTTCAGTCTGCTATAAAAGGCGTACAGTGTTAAGTAGAAATCCAAAGACAATATTATTTTCTGAAACCAAGGTAAGAGAGGTAGAAACATGAGTGTAATTAACAGTGATGGATGCTCATTGCTTCACTGTAGTAACCTCTTTACTATCTATATGTATCCCATAACATCATGTTGCACACCTTAAATATACACAGTAGAATTTATTTTTAAGAAAGACATGTTAACAAAAATAGAGCAATATAAATACTCAAGTTAGTTTGTGTGTTTTTGCTTAAAGATGCTTGCCATTTTTATCCCTAAGAATACAAAGTTAAAATTCTTGCCAGTCTTTGGAATGGCAAAGGCGTGGAGCAACTGCAAGTCTAATTCACAGTTGTTTCTTATCACATTAGCATACCCTTAGTATGTCACCCAACAAGTCTATTCCTAGCTACTTCACCAAGAGAAATGAAAACATGAACACAAAATGACTTGTGTAAGAATGTTAACACAGTGTAATTTATGACAGCCCCAAACTGGAAACAACTCATATGTACAGGAGAATGACAGTGAGGAAACAAATTGTGGTATATTTAATGGAATACTACTCAGCAATAAAAAGGCCCACTCGCTATTACATGCAACAGTATAGATGAATTTCAAAAGTATACACTGAGCAAAGAAGCCCAATTCAAAAGATCATATACTGTATAATTCAATTTTCAGTAAGAAGACTGAATAGTAAGTATTTTCAGCTTTTCAGGCCATATTGTCTTTGTTTCAACTGCTTAACTCTGTCATTGTAGCTCAAAAACAGCCACAGTCAATATATAAGGAAGGAGTGTGACTGTAACAATCAAACCTTATTTGTGAACATTGAGATTTTTAATTTCATAAGCATTTTATCTAACATAAAATATTCTTTTTGAAAAATCATTTAAACATGTAAAAATATTTTTATCTTTAGACCTTTACCAAAAAAAATTGTCGGTCCTAATTTGCAGGTGCTATGTTGTAGATGACACTATACTAATGTAAATGTCATAAAGCAGATAAATAGTTGCCTGACGCAAAGGACGGGGTGGGGTTGATTGCAAAGAGTCACAAGGGTAATCTTGGGAGGGTGATAGAAATGTTTGCTATCTTGATTGTAGTGGTGGATATATAAGAGTATATATTTGTTGCAACTCACCAACTGCATTTAAAATGAGGCATTTTATTACATGTAAATTATTCCTCAATAAAGTAATAAAGTTAATTTTTCAAAAAAAGGAAAGGAATAAAGTGCAAATAGAAGTAGATGTATTTATTTCACTCTTATTTTCCCCCAAAACTTTCACTAGCTTGAATGCTATTTCACAAGACAGCAAGCCTATGTTAGGAGGTAACAGAATTTTCTCTGGTGACTAAAGATCAGGGTTTTTTTTGTTTGTTTTGGTTTTTATTTTTTGGCAACAGGAATAGGGAGACTTGAAAAAAAAGAAAAGCATTAACTGATTATTGAGTTTGTTTGTTTGTTTATTTATTTATTTATTTATTTATTTATTTATTTATTTATTTAGAGATAGAGTCTTACTCCTCACCCAGGCTGGAGTGCAGTGGCCTGATTTTGGCTCACTGCAAGCTCCGCCTCCCAGGTTCATGCCATTCTCCTGCCTCAGCCTCCCAAGTAGCTGGGACCACAGGTGTGCACCACCACACCCGGCTAATTTTTTTGTATTTTTATAGAGACGGGGTTTCGCTGTGTTAGCCAGGATGGTCTCCATCTCCTGACTTCGTGATCCCCCCACCTCAGTCTCCCAAAGTGCTGGGATTACAGGCGTGAACCACCGCGCCTGGCCGATTATTGAGCTCTTAACTGATTAGTTGAATCTATAGTATTACAGTCCTATACCAGTATCACAGCTACTATACCAGTAAGATATACCACATTTAAGATCTTTTAAAGATTAACTTGATTTAGAGCTGCTGATTTTATTATCATTAATATATACTGTACAATCTTGGAAATGTGCTTAAAAATAAAGGAAGCAAAAACAATTTTAAACATATTGACATAAATGATAAAGTTATATAATAATGTCAATAATCAAGCTTAATATCAATTTAATGCAGTATTATACTACATGCTTTACCTGTGTTATCTAATTCAATCCTCAAAACATCCTTCTGAGGTTTGATCTCTTTATTGTCTTCATTTTTACATGGGAAAAGTGAGACTTGTTGAGGTTTACCAGCATGCTTGGACCTACATAGATGAAAGCCAGAATATCTAACCCTGGAACCTTAGCTTGATAAGACAGAGACAAGATTTTCATTTCCAGAAGACTTTATTAGAATAACAACAAAAACAATAACAATAAAAGACCAGATATTCTGACTCTAAATCCTCTGGGGATTTTCAAGTATGAGAATGTAAGTGTCTTAATTTTCTAAGTCCCATTCCTTAATATTGCTTTACTTAGTATTTACGTTGCTTATAAGTGTGCAAAAAATATTTGTGAAATGAAATAATTATTTAGGAATTGTTCCCAGAATGTTTTGGCTTTAATTCCTTATCTAGTTTTTTTTCTCACCATTTAAAACTTCTTTTTTATTAAGGTGAAATTCACACAACATAAAATTAACAATTTTAAAGTGTACAATCCAGTGGCATTTAGTACATTCACAACATGTTGCGACCATCACCTCTATCTAGTTCTCTTTCCCTAATTTTTAGAATAAGTATAAACTTGAGAGTCTATACATTATTTTTGTGTCTTCAAACCCAGGACAAAAATATATATTCAGCTAGAAATGTTTTTGATCACAACTGCTGCCTTATCTTTAGCAATGTAAACCACTTTAGATGTTTGAGGTTTCTGGGTCTGGGTACCACCAACATACTCTCCTAGCTGTTGAATGAAGAACACATTGGCAAGTCAAGACAATCTTTTTCAAGATCAGGCATTCTCTGGTTATGCAAGCTGCATTGCTGATACTGGTCCAGTTGCTTTTGCACTCCTGGAGTATGTCATTCCTCTTTGATCACTCACAGTATTTGCTGACTTGGTGGGAAATGAGCAAGAGTGTTACAGTCAACCAAAGTATGTCCGGGACTAGGTTACAATTCTTAGAGTTCTCTTCACTGTCCTTAAATAGAAATAGGGACATGGTGATTTGAAAGTGGTTGCATACTTTCAGATGGTTTGGAAGTTGGAAATTGTAGACACCTGGGCTGTTATATTACTCATGGGCTTGTTTTATGACCAGGATTGATGCCAGATGAATGTTGCTTGGGCAGGCTGCAGTGCTGACTCCCAGGTGAGAGTTTATAATGCCATTCTGATAAGGAGAGAGCCATTGGGCAAATTACTGCTGGGCTCTGAAAGTTCACCAGAGATTGCTATCAACAGCAGACATCTGTTCACTTCCTTAACTTTGCGTATGAAATTCCCAGATGTGTATGCATCAAAAATGAGGGAAAAAATGAGCTACATCTTCTTTTATCAGTTGTCTATGTCATTCTACTTCTTCATAATTGTTTTTTTAACTAGAGTAAGAGGCATCTGTTTGTATTAACCTGCTTTCTCATGATATTTTGGGGAACCTACTGAGAGGGAAAGGAAAAGAAAAAGTAATAAAGAAGAAAGAAAAAAAAGAAGCAATCTTTTGGATAATCAATCATCAATCAGTCTTCCTCCCAGACCATGCACCTGTTCCTTTCAAGTTCATTTCAGAAGTGAATGAGAAAATGATTTTATTGTATTGTGACCTTCTGTCTAAATTTCCCTTTATGAAGCAGTTGCTGTAGATAATGAGGCTCCAAGAACTGCAAGCACTACATATCTGGGAACAATGGTTATTTTTGTGATAGAATAAAATTTCTATGTTTAAATAACACCCCATGAAAACTAATTAATCTTTCAAGTGTTAAAAATGTCCCGAAAAGTATATTGCCTGGTTGCAATACATTAGAAGAGGGCATTCAAATCTGATGTCTGCTAAACTCTGTGATTACTTTTTATTTTTCTGGTGTCACTGTTCAGGCTTTTAAAACCAGATATACAATTCAAACAAACTACATAAGCAGATGAATGGTCCAATTTCATTTTTATGGTGTGACTCAGCAGCTGTACTCCATTTAAGGCAGGTTGGATATAATAATAATTCACTCTAATTAACTACTCCTTTCTGATAATGGGTCCTCTTGGCATGATCCCCTGAAGAAAGCTTTGAAGTTGGCTCAAGTTACCAGCAGGAATCATGATAACACATTTTTATGATTCTTAGAAGCTTTTGTCCCCAGAGATCTCCAGATAGTTCTCTTTCCATGATTCATATACTTATTGCTGCCTTACGACATATTTCCTGGAAAACTTTTATTCTCAGATGTTTTCCCTATTTGCCTAATGTTTTCTTCTGCTACCCAGAGAGCATCATTCTATGAAATGACACCATAATGAATATAATACATGAACTGCACATACAGAAAAAAATCACAAACTGTGATGGAAATGACTTTTTCATATTACACCATTTTTGGAATATGTGACTTGCTGAGTTTATATAAATGATCAAGAAACATATATACATCAATGGAGAAAAGATCATTTTATGGGCCTGCCATTTTTGCCTACTGCTTCAACTACAAGTCTAAATAAAAGGAATTCAGAGAAATGTTTCTCAAAAAAGAAAAATACTGAAGCTCAAAATAGTTGTAAGATGTTACAGTGTTCTCCACAGACTTGACCTTAAGCATTCTAGTGGAGTGTCATTTATTTTCCCAAGGATTTGATTGTCATGTCATACTGCTCTTCAGCAATGCCACCCAATGTCAGTTCTGTTAAAGTCCTAAATAGATGCATTCTAAACCACGGCTCAAATAATATTTAATTGTTATTCTCTTGTGTTGTAATTCTATGCCATTGAGGGGGTGGAAGAGTGGTAGCTGTTATCACCAAGTATAGCATTTCATAAAATCTTTGAGCAGACAGAAATAACTTCCTTCAAAAGTATACAGGGATACTTTGATGTAGAACATATTGGTTCTTGCCCTCTGGAAGTCACTCATCACAGGAAAGACAGTTAATGACTTTCCCCAGATACGCATTTCTTCCTGTTTCTGTCATTCTTTAAATGCTTGTCTTTTGCCACCAGCTTTTAGTCATTCATTACTGTGCAGATTTGAATGGCTGCAAATTCCAGAGGGAGTAAAATTGAATAATATCTGAACTCATATGGCCAAACATACAGTCATGGCTTACAAAGTACCCCAGTACCCAGGGTCTTATTTGCTTAAATTGTTTAGGCACCACTTGGAAAGGAACTCACCCAATAAAAGAGTCCACAGACACAGCATATGGACAGTAGTGGAGTAGGCAGAGTTAGTGGATGTGGTATGTATTTTGGTATTGGGAGAAGAGAAGAAATTATCAACTTAACTGAGGCATAAATTAAATATGTATAAGTTAAATAAACTGCACCCATTTTAAGCATATACTTTGAGAAGTTTTGAAAATATAAGTCTGTGTAACCACCTCCACAACTGAAATATAGAACATTTATCAGCCCCAAAATTGTGCCCCTTTGTAGTCAATTTCAATTCCTCAACCTCTGGCCACAGGCAACCACTGATTAGATTTGAATTGTTTGGAGTTTCATGTAATTAGAATCTTAGAGTTTATATTCTCTTATGTAAAGCCAATGTTGTTGTGATTCATCTATATTGTTGCATAAAAGTAGTATATTCTTTTCATTGCTTATCATAATTTCATTTCATGGACATACCACAATTTGTTTATCCAGTCACCTGTGGATAGACATTTGGGTTTTCTCTCATTTGGGCTATGGCAAATGAAGGTGCTATGAACATTCACAAACATTCAGGTACAACTCTTTTTGTAGATATATGTTTGCATTTATTTTGGTCAAATATCTAGGAGTACCATGTATGATGATAAGTGTATGATTATCTTGTTAGAGTAACTGACAAGCTGTTTTCCTGAGTAGTTGTAATATTTTACGTGCTTACCAGCAGTGTGGAACAGTTGTCCCACATACTTGCTGACTCTTGGGACAGAGAAGCTGTTTAATTTTAGCCATTTTAGTGGGGTTGTAATAATATCTATTTGTAGTCCTAATTTTCATTACTTTGATGAATAAAGATGCTGAGCTTATTTTAATGTCCTTATGGTTATTTATACGTCTTCTTTTGTGAAGTGTTGGAAAAAAACATTTTTATGTAGGGTTATTTGATCTATTACTGATTTTTAAGTGTTCTTCATATTCTAGAAATAATTCCTATGCCAGATATATTTCTTGTGAATATTTTCTTCCAGTCTCTTTGCTATTTCATTCTCTTATCAGTATCTTCCTCCCAAAGGACAAATATTGTCTCTCTTTATTTTTATGATGAAGTGTAATTTGCCCATTTCTCTTCTATTAGTTGTGTTCTTTGTGACTTATCTAAGAAATCTTAACCTATTCCAAGTTTGTAAGGATTTCTCTTGTTTTCTTTTGAAAGTTTCATATATTTTTTTGGAAGTATACATTTATGATGCATTTCAAGTTAATATTTTATATAGTGGAAGAGTCAAGGCTCAATGCTCCATATGTATAAAAACTTACCCCACACCATTGTACAAAGGACTATCCATTTCTCTATTGGATTGTCTTGGTAGCTTTGTCAAAGTTAACATATATACATACCCACATATATGTGTGGGTATATTTCTGACTCCCCGATATGGTTTGGCACTGTGTCCCCACCCAAATCTCATCTCGAATCGTAATTCCCTTAATCCCCATGTGTCAAGGGCGGGACCTGATGGGAGGTGATTAGATCATGGGGGATGTTTTCCCCATACTGTTCTCACGATAGTGAGTGAGTTCTTACAACAGCTGATGGTTTTATAAGGGGCTCTTCCCCCTTCACCCATTTGCTCTCTTTTGCCTGCCACCATATAAGATGTGCCTTTCCACCATGATTGTAAGTTCCCTGAGGCCTCTCCCACCATATGGAACTGTGAGTCAATTCACCTCTTTCCTTTATAAATTACCCAGTCTCAGATATGTCTTTATAGCAGTGTGAGAACAGACTAATGAACTTGCCATTCTGTTCCACTAATATATATTTCTATTTTTATGATAATAGCACACTTAAGAGTAAGTCATAATATCAGGTATTACTCTCTTTGTAATTTTTTTCCCTGCTATTCTAGGTTATTTGTATACACATATGTATTTTCAACTTAGCTTTTCAATTTAAAAAAATATATAGACTGCTATTAACTTGGTTGAGGTTGCATTAATTTTATAAATAAAATTATAGAAATCTTAACAATATTGAATCTTTTAATACATGAACATGTTGTAACTCTCCATTTTATTTAGGCATCAGCGTTGTTTTGTGATTTCTTTGTGCAATGTTTGTAGTTTTTAGTGTACAGGTCATGCTCACGTGTTGTTAAATTTATACTTAAACACTTAATTGCAATTGTAATGGTATGTTTAAAATTTTAATTTCTAATGCTTCATTGGTGGCATATAAAAACAATTTATATTTGCATACATTTTATAAACTTACCTAGTGCGTTTTATCTTATTTTGTAGATTGGAATTTTTAGATAGATGATCATGTCATCTTTCAAAAAAGGATGTCTAACTTTTTTCATCCCAATATGTATGCCTTTTACTTCTTATTATTTTGTTATTGAATTGAAAAGGATCTGTAGCACAATGTTGAATAGAAATGAAAAGAGTCAATACTATTATCTTGTTCCTAGTCTCAGAAGGAAATCATTACCTCTTTTACTATTAAATATAATGTTAGTATTATGTTAGCTTGTTTTTTCATCAAAACCCTTAAGTGACTAGGAAAAATTCCTTCTATTCCTAATTTCTGAAAACATGAATCATGAATAGCTATCAAACCTTGATTCAAAGGCTAAAGTCACTTGATATCTGAGGACCAGACTCGACTCACATGTCTGGTGGTTGATACTGGCTCTCAACCAAAAGATAGGTGGGTAGCTTTTTCATATCATCTCATAGTTATACATTGGAATCACCTTTTCTAACTAGAGTTGGAAGTTAAGCAGTGTAATTCTACTACATTCTATGAATTAAAAGCAAGTCCTACAATCACTCAGATTCAAAAAAAAAAAAAAAGAATCACATTTCTTTATGGAGTGTGACAAGGCTTCAAAAGAGCGTGTGTCATAAAAGATATTAATGAAACTATATTTGGAACATACAATTGGCCAAAATCAATAAAGCCATCTGGGACTGGAATTTTCTAAGAAGATTTTTACTTACAAATTCAGTATCTTTCATTGGCATTAATCACTCAGATTTTCTATCTCTTCGTCAGTCAGTTTTGGTAATTTGTGATTTTCCAGGTATTTTTTAGTTTTATCTGAGTGGTTGAATTTATTATCATGAAGTTGTTTAAAATATTCCCTTATTATTTTACTGTCTGTGGCATCTCTAGTGATGTCCCCTCTTTTATTCCTCATCTTGGTAATTTGATAACTTGTTTATTCTCTCTGTTACTCTCTGTCTCTCTCTCTTTCTCATTCTTTCTCCCCATCTCCCTCCCTGTTTTTCTCCTTTTCCCTCCTCCTCTTTCTCTCTAGAGCTTTAAGTCTACCAGTTTACTGCTCTGTAACAAGAATAAAATTTTAGGTTTTATTTATTTTTTTCTATTCTTTGTTCATTTTCTATTTCACTGACTTGCACATTTTTCCTTACTATTTTTTCATTTCTATGTATGTGAAGTTTAATGTGTTCTCTTTAATGTAGATTATTTTTCATAGTGGAGGGTTAGATCATTGATTTTAGATCTTTTCTAATATAAAACTTTAATGCTATAAAATTTTCTCTAAGCCCTTTTAGATCTATTCCACAAATTTTGATGTATATTTTAAAATTTCTTCTCAGTGAAGCATATTTTATAACTTTGCTTTTGATGTATCATTTTATTCATGTTATTCAAAAAGATGCTGCTTAATTTTCTCTTAAGTTTTTGAATATAATTATCATTTCCTTAATAGCTGTTCAAAAGTCCTGCTAATTCCATTTTTCATCTTCTCTACATGAGTCATTTTCTATTAACTTATTTTTGTCTTGATTATGGGCAACATTATCTTCCTGGTCGTTATGACTGCCTTTTGTTTGTTTGTTTGTTTACTTTTGCCCTGATGTTTATTGTATGTCTTTAAAGTGTTTTAATGTTGAGTAGTTAGTAGAGCCTGTTCAATTTGAAGTTTGTTTTTAAGCTTTGTCATGATGGGTAAAGAGTACTCTTTATTCTAAGGCAAATTTTGAGTCACTACGAAGGTGTGACTTTCCTGTGATCACCATCTAATGTCCGGGTATTCCATGAGGACTTGACTGCATTCTGGTGAATAATAACTAGGGCATTTTCCAGCCCTATGTGAACTCTGCTAATTGTTTAGCATATATTTCCCTGGCATTCTGCTTTATGTAACTTGTATTTCCCTGGTACACTGTCTTGCATAGTTTCATAGCATACATGTATGTGCAATTTTGTATTAATAACAGATTCAAATGGACCATATTATGATTTCTGAGAGTTCTTGCTCTATACACCTTTGTCTTAGTCAGCTTGGGCTATATAAAAAAATACTAGAAACAGAAATTTCTCACAGCTCTGAAGGTTGGGAAGTCCAAGGTCAAGGTGCCTTGAGTTGTAGCCTTCTTGCTGTGTCTTTACATGATAAAGAGAGAGAGCTCTGTCTTCCCCTTATGAGGACACCAATCCCAACATGGAGAACCCACCTTCATGACCTCTTCTAACTCTGGTTACCTCCCAAATGCTCCACTTCCAACATTACACTGGGGTTAAGGCTTCAACATATGAATTTTGAGGGAACACAATTCCATTTGTAACAACCTCCTTCCTTTTTAATACTCCACCCTGAAAATTACAGCCACCTGAGTCTGGCTGAACATCGATCTTTACTTAGTGAAACCACCATGCTATGTTTGGGATGGTCCTTGTGATAGGTATATAAACCACTTCCGGTCAGTTCTGGAAGAAATTATGAGACTCACCTCATATATGTCCCCTCTGTTGGGAATCACAGTACTGTGCTACCAGTTTTTCAATGTCTAAAAACTGTTTCCTTGTGTATTGTATTCAGTTTTCTAGCTATTGAAGGCAGAAGGTATCTTAGTTCCGGCTGCTATAACAAACTACCATAGCCTAGGTGTCTTATAAACAACAGAAATTTATTCATCATATTTCTGAGGGCTGAAAGGCTGAGATCAGGGTGCCAATGTAATGAAGGCCCTCTTCTGGATTGCAAACCCTTGCCTTCTCATTGTATCAACATGTAGTAGAAAAAAGGTAAGAAACTTCTCTGGGTTCTCTTTTGGTAAGGGCAGTATTCCCCTTCACGAGGGCTCCAACCTAATTACTAAGTTATCTCTCCAAGGCTCAACCTCCTAATACCATCACATTGGGGGTCAGGATTTCAACATTTAATTTGTGGGGGGCAGAGAAGGGGAACAAACATTCAGTTCATAATAGGGAATTAAATCTATTTCTATTTTCTCTATCAGGAGAGTTTTGAACATAGCAGAGTTGCTCAGTCTCCATGCCGTTGACATTGATCTCTAGGTATCCCTTATCCCTGTGGGACTTATCTTAAATATCTGCAGAACAGAGAGTAAGACAACAACAACGAAAGCAGGATTGTTAAAATCTCTGTAAGACATGGAGAGCTAGAGTTGGTTCTGCTTTGTTTCCTAGGTAGCTAGAGTTGGTTCTGCTTTGTTTCCTAGGTAGCAGGGTGGAGCACAAGTTGGCATGGAAATTATTTTGCCTACCTTAGCATTGGTGCATGGAACTGAAGAATTCCTGGAATGTGGGAGGAGATTTCATTAGCCAGGCCAGCTTTTATCTGCATGGCAACTTGGGGGTCAGAACCTAGGAGGTCAGAAGCAAAACCAAACCAAAAAAAACAAAACAAACAATAAAGCAAAACAAACAAAAAAACCAACTTGCTATTCAATAATCTAGGTAGAAGGTATCAGAAGCAAACCTGTACCAGTACAGAAACTTAAACTCTAGGCATACTTAGAGCTATCCAAGGTCAGGAAAAATATCTTTATTTTATACATGTAGACCTTGTCTGTTAAAGTAGTAGGGAAAAAAGCAGAATCACTTACTCTAATGGCACCCATGGATCTGTGTGATTAATAATCACAAATAGAAGTGGAAAGAATTCTTCAGGATGACCTTAAAGATTAGCTTTTGAGCCCTATGTGATACATAGTCTAGGAGTTCTGAACTAGTACAGAGCTCTTTGGGAAAAACAAAATGCCGCTTTTTCAGAAGTTCTATAGGTGGTGTTTTAAACAGAGATACTGTTAACGTTTACACCTCTAGGCTGTGTCTTTGGGGGCATATACAAGACCTATTTGCTTCAAAAGTATTCCAGATGCTTTCTTTTCTTTTCTTCTTTTTTTTTTTTTTTTTTTTCTTTTTGTTTTTTTGAGACAGGGTCTCACTCTGTTACCCAGACTGGAATATAGTGGCTCTACCACGATTCACAGCAGCCTCAACCTCCTGGGCTCAAGTGGTCCTCCCAGCTCAGCCTCCTGAATAGAAGGGGCTACAATCGTGAACCACCAGGCCCAGCTAATTTTTGTATTTTTTGTAGAGATAGAGTTTCCCAATGTTGCCCAGGCTGGTCTTAAACTTCTGAGCTCAAGCAATCCTCCCACCTTGGCCTCCCAAAGTGCTGAGATTACATGCATGAGCCACCACAGTTGGACTTATCAGATACTTTCTGAAAGGGTTAGAATATGTGGCAGGATCCTAGATGTGTCTATTGTTAAGACCGTTTTGAGAGAATGAGTTTTTAAAATTTCACTATGTATTAGTTTTCTACTGTTGCCGTAACAAATTATCACGACCTTCATGACTTAAAAACAATTCAAATATATTATCTTAGATTTCTGGAAGTCATAAGTCCCAAAATCAAGGTGTCAGCAGGACTGTATTTCTTCTAGAGGTTCTAGGGGAAATTTCATTTCTTTGCCTTGTCCAATTTCCAGAAGCCCCCTGCATTCCTTGGCTTGTGGCTTGTTTTCTTACATTACCTTGACCTCTACTTACATCCTCACATCTCCTGCTTTGACTCTCACCCTCCTGCCTTTCCTTTATAAGGACCCTTCTGATCAAAGATAATCTCTCCATATCAAGGTCCCTGATTTCACATCTGCAAAGATTTTCTTTTATGTATGTATGTATGTATGTATGTATGTATGTATGTATGTATGTTTTGAGACAAAGTCTCACCCTGTAGCCCACGCTGGAGTTCAGTGGCACAATCTCAGCTTGCTGCAACCTCTGCCTCCCGGGTTCAAGTGATTCACCTGCCTCAGCCTCCCAGGTAGCTGGGATTACAGGTGTGTGCCACCACACCTGGCTAATTTTTGTATTTTTAGTAGAGATAGGGTTTCACCATGTTGGTCAACGTGGTCTCAAACTCCTGGCTTCAGGTGATCTGCCCACCTCTGTATCCCAAAGTGCTGGGATTATAGGCACGAGTCATTGTGCCTAGTTGCAGATACATCCTTTGATATGTAAGGTAATATATTCACAGGTTCTGGGGATTGGGACATGAACATATTTGGGGAGCACTTTTTTTTTTTTTTTTGGCCTACCACACAGGCTGGCATCTTTTCACAGGATTCTTTACATGCTTTTCCTACTTGAGGAAAGTTATGAACTGAAAGTTTGTATCACGTAAAATTCACATGTTGAAATCCTACTCTCACTGTGATGGTGTTAGGAGGAAGGGTCTTTGGGAGGTAATTAGGCCATAAGGGTGGAGTCTTCATGAATGGAATTAATGCCCCAATAAGAGATACTCCAAAGACCCCTCTTGTCCTCTTTCCTCTATGTGATGATACAATGAGAAGATGGCCATCTGCAACTTGGAAGAGGACACTCAGCAGAAGCTGACCATGCTGGCACCTTGATCTCAGACTTTCAGCCTCCAGAACTGTGAGAAATAAATTTCTGTTGCTTATAAGAAATACATTTCTGTTGCTGTGGTGTTCTGTGATGGCATCCTGCACTCACTAAGACATGAAATTGGCATTTGAAGGATGCCTTTCTTTGGATGATCAAAAGTCATCTGTTGGCTCAGGCCTGTAATCCCAGCACTTTGGGATGCTGAGGCAGGAGGATCACCTGAGGTCAGGAGTTTCAGACCAGCCCGAACAACATAGCAAAACCCTGTCTCTACTAAAAATACAAAAATTAGTCGGGCATGGTGGCAGGCACGTGCAATCCCAGCTACTCAGGAAGCTGAGGCAGAAGAATCACTTGAACCCAGGAGGTGGAGGTTGCAGTGAGCCCAGATCATACCTCTGCACTCTCTAGCCTGGGTGACAGAGCTAGACTCTGTCAAAAAAAAAAAAAAAAAGAAGTCATCTGTGGTCCTTAAGTGGCACAACAAGAGATGTCACTCTGGGCTTCACTTTTCTTAGATAAGATGTTGTTAGTCCTTACAAGCTGTATCCTAGGCAGCCTGAGCCTGGAGAATACCTCTTTGGCTGCTAAAACCATCCACACCATGCATCATGCTCTTGTATGTATCCCAACATAAACTATGAGACTGTGGGCGCATAATGTATAATGAGAACACTCAAAACAATACAACGGTCTCCTCGAATACCTAGGGAAGAATTTATCACTCCCTTTCTTGATGCTTACCAATTATATAAAGAGCCTGTGGTTAAAGGGTGAAAAATCTTATATTTTCCTGTGTTTTTGGCCTAGATCATGGGGTGTGTTAGGCGCCTGGTTTTAATGATTATTTTAATGGCATTTTAAGCCACGGGCTTAGATTGCTCCTCTCTCTTGCCAGTTCTTACTTGTCTTTTATGTCCTACAAGCCCTGTTCTTCAAACCCCACTGGGCAGAGACAGAGCTTTCTCCTGTGAGGTGTGCAGTGCCAAGCAAATCACTGGCCCTCTGTAAATAATAATAGTGTTTGGGGCTGTGACAGGAGATGGAAACTGGACATTTTCTGACCCTCAGTTCCAGCGCGTTCTCAGAGCACATTCATTTTGGCATATACTTTGGAAACTGAAAGCTCTCTGAGGGAGTATCAATCACTTTTATGGTGATGTCAGTAACTATATGTATGCAGTCACATGTATGCACTTTGATTACAACATCCATAACTTCATTTAAAAAATTGCTGAAGGCCTACTATGTGTAAATCATGTTGTCAAGCATAGTGGGGTGAAAGATGATGAAAGTTGCCATAGGTCTGTGGCATGTGTATGTATCATGCATGTGAACACACATGAACACATAAGTGGAATGCATGTACACATGTGTATATAGTAGCTTTTTAAATTAGGTTGATAATTTGATTCTTTTTATTTGAAAGAATACTTTGGAAACCAAACTTAATTTCAACTCAAGAAGTTTCTTTTTACCATTGGCAATAGTTCTTGAAATAAATGGATGACTTAGGGGCCCTCAAAGGATCCTTAAAGCCACTTGTCTCTCAATATTTTTTTCACTTTTGACTCTGATGATATCAAAATGACTTAATGGTATTTAAGTTCCAGAATCTTCGGCACTGCCAGTGTTTGTTCATCACAGATTTGAGGAAGTAGAGAGGATATGGGATAAATTTCTATTCTCTTGTGTATGTGTGCATGCGTGTGTATAGAGAGTGTCCTGTTCAGAAGCTTCTGAGCAACAAGGATGTTCTACGTGGTGATGGCAGGTGTAAGTATAGGAGTGACTTTTTTTGGGAGGGGAACAGAGAGCAAGTTTATTTGGTGAATGCTGTTGGTAAATATCATCCAAGAAAGACAACATGGGAAAGGCACTGTGATAAGAGAACCTAGGGAACCTTCAGGATAGATAGAAAATCTCACCAGGGGGAGACATGGGCTATGGGAGACTGGGAAGGTCCTCAGCCATTCAGCACCATAAGGATGAGCTGCCCCATGGGCCTGTCACCCCGACAGGATGTGCCTCACAAATGCTTCATTGTCGATACAACCATTGCTGCCCTCATTCCCTGCCACCACCACCTCTACCTCTTCCTCTGTTATCTTCTCACCCAGTGTGACAAGAACAAGCCAGAATTCAACACCCATGACGGTGCCATTTCCTTCCTTGTCAAATACCTGAAGTCCTTCTACATAATCTTCACAGGTGCCCTGGTCCTTGTTCTTGGCCACCGTCTGCAGTATGGGCAGAAGGTGCTCAAAGTCTAGCATCTTCACGTTCATCTCATTACTCTTGGGGTTCCCCACAACCTTGAGCACCTCAGTGTTGGTGGGGTTCTGACCCAGTGCCCTCATCACATCCCCATATTGGTTGTACAGGATCTTGCCATCACCTGTTCGGTCAAACAGCTGGAAGGCCTCCTTGAACTCTGCAGTCTGGTCCTCGGTGAAGTCACACATCGTGACTGCTCAGCTCTGTGGGACTTTTCCCTGCAGTAATGGCCAGGAGTGGCTTTTTATAAAGGATTTAAACTGACATCTGCTTTTCTACCCTGTCCCAGGCTTTCTTGGTTAGTAGCAAAGGGTGACTTGAGATATAAAGTGAGCTCTGGCTACCTCTGAAGACTTCTAGCCCATGGTTAACTAAATCTCACTTATTTGGGAATAAAGACTATTCAAAAGTTTGAAGAATCCTTCTCTCTTTCATCTCCACCCCTCCCTGGGGATGAACCCTGAACCACACTCCTACTCTTACACTAAAATCCCCTTATTAATCCATTTAAAAATTTCTTCATGAGACCTTATTCATTTTCAATGGCTTTGATGTTGCTATAACAATGGACTCAGAAATTGTTTTGGTTAAGGAAATTCGACTCTCTGGAAAGCCCCATTCCTTCGTTCCCCCTTTGAAACATGCCTATAATGATTGTGACAATGTACTGTGGCAATATAATTCCCTGTCAAACTTTTTTAAGCTCTTCCTATTCTTAACAATGTCTTGGGGATATTGCTTTCATGTTTTGTCCCCACAGTAGGCATCTGCCCAATGAAGAACACCATAAAAGTATTTTTAAATGATATTTTTATTTATTATTAAAACATTTTTAAGGAGACAAAAAACTCTCTTATACATTTATCACTTCATATTATAACTACTTTTCTTTTTAAATTCCTGTACATTCTTTTGAATATCTGTGATAGTTGCAAAGATTTAAGAATGGATAACTGAATTTAGCGGATGTATGACAACTTCTTTTGTCATCTGTATTAGCCTGTTTTCATGGTGCTGATAAAGATATACCCAAGACTGGGAAATATACAAAAGAAAGAGGTTTAATTGGACTCACAGTTCCATGTGACTGGGGAAGCCTCACAATCATGGTGGAAGGTAAGGAGGAGCTAATCCTGTCTTACATGGATGGCAGCAGGCAAAGAAAGGATGAGAGAGATGCACAAGTGGAAACCCCTGATAAAGCCATCAGATCTCATGAGACTTATTCACTACCATGAGAACGGTGTGGGGGAAACAGCCCCCATGATTCAAACTGTCTCCCATCAGGTCCCTCCCACAACATGTGGGAATTATGAGAGTACAATTCAAGATGGGATTCTGGTGAAGACACAGCCAGATCATATTGTTCCACCCCTGACTCCACCCAAATCTTATGTCCTCACCTTTCAAAACCAATTTTGCCTTCCCAACAGTCCCCCAAAGTCTTAACTCATTTCAGCATTAACCCAATAGTCCACAATCCAAAGTCTCATCTGAGTCAAGGCACATTCCTTCCACCTATGAGCCTGTAAAATCAAAAGCAAGCTAGTTACTTCATAGATACAGTGAGGGTACAGGTATTGAGTAAATACAGCCATTCCAAATGGGAGAAATTGACCAAAACGAAGGGCTTACCGGGCCCATGCAAGTCCAAAATCCAGCGGGGAAGTCAAATTTTAAAGCTCCAAATGATCTTCTTTGACTCCAGGTCTCACATCCAGGTCATACTGATGGAAGAGGCAGGTTTCCATGGTCTTGGGCAGCTCCGTTCTTGTGGCTTTGCAGGGTACAGCCTCCCTTTCAGCTGCTTTCATGGCCGGCATTGAGTGTCTGTGGCTTTTCCAGGCAAACAGTGCAAGCTGCTAGTGGATCTACCATTTTGGGGTCTGGAGGACTGTGACCCTCTTCTCAGCTCCACTAGGCAGTGCCCCAGTAGAGATGCTGTGTGGGGACTCAAACCCAAATTTCCCTTCTGCACTGCCCTAGCAGAGGTTCTGCATGAGCACCCACCCTGCCCCTGCAGCAAACTTCTGCCTGGGCATCCAGACGTTTCCATATATCTTCTGAAATCTAGGAAAAAGTTCCCAAACCCCAATTCCTGACTTCTGTGCACTCACAGGCTCAACACCATGTGGGAGCTGCCAAGGTTTGGAGCTTTCACCCTCTGACGCTACAGTCTGAGCTGTACATTGGCCTTTTCCAGCCACAGCTGGAGCAGCTTGGATGTGCAGCACCAAGTCTCTAGGCTACACATAGCATGGGAACCCTGGGCCCACCCATGAAACCGTTTACTCCTAGGCCTCTGGGCCTGTGATGGGAGCTGTGAAGCCTTCTGACATGCCCTGGAGACATTTTCCCCATTGTCTTGGGGATTAACATTTGGCCCCTCATTACTTATGCAAATTTCTGCAGCTGGCTTGAATTTCTCCTCAGAAAATGAGTTTTTCTTTTCTATCACATTGTCAGGTTGCAAATTTTCCAAACGTTTATGCTCTGTTTCTCTTTTAAAACTGAATGCTTTTTAACAGCACCAAAGTCACCTCTTGAATGTCTTGCTTCTTAAAAATTTCTTCTACCAGGTACACTAAATCCTCTCTGTCAAGTTCAAAGTTCCACAAATCTCTAGGGCAGGAACAAAATGCTGCCAGTCTCTGCTAAAACATACCAAGAGTCACCTATGCTCCATTTCCCAACAAGTTCCTCATCTCCATCTGAGACCACCTCAGCCTGGACCTTATTGTCCATATCTCTTGAGACTTTCGTCAAAGCCATTCAACAAGTCTCTAGGAAATTCCAAACTTTCCCACATTTTCCTATCTTTGTCTGAGCCCTCCTAACTGTTCCAACCTCTGCTGGTTACCCCGTTCCAAAGTTACTTCCACATTTTCGGGTATCTTTTCAGCAACATTTCACTCCTGGTACCAATTTACTATATTAGTCCATTTTCACACTACTAATAAAAACATATCTGAGACCAGGCAATTTACAAAAGAAAGAGGTTTAATTGGACTTAACAGTTCCACATGGCTGGGGAAGCCTCACAATCATGGCAGAAAGTAAGAAGGAGCAAGTCCCATCTTACATAGATGGCAGCAGGCAAGGAGAGAATGAGAGAAATGCAAAAGTGGAAACCCCGATAAAACCATCGGATCTCATGAGATTTATTCACTACCAAGAAAACAGTATGGGAGAAACCACTCCCATGAGTCAAATTATCTCCCACTGGGTCCCTCCCACGACACGTGGGAATTATGGAAGTACATACAATTTAAGATGAGATTTGGGTGGGGACACAGCCAAACCATATCATCATCATTATTTCTTTATTTTTTTCTGTACAATCTAATGGGAGCTTCAGACAAGAATTATCATTTAATTAGTTGGGTTTTTATCTACATTATTCTTGCTTCTCCATTCACATTTGGTTAAATGTATTTATCATTAGTGCATCTCCTTTTCCTCCTTCTCCTTATTCTTTTTCTCCTATATCATCTCCTCTTTCTTCTTCCTCTTCTTCTACTTCTTACTCTTCATAAGTAAGACACTACCAAGTATTTCCATGAATTATCTTTTATACCCTTTATCACAGCTCTATTATAGAAGTACTATCCTATTTTAGAGGTGAAAAAATGGAAGCTCTAGAAAGGCAAGACACTTTCTGAAGATCAAAAGCTAGAAGTGGTTAAAACAGGTCAACTTTTTGCCAGCCCCTAAATTCCTGTTCTATTCTATTCATTCACTCATTCATCATTTTAATTCTTTCATTGAGCAAATACACATTTAATACCTAATTATCTTTCAAGTACTATACTGGGTGCTTAGTTAGATATAAGAAATAAGATGTAATATCTATGCTCAGAGAGGTTTGTATGGGACGTGTGTGGTGTTTGTGTGTTTGCTGTGGGATGCCAAATGAGCAAATAATTCCACTATTGTATTTCCAATGTGATTGATGTAGTAGAGATAGTTACAAAGTGTCACTTAAGTACTAACGAAGTGTCACTCTGGAGAACCAAATAAGGATTCACAAGGATCTGTATTTTGAAGGATAAATTTATATTCACAAATGGAAAAGACAGGAAGAACTTTCAAAGTTATAGAAGATTATCTTTTCTTTTAGGAATAAAAAGAAGTTCAGATTAGCAGGAATACAGGGACATCATGGAATTATAGGGAAATGATTGTAGAAGGTGTTAGGGGTAGGATGTGAAAGACAGCATTCAGTTCAGGAAACAACAGAGAGTTAAAGGGGAGGTTTAAGGTCTCCTGAGTTTTTAAAAGAAAGATGTGAATGACATATTTTATAATAGCAACTGTATTTATTCATACATTTAGCCAACAACTATTTATGATGCATTTTTTTGTTGGCAGACATTTTGGAAAACAATAGATGAGCAGATTATAAACAGGAATCAGATATTCAGGAAATACACTCTTGTGGGAAAAATAATACATACTAAAAAGTCTAGAAAATAACATTGTAAGATGATCTGATCTAAATTTTATGAACATGCTGCAGAGACAGGGGACAATGGAAGATATGTATGACAAGAGGAAGAGAAAAGAGCGAGCCACCAAGATACTACCTTCCATCACATTAAAAATTACTTTCCTCTAAGAACAAAACTAAACATAAAATTAGTGATTATGAAAGAAATGTTTGTATCTCAGTGAAGAAGAATCACACTTAGAAAAGGTTTATTCAGACTCTGATGATAAATATGACCTATATTCTTTATGCTATAATGACTTGAGTTTCCTGGATGGAATTGACCCAATGAAACTTTCCCTTGAGACAATCAAAGTCTCTTTTAAAAAGACTAGCAAAGATTTATGTCATACATTTCCAGTCCACAGACAATACTCAGAGGCCAACAGGGATCCCGTAAATGACGAAGAGAAAGATAAGATGTTGTTAGCCTGAGCTGAGCCTTCTGCTCATGGTTGGTGTACTTCACTTGCAAAAGCCTCATAAATGTGGTCCTGCTGGTGCAGTCTTTAAACATAAATATCACAAAGTCTCTTGCTGGGTTTTTGGTGGGGAGCCAGGGTGTCTATTGTAATATTCTTAGTCTCTGGGTCCAGTCCTTGACATCAGCTTCCTTAAAAATAACTCAGTTTTACCACTTAGCTAAAGGTTCTTTACATATCCTCAAAATACACTGATGCTGCACTTATTTATGCAGAAAAGTTGCTCCCAAACTGGGAACCTTTGATTTTCTGTCGTCAAAAAGCCAGTGTCGGTACAATGATTATAAAAGGCTTCTTAGATCATGTGTGAACAAATAAGTATATGAAGAAAGTAGTAGTAAAGACTTACTTTTTGTTTTTCTGTTTTTTATTTTAATAGAGAGAGTTCAATTATGGATAAGTCATAGAAACACTAAACCTTTTCTCTTCACCTCTGCTTCTATTTTTAGAAGGGAGATTTTTAAAGTTCCAGACGATGATGAGGAAATGACGTGTGTGTAAGCTGCCATGTCTTTAATGATTAAAGTATTTTGAAAGTTAGGTGAAAAGGCAGTCTCCAGGGATGGTTATGTCTGCATGGGAACAAATAGATAAAGTTAATCATCTCAAGAGACTTCCAGCACAATGTAAGCACTAGACTTTACTCTTCCCAGTCTTTCTTGTACGTGGGACTTGGTGTCAGACTACATTTAGGTTATAAACAACAAGAGGGCAATGTTTCTTGCCAACTGGCTTGTTACCCCATGCTTTCCTATGCTGCCATAAACATTTTGAACATTATTAAATGTATTTTTGAGAATAATGGTCATGGAAATGTTACCCATTTAGAATGGAACAGAATAACCTAGAAATAAAAAGAATGGAAATGTCTCTAAGAAGTAACAGTATATTTTTTCTTACTTCTAAAGGATGGGATCTCACCAATTTTAAAAGAACAAAAAGATATATCCACTAATATAATATATTCTGGATTTCATTTTGAATCTCAATGAAAGCATGTCGATTCAAGTTTCCTTGCAATGTAGTGCTAATTCACTATTCTAAGAGATGGTGGTGGCACACTACTCTGAACTATGGAAACCATAAGCCTCTAATCTAATATAATTCAATGGTCTCTATTATATACTTAGTAGATAATCAGGGTAATGGAGTGACCCTTAAAATCAGAGGGCTTGTCTTAGTGGCCTTATGCAGTCCGTATTTTCTGTCTACCTCTGTTTCTAATTCTTCAGTCTGAGCATCATAATTTCTGACTTCTCTTGCCATGCAAGCACGCTCTGAAGAACTGAACTGATTTCTCAAATGCAGATGCAATGGTGACTATGTGATAAGCTAACATAAGTTATCAGAGTTTTTGTAGCCACTGACAAATGCCAGGAGGATATATTAGACAACTCTCTCAGTTACCCAGCTGTCCTCTCATGCCCACATCAGAATAAAAAGAAATATTTTTTGCATGGAAATATTGTTTCCATATTTGTATGGAAGCAGCCAAATCGTTTGGTCCTCTGAGCGTTTCATAAAGGAATAATAAAAGTCAAGGCAGCCAGTTCACTGCAGGGGACTCCTGAGGGTGGAAGAAGAATTTCAAAAAATTACACATATACACACACACACACACACACATTGAACCATGATTCACTTAAGAAACCGAAGGTAACACCTTGTAGGTTTATCAAGAATAGAAAAGAAAGCCCAAGTTTCAGTATGTACACAAAAGGATAGGCGAGGGCAATTCTCATAAGTGTGTTGAGCTTGACTACACAGTTTAAATAATTATCTGAAATATTTAGATAAATATCAAACGAAAAGCTCAACACATTTTTGCTGACATCTAGATATTGAAAGAGCCATAATTTCTCTGCCTGTGAACAAAGTGATTCTTTTCCTATCTCTATAGGCTTTGCTGCACTCTGTTTTCTGATGTAATTAAACTCTTTTACAGTCTTTGTTAGCTGATTGTAGGCAAGGAGTTTCAGAAAATTTCAACTTGTCACTTCTTAAAGCACTGTTTCTGTTCATATATGATCCATCAGTAGGGGATTAAGAATATGCCAGTAGTTAATATTAGTGATAGGAACTTGAAACAATATTATGTTGGACTTTTCTCATTATATTTTTCTTGTGGTTGTTCATTGTTTATGAATTATTTCTCTGGGGAAGTTGTAATTCTACAAAGGCAGAAATTAAGTCCTTATTTTCTTTGCCCTAACATAGTCATGGCTCAAAACTGATAAGTTCAGGACTGATAAGTTCAGGAATTATTCTGAGTATAAAAAACTCAAAACTGATAAGTTCAGGACTGATAAGTTCAGGAATGATTCTGAGTATAAAAAATTAATGAATTAATGTCATCGAGGCCTTTAAAGCTTTGAAAATATCACAAGGGAATTTACTGAATTTAAGATGTTGTTCCAAAAAATGCACAGTATAACAGTAGGAAGCTGAAAGTGAAATATTTTAAAAATATGAGAAAGAAAACATCAAGAGTATAGACCAGGAAGAGGTTTGTTGTTTGACTGAAAAGGAAGGAAGAAGAAAAGTTCAAGCAAAAGAGTAAATACAATATAATTGGATATCATCCAGGCTTCTATTTCCTGAATTGCTTTAGGAGATACTTCTGTGGTATGTGATATTCGTACCCATCTTCTTGTCTGTCTGTTCTGTCTAAAACGATTTTTCATGTACAGTAATTATATTTTGGGATGAGGACAATAGTGAAGGATATGATTTAGACAATTTTCATGAAGTGGAATGAGGTCATTAAATCTGCTCACATTTATTACAGCTTTTTTTTTTTTTCTTTCTCAGCATATGATAGGGATTGCACAGCCTTGCCCCTCTTGAATTTAAGCCATGAAATGGGAGTGAATGTTATGTTACACTTCTGCTGAAGTCTTCTTTTTTTTAAAATTTCAACTTTTAGTTTAGATTCAGAGGGTGCATGTGCAGGTTTTTTTATATGGATACATGGCATGATGCTGACGTCTGGGGTATAATTAAACCCATCACCCAGATAGTGAGCATAATACCCAATAGGTAGTTTTTCCACCCTTGTTCTCCTCTCTCCCTCCCCCTTCTTGTAGTCCCCAGTGTCTACTGTTCCTAACTTTATATCTATGTGTATCCAGTGGTTAGCCCCTACTTATAAGTAAGAATATTCAGTATTTGGTTTTCTGTTTCTGTGTTAATTCACTTAGGATCATGGCCTCCAGCAGCATTCATGTTGCTGCAAAGGACATGGTTTTGTTCTTTTTTATGACTGCGTAGTATTCCACGGTATATGGGTACCACATTTTCATTATTTAATCTACCATTGATGGACACCTAGGCTGTTTTCATGTCTTTGCTATTGGGAATAGAGCTGCCATGAGCAAACATGTTCCGTAGTTCCTCCCCCTGTCTGGGTAATCTTAGAAGCACAAGTTGAGATGGAGCATTCTTTAACCTACATTTCTGTTTGACTGTAATGTGTAAATCCTCCTGACAGTCATTTTCTTATGTAATATGTAGGATGAGTAAAAAATATATTTTCATTGTATAAAAAATATATTTTCATCTGCTAACTGTTGGAACTGTTCTTGATGATTGAAGAATAATCTGTCTTGTTCTGACTGATACAGGGCATTACATAGATGATTTCCTGAAGACCTCTGCCCCTGCTAACATGTAAGAGGTTGGTTTGCCTACTTATTTCTGGGATGATTCCAAATTCCCCGGTGGTTCTGATCCAGGGATCAGAAAAAAATATACAATTTACATACCAGCTGAGAAACTCTGGAAAATCATAGAAATCTTTTCATTAATCGAGGAAGAAAGAATATAGGCAGTTTCTCTGAATAGCACACTCCTGCTTTCTTTGTAGTTTCATTGATCTATTGATTTTATGTAATTTGTCCTCCTTCTTGAGTTAGTTTAGGAGATTCCATAGAGTAACCCTACTCCGGAGCCATCCTTCTGGATCACATTTAAAATAAGAGTGGAGGAAGTGTTTGAATTCAGAGAAACTCAGTTATCTTCAGTATCTTTGACCTCTAGACTGCAATGTGACACACATGTAGTGCTGTCAACAGCAGAAACAATGAGCTCCTTAGCTTATATTGGTAGGTTTTCAGCTACTGCCTTCTTTATTTCAGCAACGCCAATATGAAGATTATCCTCTGATAATCTGTCCATGTATGAAAAACATTTTCAATCTCTGGGGGCTTCTCACATTCTTAGATATTTTCCAAAATAGTTCTTTTCTTTTCTTTTTACTTTGTTTGTTTGTTGAACGTATCTTTACCAAGGTAATTTTATTCTTTCTCTTAGAAAGCAGAAAATGGTATATGAACAGCTGGGGTTGGGGGTGGGGAGAACGAAAAGCAGAGCATGTTTTTATCTGATGTCATATTGCTTATGAACAAACACAATACCAAGTCTTAATTCCTATAATTGACTGTGGGAAAATGATTAATATTTGTAATATTGTGAGTGGGTAGGAAAAAGAGTGTAAAACACACTATATAAATCATGGAACCAATTAAATACGTGTTGGGGTTGGAGGGAGGGTAAATTCACTAAGAAAAGGTGTTTTCATTATTTTTTCTTTCGTCTCTTTTCAGAATGACACAGTAGGAGTAGATAAGATTGAATCTCTTTATTTTTTATTTATATGATTAAAATTGCTGGTGCTGAAGTTTCTTTCAGGTTAGTTCTCGTTAACTTTTTGAGGGAACACATATTTTTCATGAGTAATAGGCAAAATAACAATTTGTTCACGATGTTGTACACTTCTCAGTGAGATAATGTAACAGAAACACCTAACGTGCTTCCTAGATAAAAAATACGTCACTCCTGTATTTCTCAAACTATTAAAAATTGGCTCAGCATTTGTGGGTACCTTCTACAGTGACACATAGAGTTTGAGAGTGTGTGAGAAAATAGCAGAAATCACAACTCCTGCCATAGAAGAACTCATAGTTTCATATAGAAAATTGGGATTCTGCATCATGAAGGTTAATAAGCTCAACATAGGTTTGATGTTTAGTTTTCTTAGTAAGGTAAGAGAAATCCAAACCTCCGGCTCTACATTTGATAAAGATTTGATAAAGGTGAAACTAGTAATGCCTTTTCTATCTACCTTACATGTGCTGTGTAGATAATAAATTATTGTATAACTAAAAATCTCTCTCTCTCTCTCTCTCTCTCTGTTTTGTTTTGTCTTGTCTTGTTTTGTTGTCTCTCTCTCTCTCGTTTTGTTTTTGTTTTTGGAGACTGAGTTTTGCTCTTGTCTCCCAGGCTAGAGTGCAGTGGTGCAATCTCGGCTCACTGCAACCTCAACCTCCACCTCCCAGGTTCAAGCAATTCTCTTGCCTCAGCCTCCCTAGTAGCGGGATTACAGGCGCCTGCCACCACGCCTGGCTAGTTTTTGTATTTTCACTAGAAATGATGTTTTGCTATGTTGGCCAGGCTAGTCTCGAACTCCTGACCTCGGGTGATCCCCGCATTGACCTCCAAAAGTGTCAGGATTACAGGCGTGGGCCACCTTGCCCATCCTAAAAATGTCTTTACATTTTTAAACACATTTAAGATTAATGTGTGGATGATGAGAAATATGCATTACAAAAGAGGAATGTGTAGAAACAGTACAGTAAATTCAAAAGCTACCAGAGTGATTCAGAAACCAGGAGCTAAAATGCAATTTTAGGGCTATGTAGCAGGAAGGAAAAGAAACAGACAAATGTTTGAGACACAGTAATTATTCTGTAATTCTGAAGCCTGGGCAGAGAAGTTAAAAAGAGAACTAAAATATTGAGTCTAAATGACGGCAGGGACTGTCCTATCATTTACAGTGACCTGATTCAGAAGGAGGTAATTCTGAAGTGGTGTTAGAGACAAAAAGTTTAATGTTAGTCATGTTGGGTTTAAGTGATGGAAACCCAGCCAGGTCGAATATGTTTGTAATGCAATTGACAACATTGAACAGGAGCTCCGGAGAGAAGCCCCCATGAAATCTTGATTTACAATAATCAATGAGGTTTGTGAGAAAGAAGCCCCCCCAAAATAAAATGTCTATAGTTTTAGCACGCAACAGATTTATTAAAGATACATTAGAGACATTAAAAACTGTAAAGAGGCCAGGCGCGGTGGCTCACGCCTGTAATCCCATCACTTTGGGAGGTCGAGGCGGGTGGATCACAAGATCAGGAGATCGAGACCATCCATCCTGGAGAACAGGGTGAAACCCTGTCCCTACTAAAAAAAAAAATACAAAAAATTAGCTGGGCACCGTGGCGGGCGCCTGTAGTCCCAGCTACTGGCAGAGGCAGGAGAATGGCATGAACTCGGGAGGCGGAGCTTGCAGTGAGCGGAGATCTCGCCACTGCACTCGGGCCTGGGCGACAGCGAGACTCCGTCTCAAAAAAAAAAAAAAAACTATAAAGAAATACAGTGAACCAGATGATGCCCACATAATTGAAAGCTTGGAACGAATGGATAATTTTTAGAAAAAGCAAAAGTTACACAGCTGGACTCATAAAACATAGCCATGTTTAGGTTAACATTAGGAGATTATATTAGCCAAAAAAAAAAAAAAAAAAAAAAGAAAGTATTCAGTACCACCAACCTTCCCTCCAAATGGAACTGCCAGATAGTTTTGCAGGCAGTTTTTACCGCATTTTAAAGGATCTGTAACTTATGTACGTTTTCTATGGACAATAGAAACAAAAGAAAGCCATATATTTAACAACTGTACAACAAAAGGAAACCTGTGAATTTCAATTCAAGAACATAACAAGGATCTCTGTTAGCAGTTCTTCTGCTCAATATTGAATTAATGGTTCAAAACAAAGTAATACATTTAAAAACAAAGTGACGTAAAGATTATTATGCTTGTCATTATCATTTGATATGATTGTCTCCTAGAAAAATTTCATATACTCCACAAAGTGTTGGAATTTATAAAAATTCAGGAAGATTGCCAGGAGAGTACGCAACATACAGAAATCATTAGCATTTCTGTATAGCTGCAATAAACATTGAGAAAACAGATACATAATGTATGTAGAAATATATCTAACAAAATAAGTGCTAATTAAATGAATGACAAAATATACCATGTTCATGGATGGAAAGATTCAATAATGTAAAAACATATGACTTTTCTCCAGATTAACTAATACATTAATTTTAAGTACAATTAAAATCCAGGTACAGTTTATCATAAAACTTGACAAGCAGTTCCTAGAATTCATATGAAACAACAAAGAGCCAAAAGTGGAGGGATGATTCAGAAAAAAATAGTGGAAGTGGAAGCACACAATAGATATCAAGACACTCTGCCACTACAGTAATTAGGCCTGTTTGATATCTGCACAAGAGTGAAAACAAGTAAGTTAGTGAAATAGAATGGGGGTCCAGAGAAAGATCTGTACATGTATGGAAACTTTTTGTTTTACAAAGGTAGTTTAAAACTAGTTGAGAAAAAGACAAATGAGTAAGTGGTATTAGATTCTTTGGTTATTAATCTGAAAAAAAATAGTTAACACAATACTGTAATTATAGGTAGATTAAACATTTGTGTGTGTAAAACATAATTTTTTAAAAATCAAAAGAGTATGATCTCAAGTTAGGGAAGGATTTCTTAAACAAAAAAAAACACAAACCATAATTGAAAAATATTAATAAGCGTGGCTATTTTAAACATAAAACATAATTTCAAGGAAAACATACCATTAACAAATTAAAAAAAGAAAATCCATACAATTAGAAGCTATAAATAGCAATGCATTTAGACACAGAATTTATAAATAACTACAAGTCCATTAGAAAATGAAAAACAACTCAAAAGAAAAATGAGCATGTGAACAAGATATTCACTAAAAGAAAACCTGAAAGTTTTATAAGCTTAATTTTACTAGTAATGAGAGAATTTCAAAATAAAAATAAAAGAAAATTTCTTTTCATATGATGGCTCATGCCTGTAATCCCAGCACTTTGGGAGGCTGAGGCAGGTGGATCACCTAAGGTCAGAAGTTTGAGACTAGCCTGGCCAACATGGTGAAACCATGTCTCTAATCAAAATACAAAAATTAGCTGGGTGTGGTGGTGGGTGCCTGTAATCCCAGCTATTTGGGAGGCTGAAGCAGGAGAATCCCTTGAACCTTGGAGGCAGTGGTTGTAGTGAGCTGAGATCGCGCCATTGTACTCCAGCATGGGTGACAAGAGAGAAACTTCATTTAAAAAAAAAAAAAAAAAGTTCCTTTGAATAGTAAAAAGCACAGAACAAAACCTTCTAAATCTCAATAAGGAGGATAATGAACAAATTGTGTAATATTTATAAGATGTCATAGAACATACAGTGAATGAACTAGAGAGCTACACATATCAACATGGGTTAATCCAAAAGCTCATTACAGGAGTTTTTCAAAAAGCAAAAGGATGGATACATTTCTTTTGGCATCAAAACACAAACAATTTTTATGTATTTGTCTTCTGGGCTGCTGTCACAAACTAGTACAAATTTAGTGCCTTAAAACAACATAAGTTAGTCATTTTATTTTTGTAAGTCAGAGGTTGAATTCTTAACCTTAATCTGCTGAATTCCTTTTTTCATGTAAGATAACAAATTAACAGTTTCTAAGGAAGGGAATGTGAACATTTTGGGGGGTTATTTTGCTCTGTATCACACTTTATATGTTTAATGGAGAAATATCTATTGTAGTAAAATTACAGAAACATGCATGGGGATAATTGGTACATAATTCAGGATATTGGTTAACTCTAGATTGAGAAATTAGAGAAAAATTGGATTGAGAAGAAATTCAGAGAAAGACTATTGTTCCTCCATTATTTACGATTTAAGAAGATGGATTTGAAACTAACTCTAAAAATTCTAGGGTTTCATCAAGTTAAGTGAAGGAGAGGGTAAGATGAAATAACACTGTATTTTTTTATCATAACATTTATATTTATCAGTATCTTTGAATATTTCATAATAAAATTATTGAAAAGGAAAAGAAAGAAAATGGAAGAAAAATTTGTGTGAAGAATCAGTAAAATATTGAATCAGTGAAGTGGATATTGTGATAGTTGAAAACAGGTAAAACTAGAATGTTTAGGCCAGACACTTAAACCTCAATAAAGTAATAGAGGAGGTTTTTGGCTGTGAGTGATGAAGAGATGATGATATTAGGGACTTACAAGAATACGGAAAAACTCAAAGCAATCATGATGAGTGTGGTAAGGAGTAAAATGTTGAGTTAATAAACAGATCCACCAGAGTAGATGGTCAACTACAAGAAAAAGTATCAGGCATTTAAAAACACACAGTTAAGTTTAGAACGGTCACTACAAAGAATGTGATTGAAGAAGGTTGGAGGGATAGACAAGAGGGAGTACAGACAAGGATCAACCAAGTTAGGATCACCCACATTGACAGTATACTCCACAGTGTTTTTCTACTTTTCTTAACGCTTTTTGGAAGTCTACTATTTTAAACAGTAGGGGGGAAATGGATTATTTTGGTGGGAATTTGCATGAGAGACAAAGGGATAATGGATTCTAGAATTACAAGAAAAGCCTCAAAATAGATAACTATGGATTTCAAAATAAGGAAATAGGTAATTTTTTAAAAGGCAGATCTGAAGATGAGAAAAACTAGAATTCAAAAATTAGATGGGCCAGGATGAGCAGATTATAAAGTTAAGTAATTATACCAGATGTGGAAGAACAGGCTAGTTAAAGGATGATTGCATGAAAATCTGAAAAACTTCAAATTTGTGACCTAACATGAACTTAACATAAATTTTGATGAAATAGACTTGAAAGTTTAGTGAGGTGAATGATAGTGTCCAGGCATCAGCAAAGCATTGTGGGCATGCTAACCTGTGAATGACTGTTTGCACATCTCTCAGTTTCCTAAGACTTACTAAGACTGTATCTCTCTCCATCAAAAGTCATATGGTTTGGCTCTGTGTTGCCACTCAAATCTCACCTTGAATTGTAATAATCCCCACGGTTCCTGGGAGAAATCACATGGAAGGTAATTGAATTATGTGGGTGGGTGTTTCCTGTGCTGTTCTCGTGATAGTGAATAAGCCTCATGAGATCTGACAGTTTTATAAAGGGGAGTTCCCCTGCATACACTCTCTTCCCTGCCACCATGTAAGATGTGACTTTGCTCTTCAGTCACCTTCCGCCATGGTTGTGAGGCCTCCCCAGCCATGTGGAACTGTGAGTCAATTAAACCTTTTTCCTTTATAAATTATCCAGTCTTGGATATATCTTTATTAGCAGCAGGAGAACAGACTAACATAACACCCTTTTGGTGCTATTGTCTTTTTGCTTTACCCTGTCCTCATCGTGGTTTATTCTGATGATGTACCTCTTATAACCTGTATAGCAAAGCCTTTTTCAAGGAAGAAGGTAATAAAAAATAGTGTTTAGAATTTAAATCAAACTTTTTAGAATTTTACCCATGCTTTTGAAGTGATTTGTATGATATCACACAGAGGCAGAAACTGGACTAGAATGAAGGTCTAGCCTAGGGTCCTTCTCTAGGACACCCCATTGTCTTTTAAAAAATAAAGAAGGCACCCAGATCAGGTAACATTGAGTAAAAAGAGGGCTGGAAAGGTAGCTGGGAAGACACTGAGACTGCATTTCACTGGGCTTTTTCATCCTTGGATGAAGCTAGGAATCTCAATGTGATCAGTTTTATATTGGGTTTAGAATGGATATTTCTACACATGGCCAGCAAATGAAGGTACATTTCCTGTTGGTGCTAGAGGGCATTATGGGTGACAATGACACTATTAACGGATGGTTTATGGCTTCGGAGAAATATTTGGACATCCTGTTTGCTTGATCAGCAGTTAAACTCCAGGTTGCTGTTTTGACCTTGGTTCACCCAGAAGATTATTTCTATAAACTCGAAAACTGAAACCAAGTAAGAACACATACACAAAAGTCCAAAGGAAGAAAGTAAAATCTTTTGTTTATCTCTAGGGCGTGAATGTCTGCCAAAGACTATACTACTGTTCCCTCTCTGGAAACAAGGTGATTTGCATTTCTCCTGGGTTTTAGCTCCTGATTAACTATGTAAATAACTTTATTCAACAATGCCTTATTTTCCCTTTGGTTTTTGACCTTTAGAGCCTGTTACTAGTGCTTTTGGGAATTACTAAAGAATATTAAATAATGGAAGTTCAGAAAATATGTGAAGGTTTAATATGACATTTAGAAAAATGTTATATTAAAATATGAGCAGCTTAAAATAAATGTAGTTTTATTAAAATTATGTTTCTAAATTGCTAATAATAATTATCTTACTGCATGATAAATGATATTATGAAAATCTTTGGAGCCTAACTCTCTGCAGCTAACAGCACATAAATATGAATGATAAGAGTTATTAGCAATACATCTCGTCAGATTCGTGTGTTACAGTTAGGTTGGTCTCCAGACCCCCTGCCTGAGGATCTCTAAGTCCTATAGGAACCACCACTCTACTTTTGTAGAGAGCTTTATAGCTTATAGAGCCCTTGAACATGCTCTCCTTTTTGTTCCTTTGTTATGCTTTGTTTCTCCAAATACCACTGTTAGTATAAATATTATCCTTGATACTACTCTAATGAGAAAAATAAGGTTAGGAATTTCCCCACAGTAGTTCAAAGCTGGTAAGTGCAGATCTGGTCTTGAATCCAATGTTTGGACTACATGTTTAGTGCTTTTCCTTATTAAATCAATGCAGAAGAGTTGATAACCAGTAGTAATTTTATTCCCTGCACTGTTTTTTACCTGGCTTAGCCAAAGCTCTATTTTTCATTCAACAACTGTACCATGCTTCATACATGGAATTGCGTGGACATAATAAACCAGGAATTTGCTACTTGCAACAAAGGCATTAAAATTTTTAGAGATATTCATGGAAGGTTCTAAAAAAGGAAGAAAACTTCAGTTTTTATGTGATTATTCAATTCTAAGAAAGAGCCAAAGAATAGTTTTAGAAGATCACTAGAAACGTAACATTGATGAACATCTGCCAAAAGTTTTCTTTCATGTCAGACAAACCAAACCAAGACGGAATAATAAAAAATCATGTAATAATAAAGCAATCAAACAACAGTATTAACACACAAGACAAAATAATAACAAATAATGTAATAATGAAGCAAAAAAACAACAGTATTAACACACAAGACAAAATAATTTAAAAAATGGAATAATAAAGCAATAAGACAGTATTAACACACAAGGCAAAATAAAAAAATTAATAATGAAGCAAAATAAAAAATAACCAGTATTAACACACAAGAAAAAGTAATAAAAAGTAATGTAATAATGAAGCAAAAAAAAACCCCAACAGTATTAGCTATCAGAATCGGCCCACCAAAAAAGAAAATAATAAGGTAGCAAAGAGGCTACTGAGCTTTAGGGTCCCTAGATTCCTTTTACTCCAGTAAAGCTTGGCTAAAATAACACAAATCCTATGGCTTACTAATTTTTCAGACCAATATTTGGGTATAATTTGTGTGCTTTATAGGCCTGGAAAACCCACAAGAGGCCGCACATTGCTGACGTAACTGTCTTTGAATTTAACAAAGCCCATTACCGTGTCAGTGAGGAGGAAGGGTGGAAACTCAAGGGGCTACGTTTTCTAGGCACCCAGAGGGGCTTTTCACTGCAGCTACTGAAATAATAAACTCCCTTGATTTTTGGCGCTGACCAGAGTAGTTTTAACAGTTCACTTCTAATCACAGATAATTCTTTTTTTATTATGTCATTTTAGATGCTGTTATTACACATACAGCAAATGTTGCTATGTTACTGAAAACCGTAAACTGCACGTATGATATCAGTCTTAACAAAAATGAAACTGTCTGTAGACTTGGGTTTAAGGGTAAGGGTGTGCATGTGTGTGTTTATGTTTCAATCTACCAACCGTTCGTTTCCAGAATAGAGTTTATGATGTCTGGAATTTGAGCTGAACTTTCTGTCCTCTCTCATTTCAATTAAAAAAAATTAAGAGCTTGCCCATTATCTTTCCAGTAAATTTTCGTGGAAATTCTGGAGTAGGGAAATTTCCAGCAACCACATTTCATATACTTCTCAGAAATAGAGATTAAGTTTCTATAGTCTGAACAGGAAGTAAATACATGTTTCTTTCTTAGAAAAGGCAACTGCTTTTAATTAAAAAGAACAAAAACAAAGAGAAGCATGTGACAAACTACACTTGGTGACTGCTGGAAGATTTTTATCCTGATAAATGATAATAAGCTTAGTATAACTTCAAGGGGAAAAAAATGAACCATTAGACAAAAAAAAAAAAAAAAAAAAATAGAATTATGCTCTTGCTTAAATTAATTAGGATTTTCTATTTAATTTTTTACTTTAATTTTATTTATTGATTTATGTAGAGACAGAATCTTGCTCTGTTGCCCAAGCTGGAGTGCAGTGGTGCCATCTCGGCTCACTGCAACCCCTGCCTCCTGGGTTCAAGCAATTCTTGTTTCTCAGCCTCCTGAGTAGCTGGGATTACAGGTGCACACAAACCATGCCTGACTGATTTTTGTATTTTTAGTAGAAACCGGGTTTTGCCATGATGGTCAGGCTGATCTGAAATTCCTGTCCTTAACTAATCTGTCCACCTCAGCCTCCCAAAATGCTGAGATTTCAGGCATGAAACACTGTGCCTGGCCAATTTTTATCTTGAAATATTTTAATCTCACAGAAAAGATTCAAGAAAAAATTGTATATACATTTTTACTGAAATCCACCAATTGTTAACATTTTACCACAGGTACTTTATCATCCATTCATCTATCTAATTTTTACTTTTTAACCACTTGAGAGTAAGTTACAGAAATCTTGGCCCTTTACTTCTAAATTCCTAAATGTGTATTTCTAAGAGTAAGGACTTTCACTTACATAATTATGGAACAATGGCCAAAATAAGGATTTTTTTTTTTTTTTTTACCATTGATATTGTTATCTACAAAGCTTATTTACAATCCATCAATTGTCCCAGTAACATCCTTGTAGTCATTTTTCCTACTTCTAGATCTAATTCAATATTACGCATTGCATCTAGTTTCCATTAGACCAAACCTTTGTGACATATGCACATACATGCACACTTCGTTCCTCCATAACATCACGTCATTGTGGCAGTAGTATTCACCAAATAAGATCTTGGGGTTCTTCCTATACCCATCTCCCTTTTGTTCTTGGATATACAATAAAATAATAGTAACAGCAAACAAAGGAAGTAAACAAAAGATCTTGAGAAATTTATATAATTATGTCTTTTTACAATCCCCTTTAAAGGATGACGCTTAAGTATGGGGGATGTTGAATGAAAGGTGTAAAAGGTTATGAATCGTCTTCCCCTAACTCATGATGCGTCTGTAGGTTACACTCTGCAAAAACTTGCACAGGAAGGCACTCAGTGCACAGAATACTTCCAGCACAACAGGAGAACACCTCACCTGGCTGACAGGAGGTCTGTGAGCTGTGGGAAGAACCCGACCTTTACCTGAAGGCTTGAAGCCAAAAAGGAAATAGCAAGACATTGAACAAGAGGAAAGGTGAAGTCAGTAGCCAAAGAAATTGTCAAAATAAGCGTCAAACCAAAGGAACTAGATTATTGAAACAAAGGCACAAGCATGTACTGATATGTAGAGGAAGTCACCATAGAGAGTGATTTGTGAGGAAAAAAAAAAACAAAAATAAAGAACAGGTTCATCTTTAATTTTGGAAACATCCATTGCTGGATATATATAATTAAATTGTAGCAGTGGAGTTATGAGTAATAAGTGAATCTTATGCTCTTATCTTCTTAAAGTTTTACAATAAATATTTCCTTTTACTATTGAAAATCATTTCATATATACAGAGACAACTAGCTAGCTAGAGACATAGCTATATATTCAAATAAGAACAAAAATTAGTTATCAATTGAGTGATAGAAGCTGGGTCTGAGACAACAGCCTTGTGAATGGTGAAAGCTCAGAAGAACAAACTAGTTCAGGCTGATTCCTGGGAAGACTCCCAGGGGGACTGGGGTTTTTGAACTCTTCAACGGACTTGGAAGGAACCACTGGAGATGCTGTTCATCATATTAGAGAAGTCACTTATTACATGAACCCCATTTACGTAATTGTATATGTGTAAATGAGTAACTTGGTTCCTTCATAGTTCCTAATAACTACTTAGGATGTCCATATGTTATTTTTCATATCTTATAGTAGATTTGGGGTCTGGGGGATGGTAAAGATGATAATCTAAAAGTGTTTGCTAGTGTTACTCCACAACACTAAAAATCTCACCTAAATCACACTATCTACATGCAGTGTTCAACTACACAAGTCTTCCTTTTGGATGTATTAGGACACTCCAAACTTATATGTCTGGCTCCGATCTGGGTCTCAGGGAATTTATGGTGTTTTTCTTTGCTGAGTAAAATGTCAATGTTATATGTTTCATCATTGATGGAATCACCATTTTCAGAAGCACAAAATCACAGTGGTAGAAAATGAGCAGCTAAGGGAATTTAAATGTTTTTTATTTTTTAGCTGGAGTCAGTGAGGCTGTGTCCTTAGCTACATTCCTGCCAACACCGTCTGCCAAACTACAATGAAATTGCACACATTCCTATGGATAGTTTCTAGGTGCTTACCCATCTTGGAAAGTGGGTATACATGTCTCAAATCATTTCTTTCTGAAAGCCAGGTACTGCAGGATATGGGTCTCTTGGTGGCTTTGTTTCTACGTTTGAATTTGAAGTTCTCAGGGGCAACATATTGGCCGAGCATATTTACAGATGATATTTCAAGGTGACTGTTGATGCATAAATAAAACTTAGAAGTTTATAAGGAGCAACCAGCAAATTTGGGGGTGAGATTCTTGTATTCTCTATTTGCTGTCTGCTCTCCACCAAGCCCTTTGCTGATGTGAAGGAAATAAAGCGTTGTACACAGAAGACAAGCAATGAAGAGAAAAGAGATCTTTACATTCTGTCCCCAAAGTCCCCCAGACTTGGTGATGGACTAGTCCTGCAGTTGTCCTCCTGTGGATCTCATTAGGTTTCTTGTTGGCTGATTGAGGAAGACAGTCCTAGTTTCAGGATTACCCAGAAGACTCTGAAAAGACTGGCACAAAAATGGGCTGGGAGTAGGTGAGTGGAGGCCACATCCTTACATGACCTTACAGGATAGTTTGGCCAGAATATAGAAATTTAGGATGCTTCATTGACAATCAGAAGATCCTAGCAATATAACATTTCTTCTTATTTCTTATAGCTTCTAGGTCTTGAATGTCTAGTATATGCCAGACACAATTCTTTTAACAACCTCTGAAACGTAGTCGTATTCTTGCTTTACGTATAAAGAAACTGATGCTCAAATTTAAGTGGCTTGCTCAAAATTATGTAGCTAGTAGATGAAAGACACATGCTTTAAAGCCGTGTCTCTCTGACCTCAAATTCCATGTTCTTTTCGGTAAATGAATTGCTATTTTATTCACTACTGATTGTCTTTCATGCTTGCTTGCTCAAAATGAATTTAATATTCTCCATTAATCAAATGATGCCAGCAGTTTACCTGAATGAAAAAAAAGGTAATCTTTGACATCTCTGACTTTCTGTTCAAAATCTCTTCTTCCAGTTTTTGTGACACCATCCTCAAATATTCCAACCCTCTGGCACATCCCATTCTTTTGCACCATCTTGCTTTCTGAGGCAGATGGAATAAATGCCTGATTTCTCTAATTTCTCTTATTTTTCTTCCTAATCAATGTATCTGCTTTTCCTGTCTCATTCATATACACTGATAATTTAATTTGTGCTGAGGTAAGAATGAGATTATAGAATGTGTTATAGCCCTCACTCCATGCACACAAGATCTGTGTATAAGTGAAGGTTTCCATAGAGATAGAAATCTTAATTCTATGGGATGATTCTAATGATGGGGATGTGAGCCCCGATAGCAGATTGTGGGCATGTTATGGAGTGGCTGTATGTTTCTCTGCTCTGAGTTCATAACACATAATTGTCAGGGTTGACAGAGTCAGTCTGTGCATTTCTGATGAATTTCAAGCTAGCTCATTAAAATTTTTTTAAGAAGCTACTAGATACTATTGGAGCCCCAGGAGCATTTCCCAAAAAGGGCTCAAAGAAAGCCCCAAAGATGCCCCAAATGTGCTCAAAAGTACTCAAAAATGCCCAAAAAGAGCATTTTCTTGCTCTATCTGCATCAGAAAGTAACGTTCTACATATAAATGGAACACGAGCCTCCTAAAGGGGCTGAGATTGTGAAGTCTTAAAGCTCGGATGAATATGAGCCTGGTCAAATGTGTTGTCCTCTCTTTCCTCTGCTATGTTGCCAGCTGGTAGAGTTAGTTCAGTTTTACTGTTTAAAGCTTCCTTTTGGGATAATAAATATTTCTAAAATATTGTATCGCTTTAGAGCTCACACTGTGGCAATGTAAATCAATTCCCACCTCTGTTATATAGTATGTGATTTTTAGCCCTACAAAAATTCCATTGTGATATTACAGGCCTTATATTGGCTAATAATAGACTATGGTGGTGGTCTGGTGGAAACAACTATGGGTGGGATTTGGAGGACAGAAATGGTCATCTCTTGGGCTGCAGAATTCATGGAAGAGATGGAAGCTGTTGTTGGGTTTCCCCTGGCTGGGGATGCCCATTTTGCTTCATGTATTCTAAGGGGCCACAGGCCAAGAGCACAGTTCTTCATCTTTATCTCAGCAGATAATTTGTGTAAGGTAGCATCTCTTGGGAAGGGAAAATCAGGGTAGAGAAAAAGGCCAGAAGCTTATTCATAAAAAAAGCCTGAGAAGGTTGGAAGTTTTTAGGACAAGGCCAAGAAAACTGAGAAATCATAGCCTTCAACTTCATGATAATTAAGAATTTACTACCCTTGCATGCATGTGTGTCCTAATAAGCAGTAATGTGCCTGTCTGCAATAATCATTTTATAAATATTAATGCAGCTTTCTGAAAGCTACATTACCTGATTTTAAGTGTTACATTTTATTTGTAAGTGCATATTTTAATTATGTCCGTAAAACATTGATTAATTAAAATTTGCTGCTGTTTTGTGACTTGGGAGCCAGACAGGTTTGTACTAAGGAGCAGTGTCTGAGGTATGCTGTTTTAAGGCAGAGAAACAAGCTGGGAGACAGTCAACTAAAGGAATATCTGAATGTTCATGAGACTACATATTTTTGGAATTGAGCATGGCTCATCAGTACAGCTCAGTTGAACTATGTCTGCGATCCTGACCTATCAGAGTGGAGTTACCATCATTTTAGGAATATAAAAATTTAGGAATAAATCTGAAATATTTAACATATTGATGATGAAAACTGTATTTTAAAAGTGTTAGGGAATGAGTGGATTTCCCCTCAAATTTATTTGTTGGCGCTCTGACCCCCATGTGATAAATTTGGAGATAGGGCTTTTAGGAGGCAATTAAGGTTAAATGAAGTAATAAGAGTGGGGCCCTAATCCTATAGGATTGATGTCCTTATAAGAAGAGAACTCTCTATCTCTCCCCCATGTCAGATATAATGAGAAGGTAGCTGTCAGCAACCCAAGGAAAGAGCCCTCACCAGACATTGACCCTGCTAGTACCTTCATTTTGGACTTCCCATTCTCCAGAACTGTGAAAAAATAGACGTCTGTTTTTTTAAGTCACCCAGTTTACAGTATTTTGTTATGGCAGCCTGAGCTTATTAAAATAAAGTTACTCAAAGGGGAGGAGCAAAGGTTATTAGAAATAAGACAAAGCTATCTAATTGTAGCAGGGCATCGTGCTAGAGCCTAGGCAATAATAGAATAATGTTAGATTTGAGGAACTAGGACTTGGGAACAAGTTAAATCAGAGTTTGGAAGTTTGTGCAAATGCCAGAAGACAAGAGAATAAATGAAGGGAGGTGAGCTGACAAAGAGGTATGTGCACCTAGTTCTAGAGACACAGGAAGGATTCAAGGATGTAAAGATGATAGAATCGCCAAGTAAAGCTTGATAAGTTATAATCCATGAGCCTTTTTTATCTGTGTTACTCTTACTGTGGGTATGAATGCCCTTAGGCCATAGATGCACAGTGTACACAGAAGTTAGCGGATTGTAAAAGGTTTTGGCTGTGACAGAGACAGCCACAGAGATGCTAATGTAGAAATACTTAATGTAGATGATGGGTTGATAGATGCAGCAAATCACCATTGCACACGTATACCTATGTAACAAACCTGCACGTTCTGCACATGTACTGCAGAACTTAAAGTATATAAAAAGAAAACATTTAATGTCCAAAAAATTGAGGAATGACTAAACGAATGTACAGTGATACATGATATTAAGAATCAGATTGTAAGAATCATATTGATATTTGTTAGGTGATGAAGTATAATTTAAGAAATATCTATATGATATGAATGTGTCAAGTATAATCAAAATTATTTTTAAAAATGTACACACATACACAAATGATGAAAACACAAAACCCCTAATGAATAAAATAAGTCATCTCTGAATGTTGAGGTTATTCTAATTTTACATCTTGTGCTTTTAGTGATATTTTTTTTCCAGAAAAAATACATCTTACTTTGAAACCACAATTTAAAACTTACTCTATTTTGTAGAAAAGTTGCTAAGGGTGAAGAATGAGTTGGTTGAAGGGCTACCACAGAAAACATGGTCACTTTTGCTGCAACTTCCTTTAGATTCTTTGGCTATTTGAGTTCCTAGGTTTACATAATGTTGCAATGGAGGGAGAGGCCAAACAGAAGATTTTAACCATTCCTTATCCCCTCCACACACGCAGAAAATTGGGTAATGTGACCCCTGTGTTTCATTCACTCCTGACTATGCACGAGTAGCGCCCAACTGCTTTTTTCCATATTCAAACAAGACAGAGTGAAAAACAGGACAAGGCACTGAAAGCAATGTAACCCCATGGGGCAGCCACAAATATGACCTCTCATATCCATATTTCTCACAGCACTGATGATATCAGGTCCGTCATTATTATCTCAATCTCAGGAAGGTCCAATTATTTTTAAATCTTTAAGAGAGGAGATGGCTTGAGTGCCTTTTGCCTTGTAGCTGTCGTTCTTTGTGTGAGATATAAGATTGTTGGGGTGCGAAAGAAGTGGAAGCCTGTGTTAGGAGCTGTTGTGGGGCTGGGCAGAGGGGGATTGAGTATATCAGAATCTGAAAAATAATTGGCACCAATATGGGATCAAAATGGATATGCTGTATCCGTTGAATGTAGCAACTGACATAAAAATCCTAAAATAAATACCATTGCCTACAATTGGTAAATATATGAAAAGTGACTTTTATCCTATTCCGTCAATCTCAGTTTTCTAACACAACCTGAGCTCATTTTGAAGGCACTTTTGCTGCATTTTTTGTGTCAAGATAACAGCCTTCCGCCATGAGTTAGTGTAGGCATGCAGTATTCGTCTGTCATATGTAAATGCTGACACTGTCACCAAACCAAGAGCAACATGTCTTATGAGACTTTGTAAACTTGAAATAATGACAGTTGTCAACTCTCACAGGGCTGAGAAACTTAACCTTTTAAGATATAAATCTGAAAAGTTACTGTTTTGCTGATGTGTAACGGAGGCTCATGCTGATCACAGTTTATGAAACAAAATAATAACTTCTTCCTCTTTTAAGCCACAATGAGATGCAGGAAAGTTTTAGTGGTTTTCTTTACCATTTCATGATGGATCCAATTTGAGAGGAATGGAGTCAAACGTGGGGAAATGTATGATGCCCTTGCAGAAACGCTGGAAGTAATGACTCAGGAACAAACCAGGTGTGAATGAAACCCCCATCTTAGTCGTGGGAAGACTCGTTTTTTTTTTTTTTACTAGCTTGTATTTCTAGGGAGGAACCGAATTGGTTCAAGTGAAACACTAATGGGTTCAGCCCTCAAGTAGCTTGAAAACATCGGATTTCAATGTTGGAGTTCATAATAGGGTTAAGCAAATAATGAGAAGAGACATGTTTCAGTAATGGTCCATGATATTAAGAGACTAAAGTGGCTTTATTGGTTCCTCTAAAAATTTCCTACAACATATGATCGTGGCAGCTAAAGAGCAGATTTTTTTTTTAACTCTAATAGATAAATGAGTATTTATCAGAGACTGACATTATTCAAGTCATCTGGGTTTAACCTCCAAGTCCTCTGGTACTCTGAAAAATACTCTTAAAGAATGTTTTTCTGTTTCTTTGCTTAACCCTTTTCACCTGCCAAGTGTCCCCTGGAAATTTGAAGACTTGCGCCACAACTCAGTATGTCAAGTTCCATTTCTTTCAATGATGGGTGATCTGGGGCTACTCTTGCTATGGTCAGAAGCAGACTTTTAGCAATGAAACAATCCATCAAGTGTATAGTTTCTTTTCAAAGTGCATAGAAGATTGAAAAGCAGTTTCAAATCTTGCAAATTTGGAACTCATATATGTATCACCTATTAACATGTAGAGGCATTGAAATTGTAATTTAAAATAAGAGTATGTAATGCTGATGAAAATACCTCTTTACTATTGCCTGAAGCTTAGTGTTTGTAACTTATCATCCTGAGGCCGAGATATCCAGGTGAGTGCCTAAATTGAAATATGCTTCACTCACAACCTGGAGCAGGTCCTGTCTTGGATCTGTAGTTCGGTTGAGCTAATCCATATAGATTGAACTCTTAGATGGTTCAATGGAGTACACAATTGAGACATTGTGCAAACAGTGGAAGATCCGAAAGCACAGAAATCACTTGATCCTCTTCATCAGGGAAATCAGCCTAGTTTTTAAATGTTTTGAAGAGCGTGGGAAGATCATGGCAATCCCACTATTACCTTCTACTCTATATTTTGCGGCACATGTCAAAACCCTCAGTCTCAGGATCATTCTGGTCTTGTTCTTTTGAAGGAAAGGAAAATAGAAGAGATTTGAATTAAATGATCTCTACCAGACCTTGCAGTTAAAAATTTCTATCTAGTTAACAAGTACTATTAGTGATGAATCACTCTGAATACATTTTGGATTAGGATTTACCCGGAGCATTCTGTTTATTCTGTAAACTTGCATTTGTCTGCTTAAGTCAAGGTCTGCACATCACCAGAAGAATTAGGGTTCCATTTTGGATGTTTTATTAAGCATAACATTAATTGAATCAAATTGAACATGTTCATCTGTTTAAGAGGGACAATGCTTTTTCTGGACAAATACAGTGGAAATACAAATACTGCTTTGGACTAGAAGGTGAGGGTCTCTGTAATCACGAGTCTTGTGTTAAAAGATATACTTCCCCCATAGCATATTGCATGCGCAGACACCCATAACTTCCTAAGAGGAGTGTACCCTAGAAAATAATTGAAACTTTGGAGATGAATAGTTTCGTAATTATTACATATAACACGGAAAGGGGAATTGGATATGTATATGGAAGCAACAAAAATGGAGGTACATCTTCTTTTAAAGTATTTTGTATTATGGTTCAATTAAAATGAACAAGTAAGAGGAAACCTGACTGTCAAATTTTGAAACAGTTACAGTGAAAAAAATCCATGCATACCAAAAATATAAGAGTACAAGATTTACTTTGCTAAATCATCTTTTTTTTCTCTCTTGAATGGTTTCAGATTTTTTTTTTTTTTAATATAGTGCAGGGACTATATATACAGTAACACCAAGCATTTAACAGCTGTATTTCCCCCTTTTGCTATCGTAATTATGGTCTCATTAAGATTCCAATAAAAAGGCAAGAAAAACCTTTCTTTAAAAGGAAAACAGAAGTGCTCACAGTGTCTCTCTACCAACATGCTATGCTTTTAAAATATTTGCATTTGAAATTCCTCACTGCAAATATTCTCAAACCAAAGGTAAATACAACACCTAGATTACTCCCAGAAGAACATTCCTTCTGCTATTAATACCCTGAATTCAAATCTGTTTGCAAGTCTGTATAATTTTACTCTGTGTACTTGATCCTGCAGTTTGGCAAGCTGTAAGTGTTAGGAAACTAGATGTATCAGAAATGAATAGAAAGTGGCATCTCTTGCCTGGGTGAACACTTTTTTGTTTTTGCTTTCCATTTCATAAAACAGCCCATTTACAATAGCAGATTCATGGGGATAGAGTCTTCAGACAAGAACAAAGAGAGGTCTTCTCAAAAGAAAACATCAAGCAAAGATCAATAGATCATTACACTAAGTTATTAAAAAAAAGAAGTACTCACCTCTCTTCTATCTTATTTTATATGGTGTCTTCTCTCTTTTAACACATACCACCTTCTCTTCATGGCAGTATCCAGTGTTGAGTTATGCCTCAGTGTTTTCAATCTTCTAGCTATGCAATCAGCAGCTCCTCACACTGTGCTATATTTAGAAGCTGTTGTTTCTGATATGGGTTGGCTCTGTGTCCCCACCCAAATCTCATCTTGAACTGGAATCTCACGAGTTGAGGGAGGGACCTGGTGGGAGGTGATTGGATCATGGGGGCAGTTTCCCCCATACTGTTCTCATGATAATGAAGGAGTTCTCCCGAGATCTGATGGTTTAAAAGTGGCAGTTTCCCCTTCACTCTCTCTCTGTCTCTCTCTCCTGCTGCCTTGTGAAGAAGATACTTCCTTCTCCTTCACCTTCCATGATTGCAAGTTTCCTGTGACCTCCTCAGCCATGTGGAACTGTGAGTCTATTAAACCTCTTTCCTTTATAAATTACCCAGTCTCAGGTAGTATCTTTATAGCAGTGTGAAAACAGACTAATACACTTTCTAATCACAGATTGTTTATGTGTTGACCCATTATCTGGACTTCTATGTTTTTGTGGGGTTAATACATGAAATTAATCCAAACTAAGGTATTAGAGATGTTATTTCAAAAGTAGTTTATGATACCTGCACCAAGAATGTAAAAATAAGGTAATTTAAGGCCTCATTATAGACAGGATACTAAAAAATGTAGAACCTCCATTCTATACTTTCTTAGTGGCTTGATGTGATCCTTATGAACAAGTCCACCCTTGAGAACTAACCACAGCAAAAAGTTGGATATAAAAAAGGATGTAGCCACAGTGAGGACATGGCTTGTATTTTCCAGAGAGGTTTCCACTGCAACAACTGGGAGCAAGACCAAGATGGTGGAAAATTTGAGAGCAAATCAAAGTGAAGAAGTACAGTCAATAAAGCAGATAACTGAGAAAAGTTGCCTAAGAGGACCAGGAGAGAGTTAGAGAAGGGGGAGGTTTTTGCTTTGTTTTTTCAATGATGAATTATGTTTTTGAGTTGAATTGTCAAAGAGAAGGGATTGGTAGAGACAGAGAAATGGAAGATTATAATTAAGGAGAAATAACTGAGTGAGTTTCCAGACCAGGAAAGAGACAAGGGTCAGAATCCACTGAAGAAAGTGGAACAATTTGGTGTGATTTTGTTCTTTGATTCCATGTTTATAGTGCATCAGTATTTTATCTTTGAATATTATATACATTTATTATACACACACATATGTACAACATATTCCCTGTTGATTTGTTCAGTTCTAATGTTTCTGGTTAGGTGTGAATATTAGTAAAATAATATTTTCATTATTAAAAGTAGGATAGCAGGAGAACACCACTCCCACAGAGGATGGAAGGTATGAGGCAAGGATGGATATGAAGATCAAATGGGTCAGAATGCAGATGTTAAGGAGCTTTTACCTAAGAGACTTCATTTGGTATTTTTTTCTGAAACAAATATCAGTTCACTCATCCTCCAGGAGGAAGAAGTATGATACAGAGAGGGAGGTGGGATAAGAAATTTTCAGAGACTGGTAATGTCTGAACTGATCACTCTTGGGCATGAGAGAGAATGATTTTCCTGGAATATATTCCCATAAGTAGGATTACTGAGTTAAATATACGATTTTTTATGGTTTTTCATAAGCATGGCCAATTTTTCCTTCCAGAAAAGTTTTGCCATTTGTACGGCATCCAACACGAGAATGAGATGGGGTTACCTGAGCCAGCCCCGCCTGGTTTGGCCCCTGTCTTTCTCTATAACTTCCTTTCTTGCAATTGTTACTCACTGACTCTCCCCCAAGCACGCAGGCCTGCGTAATTCCTCCAACTTTCACCGTCGTTCCTGTCTCATAGCTTGGTTCTTCTCTCGACGAGATGACCAAAGGTCATCCCCTTAGAGGGACATTCCTTGAAGTATCCCACATAACTCTGCCCTACTCCTCAGCCAGGTCACTCTCTAACCCCTTCCTTTGCTTGATTTTCTTTGTAGTACTTATCTTTATATGAATTATACTATTTATTTTTAACTTTTATTTGTTTTGTTTCATCTAGTACGATATATGTTTGAGAAAGATGGAAACTTGGTAATAGTAAACACTGTCTTTTGAACTACCTGAAAAATACTTGGCAAAAGGTAGACACTGGGCAATTTTTGGATAATGAATGAATAGAAAATAATTACTTTTCATTTAACCACATTCTGACCAACATGGGATATTCTCATTTAAAATAGTATTGCTACACAGATACTTCAAAATTTTGAACACCATTTGGGAAGACATTTGGGAAACACAGATGTGTTAGAAAGAATCCTGTCCTGGGGTCAACCACTTTAGTCCTGATTTTTCATCAGTAATTTTTAGGCAAGCCTTTTAACTTTTCTATGCCCATTTCTTTTCTTTTTTCTTTTTCTTTTTTAGACTCAGAGGGTACATTTGATTGTTTGCTCCATGGGTATTACATGCATCACAGTGGGGACTGGGTTTCTAGTGTACCTATCACCCAAATATTGAACATTGTACCCAATAGATAATTTTTCAACCCTCACTTCCCTCTCAACCTCCCCACTTTTGGAGTCTCCGGAAACTATTATCTCTACCTTTATGTCTCTGCGTACTCATGGTTTAGCTCCCACTTATAAGTGAGGACATGCAGTATTTGATTTGCTGCTTATGAGTTAGTTAACTTAGTGGCATTATTATTATTTATTATTCAATTCATAGTTTAAACGTATTCGTGTTTTTACTTAAACAAGTTATTTGAAGAGGAGCTCCAGATCCCTAACATATATGGAAAGTCAGTATTTTACTAATACCATTAATATAATCATATAAAAATTACCATTATATTGAAAGAGAAGGGGAGGAACTAAAATTGTTTTTAAAAATTATCAGTGAAAAATTTTAAAACTAAAAAGAAAACAAAATGCTATTACTAATTTCATGAGACATTTGTAATCCCTTTTATAGACTGTATCCTCTTCTTTTCTCACTTACCTATTGGGATATTGGTAATTTTCTCACTGATTTCTGTGAACTCTCTATATGATAAAGATATTATTCATGACTAACATTTGTTGCATATTTACTGTAGTTTAATATATTACCATTAATTTTGCTTACATAGGAACAAATTTCAGGAGTTAAATCTATGCATACATGTTTTTATTTATTCCATGGTTTAGCAAGAAATTTTATTACCTTATATTTGATCAGTTTTTGCTTTAATTTTTTTCTAGTGTTAGACATTACATTTTTTAATGGCTGACTTTTAATCTTCTTTGAATTTACTTTGATATACGGTATGGAACAGGTATCAAACTAGATATTTCCCCAAAATAATCAGACCAGTTTCCCCCAAATTTTCATTGAACTGTTTTCTTACTCTCTGATTTTTGCTGGTGTGGCTTTGTTTTTATGGATTTCTTACTATAGATTAGCATTTTATCTATGAGTATCATATACATTCATTGTATACATACATATGTGTAATCTGTTCTTTGTTGATTTGTTCAATCTTTCTAATCTTACTGACTAGCTTTAAATATTAGCACAATTCTATTTTAACTGTTGAAGCATTATAGATGTTTATTTCACATATTTTTAATACATTATTTGAAAACCAACAATTATGCAACTTTTAATATGGCTATTTTTGTTATTCAGAAACTTTGTGTGTCTCATTATATAATAAGTATATTTTAGTTTCAGAATTATAATTATCTACATAAAATTATCACAGGAGACATATCCTTAAGAGTATTCTAGAAACTTCAGAGTTTTTATTTTCTGTACTGTTATGAATAGAAGATTTTATCCATTCTACTTAATGGTTTTGATAAAAATTTATATAAACTCTCCATCTGAGTCACTGAATACTTTAATTCTAATATATTTTCAACAGAACATTTTGGAATTTTAATAAAACCAACTTATTTAAAATAATTATAAAATTCTTATTTTCTTCTTCATAATATATAAGGCTTGAATTTACATTTCAAGTCTTATTTCATTGTCTAGGACTTCCAAAATAAAGTTAAATGTTACCAGTTGGCTCCTACCTGCATTAGGCATAGTGCTAATTATTGGCTTGTAAAAGTATTTCTTTATCATGTTAAATAGTACCTTGCCACTTTTGTATTGAAGAAGAACAGGTACTTAATCTGATAAAATACCTTGTCATATTGTATTTGGATAATGATGGGGTTTGTGGTAGTTTGTATTTGTCCAATTAATGAGATGTACCATATTGATAAGTTTTATAATATTAAACAATTCTTTCTTTCCTTGGTTATGATTTTCACTCTTGAACTGGTTATTTTGGCATGATGTCTAAACAAACTGACGATAAACGCAGACACGCAGTGGTAGGAATAGATGGCAGTGTTGATTCCTTTGACTGCCCGAAGCTGTATGTATATTCAAAGGTAGACAAAAAGCAGAGGTTAAGCAACTAGCTGGTAAATTTGATCAACACTGACAAATAACCTTGGCCATTCAGCTCCAACATCCAGTATTTTTTTAAGAGTATGTTTTGGCCTAAATTCTTTAGCTAATTACTTTAACTTCCCTTGTGCTGATATACCCGTAAGAAACTTGAAAGGAATTCATTCCTTATTCACCACTTTGTTTAGTGGAAGTGAGGTTTGGTATCTTTAAAAGGATAGAAACCTCTAAAATTGCCATGTTACATAAAACATAACCTGCTAAGTAATGGACCATTGATCTACCTGAAAGAATGATCATAGAGCATTCTATATATGACTGGGATTCCAAGCAATGTTATTAAGGGAATAATAACTATTATTTCTTTATAATTTTGGAGTATTAGGGTGAATTAAATTTAATTAATTAATATTAAATAAATGTTTCTTTTTTCTTTTTTCTTTTTTTTTTTTTTTTTCGGGCATGGAGTTTCGTTCTTGTTACCAAGGCTGGAGTGCAATGGCGCGATCTGGGCTCACTGCAACCTCTGTCTCCTGGGTTCAAGCGATTCTCCTGCGTCAGCCTCTGGAGTAGCTGGGATTACAGGTGCCAGCCACCATTTCTGGCTAATTTTTGTATTTTTGGTAGAGATAGGGTTTCGCCATGTTGGCCAGGTTGGTCTTGAATGCCTGACCTCAGGTGATCCGCCTCCCTCGGCCTCCCAAAGTGCCGCCATTACAGGCATGAGCCACCACACCTGGCCTAATATTTCTAAAAAGAAAATAAAAATCACCTGTAATTCTCAAAGTTAGTAACTACTCTTTACATACTTGTTTTTCTTTCCATCTGTTGAGATCATAGTGTGTATAAAGTTCTAGTACTTTATGCTTCTTGTATGCTTCTTGCTTAACATTTTAGTGGAAATAATAATTGTCCCATGTTTTAAAAGTATTTAATTTAACATTTTATGGTAAAGATGGTCCATAATTTGTTTACTTACAGCGGGTGTTAGATACTTAGAGGCTAATAGTATTTTAAATTACCAATAAGCTATGGAGATCACCTTTATACATAAATTGTTGCCCAGTTTGACCATTTCCCTTTGATAGATTACTAGACCTAATAATACAGTTTTAAAGATGATAAGCTACCTTAGGAAGATGGAAAGAATTAACCCTTAGAGAAACATATACCTTAAGCAAACCATCTGCCCACTCCGAGGCTTCTAGTGTCACTGTTTTATAACCCTATGGTATTTTGCATTAAAGGCAACTGACATGAATACATATTAATGAATTTGCATGCATTTTAACTATATGTATGAGTTAAATAGAGAATGTATATTAGTGAAATGAAAATACATAGAATATTCATCATCATTTTAGGGAGTAATTTTAAATTTTTATTAAGGAGTTATTAATGAGGGTTTGAGCACAAAATTCTCCTCACTTCTTATACATGTTCACACATATACATGTATATGCACACAAACATGCAGACAAACATGGTAATTACAATACCCTTAGCAAAGCAAAGCCAGACTGTAACTTGAATCTTTGGTTAACTTTCCTAATTTTTCAATATTGGAGCCATTTTCATACATGTATGAAGAACCACAGTTTTTTGTGCTATCCTGGACCCAGATCTTTGTGAAGTCATGTGGTGGTGCCTTAATATTTTTGTCATATATCAGCTTTCTTGCCTGTTCTAACAGTTTATTATAGAGGGGGAAAATAAAAACTTACAAGGAAAGAAAGTTTTCACTGCTCTGAAAGCTGCATTTATGACATTTAACAAGGAGACTGATGAACATTTTTAAATGCTATCAAATTTAAAATTTAAAATGTGGACAGGGTCTGCATCCAACAACAAATAACAAAATTTCGTGGACAAACCCTCCTGCCCCACTCAGTGAGAATGAGTAGAAAAGTCAGAAATAAAACATCTTACATTCAAAGCAGCAAGGAAAGCAACTGACAGCTGACATCTCAAAAGAAACAAAAGACATAAACCTATAGAATAGAAAAAAGTGCAGAGAAAAAAATTGCTGTCAACTCTGAATTCTGTATCTAGTTAGAAATACTCTTCAGCATTGAAGATAAAATAATGACACTATTAGGGAAGCAAAAAATGAGGGAATTTTTCTGCAGCAGTCTCACATAAAGTCCCCTTTGCTATAATATATATGAAAATGAGTCATTGCTCTAGATCTATGAAAATAAATTATAGAATATTATGAATAATTTTAAGCTAAAAATTTGAAAATTTACAATAATAAAATCCCTAGAAAAATGCAACTTACCAGTACTGACATGAGAAGAAACAAAGAAGGAAATAGTCCTTTATGTATTTACAAAAATGAAATCTAGAATTTAAAAAGTCCCACATAAAAAAAATTACAAGTCAGTATTGAATGGTAATTCTACCAAATATTTAAAGAAAAAAATATAATGGAAAAGTAATTATAACAGAAAAACTGATAATTTCCCAATTCTTTTTATGAGGTCAGTATAACTTTCATACTAAAACATGTCAAGAAAATTACACATTAACCTCCCTTATAAATATATATGCAAGACATTCTAAGAAAAATATTAGCAAATCAATTTTGAAATATTTAAAAAGACAACATGTTATAACTAAGATGGATTTATTACAGAAATAGAAAATCAATTTAATATTTGAAAACCAAACCTATCAAAGTAATCACCCCGTTAACGAAAGTAGAAAAATCATGTGATCATTTCACTTGATGTACTCACTTGAGACAATTCTATATTCATTCATAATAATAATTTCTAAAAACCTTTTAATAACCATAAATAGAAAATAATATCCTTAATATGATAAATGTTATCTAAAATATATCTATAGCAAATGTATTATTTATTATTGAAATATTGAAGTTTTGGGATTGGGAAGGAGACACTATCTCCATTTCTGAAAACATTTTATGCTAAACGTTTTAGCAACTGTCATAGGTCAAAAGTGACAAAAATGTATAAGAATTGTAAAGGAAGAAATAAAATTGTCAAAACTAATAGATGGTATCATTATAAATACAGAAAATATTTACAATCAATAATTAAATTTAGCAAGGCCATTGTATACAATGTCAGCATAAAACTTTAATTGCATATGCATATATCAACAACAAAGCAAACATTTAAATTTTAAAAGTAGTATCTAAATTAGCGCCTAAAAACTCATCAAATAGGATTAAGTTTAATGAAATTGAGGAAAGATTATTATACAAAATCCATAAAACACTGAGAACAATTAAAGAAAATCTATTTTTCCATTTGAAACTATATTTCTAGTCAAAATAGTTTTTATTCACAGATATTCTTTTTTTTATATTTAACTTTTAAGGTCAGGGGAACATGCTCAGGTTTGTTACATAAGTAAACTGGTGTCATGAGGGTTTATTGTGCGGATTATTTCATCACCCAGGTAAGTCCAGTACCCATTAATTATTTTTCCTTTCCTGATCCTCTTCCTCCTCCCACCCTCTACCCTCCAATAGGTCCCAGTGTATGTTGTACCCCTCTATGTGCACGTCTTCTCATCATTTAGCTCCTGTTTCTAAGTGAGGACATGTGGTATTTGGTGAGAATAAAGTTAAAGAAAATCTAAACACATTAAGGACAATGTGTTTATAATGAAAAGATACCAGCTTTCCTCAGATGATTGGTAAAGTTAATATAATCCCATCAAAAATCCAGTTGGAACTGATAGGATGATTCTAAAATGTATATAAAAGTGAATAAGCTCAAGAATGACTCTAAAAATCTTGTAACAGTATGGAGCTAGAGATGATGCACTACTGTGCATAAAAACAATCGAAAACTGCAGGATTAAAAGAGTGTGGAATTGATGGAAAGATGAGCCAATTGAGCAGAATAGGAAGTGAGGAGCAGGCCCATACATATGGAGATACTTGATTTGAGGCAAGGTAGCACTGCAGAACAATAGTGATGTTTGGTCAATGGATAGTGTATATGGAACTGAAAAAAATACATATCACACCTGTTAAAAGGAAAACCTTAGATGAATGAACAGAGTTTAACTGGATAAAGAATGATTTTCAGTCAGGCAGCCCCTGAACCAGAATGGGTTCATAGACACTCCACCACAGTCATGTGGTGGAAGACGACTTTTGGACAGAAAAAGGAAAGCGATGTACAGAATATGGGAAATGAGATACGGAAACAGCCAGATTGGTTACAGTTTTGTGTTTGCCTTATTTGAACATGGTTTGAGCAGTGGGCTACCTTCGGTTGGCAGACATTCAGTGATTTGGCACAAGAGTGGGTTACAGTCTGTTTACATACCCAGTTAGGTTACAGTTTACGGTGTACAGAGAAACCTTTAGACCAAACTTAAAATACATAAGGAGGCAGTTTTAGGCTATGCTTAATTTAACATACCCCACTTTGATTACTGATAAAATAAAACATAGAAAACTATATTATAAATGTGTGGTTGACAGAGATTTCTTTTATAAGAAACAAAAGACTATAAACCATAAATTAAAACACTGATACACTGATGATATTAAAATTAGGAACTTCATCAAAAAGAATTTAGTAAGCCACAGATTGAGAGAAAATATTTGCAAGACAGAAAACACACAAAATGTTTGGTTTCATAATGTATAAATAATTTTTAAAAGTCAGTGGGGAAAAGATAACACAATATAAACATAGGCAAGATCCTTGAGTAGGCATTTCATAAAAGGAGATATCCCAATAGTCAATGAACATATGAATAAGTGTTCAATCTCATTGTTCATCAAAGAAATGCAATCCCTTTGGAAAACTGTCAGTATCTACTGAAATTGAACATGTGTATGCCATATGACTCAATTCCAGGCTTAGGTATATATCCAGCGAAATGCTTACACATGTATAGCAAAGACATGCACAGGAATGTTGATAGCAGCACTATTCATAATGGCTCCAAATTGGAAGCAATCTAAATGTCCATCAACAGGTGAACGGATAAATACTTGGTGGTATATTCACACAGTGGAATACTACATACTATGTAAACCTTGACAAACTACTTCTAGACAAAAGCTGGTGGGTCTCACAAATACGATGTTGACAGAAAGAAACCAGATAGAAAAAGTATGGACTACATGATCCCATGCAAGCAATGTTTAACAGTAGACAAAACTAACAAATGGGTGGAATTCAGGAAGCTTAATCTTATTGGGGAATGGGGGCAAAATAGGGACTTCCAGAGGGCTGGCAATAATCTAATTTATCACTTATAGATATGTTCATTATGTGAGCATTCATCACAGTGTATACTTGCAGTCAGTGCACTCTTATTAGTTATACTTCAATTAAAAATATTTTAATACATTTAGAAACTCTGTCCTAAGTCCTTTGGAGACTACAAAAATATTAGTAGCACACATCTTAGCCTTCAAGGAATTTACAGAGCAGTGAGAGAGATAAGCAAACATTTGATTAATTGTACTCAAGGTCCAAGCTCTGAAGTGAAAGAATTGAAGGAAATACATAATAAAGTCAAAGAGGAGAAAATTAATTCCAAAAAGAAGCTCAGCTTAAATTTCATGGAAGCAACAGATTTTGAGCTGAATTCAGAAAGAGAGGTGAGCTTTTTATAGGTAACAGCAAGAAAATAAGCATTTCTTTTAAAGGAAACAGTATGAATAAATAATAAAGGCAGAGACATCCTGAGCATATTTGAGAATGTCAGGTTTTCTATTATCCTCTCAATATAGGATTCATATTAGCTAGAAAGAGAAAACTAGAAGGTAGTTTGGGGGAGAGTCCATAAAGTGTTGGATGTGACCCTAAGATAATGTACCAGCAACTTTCCAAACAATGAGAATAATGTGAGCTCTGAGACACAAACCAACTTCAGAAGCCACTGGTCACCCAGGCAAAAAGGAAGAATCTTCTGGGTAATGGTTCAGCCTGTGGATTCTAGGACAAGTTTTAACCTGATTCTATTTCTTACTAGCTTTGTGGCTTTTTGTGAGTTATTTATCCTCAGTTTCCACCTTTAGATTATCGTAAGAGTAAGAGGTGAGCCTTATAGGATTGATACGAAAGTTAAACAAATTAATGGGAACACTTAGAATCTTAACTGGCACAAGACAAGTACTTAACAAAGTTTAGCTAATGTTATAATTCTAATTCAGTGATTGTTATTACAATTACTGATATTTTCAAAGAAATAATCACTAAGACCCAGCTAGGTTACCAATTGGAATCTTGGGAAATATTTTCCAAACATAGCTTTGGGAGCAATCAGAGAACTTTGGGCTTTGAAATAAATATTAGATTTTTGCAAGCAAGTTGTACCTGGGGCATGACTTATGATATTTTTTAACATTTAAAACCACAAATAATATTGTTGAGGTTTAGAAGCAATTTTCTGTTAATATCTAAGTTGCATATTCAAGATTCAACATTAGATTGAGAATTTTTTTCTCAAAATCTTTGAATGACTATATCTTGACTTGGGGACAGCAGAGTACAGAATATTTGGAAGCAGTCTTTTGTTTCTGAGATTTGTGTGATGTTAGGTTGGATTAGAGGTAGTGAAAATGTTATCATCCAACCAGGTTTTTCTTGTCTGCCACCCAGAAAAAGCCAATACACTGAGATAGCAGACGTTGCAGCAGAGAGTTTAATAATTGCAGAGTGACCAAGAGAGGAGCATAGGAGATACTTCTCAAATCCACTTCCCTGATAATTTGGAGACTAGGGATTTTAAGGACGGTTAGGTGGGAAGGAGACTAAGGAATGCAGTCTACTGATTGGTTCGAGTAGGGATGAAGTCATAGGGCTGCCAAAACTGTCTTTGTGCACTGAGTCAGTTCCTGGGTGGGGATCACTGGTCCAAGTAGTATCAGTTGATCCATCAGAAAGCAAAATCTGAAAAATATCTCAAAGACAAGTCTTAGGTTTCACTATAGTGATGTAATCAATGGGGGCAATTAGGGAAGTTACAAATCTTGTGATCAGAGCTACATGACTCCTAAGCAGTAAGCAATTATAGAAAGCAAGCCAGGAAACAATGACTGCTTACTGTTCATCTATGCCTATGTCTTAGCAGAATTCAGGCCCCCATCAAAATTTTAACCTTGTGGCTTTTCGTTAGCTTTACATTGGTGGTTTGGTCCCCAGACAGGGAGGGAGTTAGTTTTGAAAAGAGACTATTACTATCCTTGATTTAAAATTAAACAATAAACTAAATTCATCAGTTAAATGATAAACTAAATTCTTCCCATAATTAGCTTAGCCTATGCACAAAAGTGAGCAAAGACAGTTTGTGAGGTTAGAAGCAAAATGGAGTCAGGTATGTTAGATTTCTCACAGTTATAATTTTTCAAAGGCAGTCTCAAAAAGACCAGAGTACTATCAACTGCTGAAAAAAAAGCAAAGTGATCATAAATATGTTTATCTACTGAGAAAAGAAAAGAAATTTTATCTGAGAAAAGGAAGTTCTTTCAATTATCAGGTACAGACAAACATTAAAATGAGACAACAATCATGTTCTACTCTTCCTTTTAAGTTTCATCTCTTGAAATTGTTTGCTCTTGCCACAGTAACTATAAATTAACCTGATAATTTGACACCCCAGTCACTGTAACACATACTCTATGGCTTAACAAGTATAGCCAATCCCTAATCAATGTTATTTCCGCAAATCTATGAGAATTCCTGACTAACAACTTTGTATCAGCCCACTCCCTGTCCACCTATTTTGCCTTTACAAATTCACTTGTTACTGCTACTAATCGGAGTATATATTCAGGGCAATTTCAATCTATGCTCCAGGGTAGCACTCCTCAGGCTGGGCCCAAATAAACTCTCTACTTACGTTAATTTTGCCTCAGCTTCTTCCTTTTAGGTTGACACTACCAATATCTGCTCAGATCCTTGCAACTGGCTGTGTCTCCAAATAACTAGTTATATTTGTCTGCTTAGACTGTTGTAACAAATTATCACCAACTGGGTCATCTAAACAATGTAAATTTGTTTCTCACAGTTCCAGAGGCTGGGAAGTCTAACATCAAGTTGCCAGCAAGATAGGTTTTATTATGAGGCCTCTTCTCTTAGCTTGTAGCCAGCTGCCAACTTGCTGTGTGTTCAGAATTTCTCTGAAATAAGTAGAAAAGTTGATGATTGGAGAAAGAAGAGAAATAGTGGAACGGTAGAAACAATAGAGGCACAATTTCAGAAAGGATTATTAACCACTTCTCTGACCCTTTATTCTTCCTACCCTTCTTAACGATGGAAACTGGTCAAAGACTTGTTGAGATTTTAGTGAAACTGACAAATATTTTTCTTTATCTCTCTTTCTCTTTCTTTCCTTTCCTTTCCTATCTTTTCTTCTTTCTTTCTTCTCTCTCTTCTCTTTCCCCTCCCTCCCTCCCTCCCTCCTTCCCTCCTTCCTTCCTTCCTTCCTTCCTTCCTTCCTTCCTTCCTTCCTTCCTTCCTTCCTTCCTTC